>NC_134855.1:35093471-35468471 GCF_049852395.1 Peromyscus maniculatus bairdii
TGGGGATGAGATTCAAGTATCAGTCTAGTTTCACAGCCTTCCTGGTGATCCTGATGTGTGCTCAAGGTTGAGAACAGCTAACTTAATACTAGACTTCTCTTGTTTACATGGAAGGCATGTGGCCTTCAGCCTTAGCCACACATTGGAATCATCTGAAAAATTTTTAAAAGATACTGCTGTAAGGAAAATGGAAAGACTTGAACACTGGATACAAATTTTCAGTTATAAAATGAACATTGGGATATAGTGCATGATGTAGGCTTTGATGAATATGATAATTAAATTGCAATCATTATATGATGTGTATATATACCAAATCATCACATTATAGCACATGTGTATGAACACACTGCTGCTGGACTCACCCTTCAAGAATCTAACTCAGGTGGTCCAGGTTTGGGCTCAAACAAACAACTGCATCTTTTTTCAAAAGTTGTCCCAGTGATTCCAAGGCACAGCCAAGAATAAGGAATAAGTCCTCTTCCTGGACTGAAAATGGACACCTTAACTTGTAGCTGACTTTGAGGGAGGCATGAGCGATACCTGCCAGATCGCAAGTGCTAAGAGCTGAGACAAGATAAGTGAACGCAGTACCGCACACAAATGCCACTTGCTTCAGAAGGAGGTTTGAGCTACTTCTAGTGGTGCAGGCCTGGGATTCCAGCTCTTTTGGTGGCTGAGGCAGGGGCATTGAAAGTGCAAGATCTGTTTGAACTACAGAATCCATGGCCATCCTTGGACAACTTAGTGAGACCCTGTCCCAAAATAATGAAGTGAAAAAAGGACTGGGAATGCATCTCAGCACAGCACTTGAATGGTTGTCTATTATCTCTGAGTTCAGTGTGTAATTATGAAGCTTGTGGTTACCCAGTGACTGTGACATTTCTACTTTCCGGTCTGCCTTTTGCAGGGCTGACCTCTGCACAAGCCAAGGTCGAGGCACTCCAGGCCCTCACTCTGCCGCAGCATTTTGGCCTCAACCTTACAGGTTGGATGGAAATAAGCTGACATAGCTCCATCTACACCAGATACCTGACCCCACTGCAGTTAGCGCCTGAGACTTCTACCATTCGGCCTCACCTCCTAGAGTGGAAGCAGTTTTAAACGCACCCGGAAGGGACACACACCTCATTTCACTCACAGCCATCGAATCATCTAGCTTGCACCCAACCAACTGGAACTTTAGGGATGAGGCACGATTAGGTCAGGGAAACTCGAGGGTATTAAAACAGTTATATTTATATCAACTAATTGGACATACATCAGTCAATCTGATTGGCCCAAGGTGTAAATACCAAAGGAGCAAAAAACCCATCTAGAGCAGATTCTCCACCCTACCATTTATACGCGCCTAAGCCACCAAGAAGGAGGCAGCATCATTTTCTTTCAGTTTGCGCTTCATGAAAAAAGAAGAGTAAATAGCAAAATCATTTTTTTTTTCAGCTGCAAGAGTTGACCATAACCTCCACCTAAAGAATCCATGTGGATCTGGTCCTCCAAAAGGCAGAGCAGAAATGTTAAAGTCACTGGGTAAACCGGACATTGGATGCGGTTTTCCTGAGACGTAGGTTTCCAAAGGTGCAGGATGCCCAGATAAATCTATAAAACTCTTCAATGTAGAGACAGGCATAAGCAGCAATAGGTCTCTTGGGTCACCTGAGTGGTACCCGGACTTGACCTCCTGGTAGAGTCCAGGGTCTGTAACCTAGCTGGGGGAAACGCTCAGCACCAACCGACAGGCCTCCGGGATCTCCGGCGCCTGCGCAGTAGGCTCACGGAGTTGGGTTCGGGAAGGAACTGAGAGGGACGCGGTCCCGCCCCTCTGGTGGTTCAGAGCTCTGGGCTCCGGCCGGTGCTGGCATCGCTGAAGCTCGGCTGGCGGCTAAATTTCAGCTGCCGGCTCGCTGCCCGGGGTCGGCCCAGACGCACCAGGAACGCAGGCTGAACTGGGAGTACAAAGAAAGAAATACACCGTAGAAACTTCTAATAGAATGAAGTCAGACCAAATCCCTTTAGCCTAGCGCTCAGTACACTGAATGAGTACCCTTATTAAGACAGCATGAGCAGGCTGGGGGATGTAGCTCAGTGGTAGAGCGCGCGCTTCGCATGTGTGAGGTCCCGGGTTCAATCCCCGGCATCTCCAAGCAGCCTTGGTAGGACTTTTTCTTCCCTCTCTCAATACATAAATGGACTCCATACCTATACTATTTTGCTCACAACTAGAATATCGAAAAACAAAAACAAACAAAAAGGCCAAGAAAAATCTGCAGAATATAGAAAACCGGCTTGTGATTGCTGGAGAAAAAAATGAAACGGAAAGTTCGGAAAGAAAACTCGTAGTTCTTTCTTTTCCTCACTAATACCAATAATTTTAGAAAAACAAGATTTGAGCAAAGCGAACCTTGGGGGTGCTGGGGCGGGGGAAGAAAAGGGACTGCATTGGCCGGGAATCGAACCCGGGCCTCCCGCGTGGCAGGCGAGAATTCTACCACTGAACCACCAATGCAAGTACAAAACATTCCTCCTCTCTCATAGTATACTAGGAAATATTTCCATATGAGCCCTTAAATTTGTTAATTATGTGTTTATTCATTCAAAAATCAGAAAGAGGAACAGAATTCTTTTGTTCACTTTATATCTCATTTACATACATTGTATTTGGAAATATTTTTTGCCAATCACATGATTTAGGGCACGGCACAGAACTTAATTCAATGTTCGCTAAATATTGGCAAAACATTAACATTTTAAAATTCTCACTGTTCTAACTTTTGTTAAACTTTGAGTCTGATTTGTTTTTTGTTTGTTTGTTTGTTTTCTGTCCTTGGCAAAGGACACAAGGGAAGATTTTGTATTCTGTATATAATTACATGATCACCAGCCCATTTTCAGATGCTTTGATCATATGTGTATGTATACATACATACATATATACATATATGTAATATATATTATATTATATATATCCCACCCCTTCTAGTTTCATCAATTACTTTAAATACTCAGGCAAAATTACATGGTGGAAATTTTTAGGGATTGGGAATCGGAATCAGGGATCAGAAACTTGTAGTTATTAGGAGAATGTTGAACTGTCATACCGACCCCCAAAGAACTGGGGGATCATTAGTCTCGCCATGTGACCTGGATTCTCTAAATGGTCCCTGTCTCATTTGTGAAATGACAGTCTCAGGATCTCTTTCAACTCAGGATGAGTCTGAAGCTTCACTTGGCTTCCATGGAAAGGGGCATTGCCAAAGACCCAAAACCAGTATATACAAGGATAAAGTAACAGAGGGGGGAAAATGAGTTCAGTGTAAATACCAATTTGTAATTCGTAGAAGACTGTGGATTTGGGCAACATTAGCTTCGTTATCTTTGGAAGTAAATTTCGGACAATTTTGAAGGACCTTTGACTAGTCAAGGAAGATTCCAGGAAAAAAAATGAAATAAAATAATAGCTGTACTAGTGCTGACTGTATTGGAGGCTTGGCGAGTATGTGGCAGGTGGACTTCAATCTGGCGGAGTAAATTACTGCAACCTAACAAAGGCTGGCGCTGAGACTTTTAGGGGCATGATTGGCACCTGATCAGTATCACGTCCAATGTCTGAGGGCTTGGCCACTGCCCCATCGGTCCACCGGAAATATTGCATCGTATCTCAGGATGTGATACATTCAGAATAGTTGGGTGCAGCTAGAGAAAGATTATAACTAGCCACTGAAATAATGTAAGGCTTCACACAAGGAGATTGTTTCTAAGGAGGTTTGAGTGTGTGGATAAACAGCAGAACTGGAAGGCAAATGAATTATAGAGTCACAAAGAGTGAAAGGTATAAGATATTGGAGAACTGGAAAATCTAAACTCCAATCCCAAGCAAACTGCGAAAGAACAAGGTCAAACCACTTTACTCCGAACAGAGTTTGTTCTTTGAAATGAGAGAAATGGGGCAGAAATGGAGTTTAAAATATCACCGTTGAAAGGACCCGACCTTCCGATGCTGTTATAGGCCAGTGAGGAAAGCCATGGCTTCCTTGTCCTGCACCTCAATTTACCAGATCATTTTAAGCCACTCATTTATTAGCATTTGCTTACTAGTTTGTAAGCCAGAAACTTGGGAGGGTGGAAGGGAGGGAGAGAGGGAGAGGGGGAGGGGGGGAGGGGGAGGGGGAGGGGAGGGGGAGAGGGAGAGAGAGAGAGAACTTTGAGACTACAGCTGGGTGGGGATCATAACATTAAGCAAAGTAAGCCAGATGCAGAAAGACAAATATATTTTCTTTAATATGTGCAATCCAGATCTACTCTGTGTGTGTCTGTGTCTGTGTAAAGTGCATTATTCACATGTGAAAATGTCATAATTGAAGCCCATTGTTTTTATGAAAAATAAGAAGCTGAGGGTGATGGCACACACCTGTAATCTCAGCACTTGGGATGCTGAGGCAGAGGGATTGCCTCAAATTCAAGGACAATGGAGTGTACAAAGCAAAAGGGGGGAAAAAGGAATTACTAGAATGGGTTTATGGCCATAGGAGTGGTTAAAGAGAAAATTGATAATTCAAGAACTAATGGGTAGAAAATGGAGACTGTACCCTTCCAGAGAAGAACCAGAAATGTTGCAGTGGTCAGTGATTTTGCTATCTGTGTGATCAAGCATGCAAAGCTCATAAAGCTGGCCCACTGTACCTGAACATGGGCACGCACTCACACTTTCTCTAGTCTGGGCTGCTCTCTGATTCACAGAGACTGTCCCCACTGAGACTGAAAGAGAGAAAGAGAAAACACAGGCATGGCGTGAAATTGTGAAATATTACACAATGCCTTTGGGCTTACGTTGCAGCAGAAATATCTTTGGGTGCTTGCTCAAGGTACCAAATCCAAAGATGGAGTTGGCTAGGCTCTGAAATCCAGTGAGGCTGAAGCCGTTTGAAGGAAGTAAGCCATTAAGAAATAGAAGTAGTTGGTATAATACACTCAGCAAAGCAATGCCCTTTTTTTTTCTTTCTCTCTCTCTCTCTCTCTCTCTCTCTCTCTCTCTCTCTCTCTCTCTCTCTCTCTCTTTTTAAGCTGTGAGTGATTGTATTGATTTAATACACGAGGCTTATTTCTGTCCCAGGTTAAAAACTAGCCCTGGGGAAATGGAGGAGCCTGTCATTTGGATTGCCCTTTACTGGCTGGGAATTAAATCATTACTTATTCCATTTTAGAATCACAAGTAGTACCCTAAGGCCTACTTTCCTAAGGATGAAAATCAGGGCATGGAAATGAAGAACCCAGGTCTAATTCTCACGTGCAGACACTGAAGATGTGGCCGTGTTTCCTGGAAGGCAGTCATTGAGAGTCATCTGCTTGCATTTTCCAGTTCTCAGGCATGTCCAATTAGTCAACAAGTCTGAGTTTGCTATCTCAAAGAAAAGCTAAATTCTGCTCTTCCTTCTCAGATCAGTCTCTCCTACTTTGTGTAGATGATTATCACCTTACTCCCTAGACTGAGGATACCCACATTTCCTTTGCCATGATACATGCAGCTACTAGTTGAATTGTCTCTCTCCCTTCACCTATTTTTCTCTCTTCTGCCATCTCTTCCTCCCTTATTCTTTGAGAATTCCTTTGTTCCTTTATTATTGATTCTAAAATTGAATTGGTTTCAAAGCCCTACAGAGTATGGAATGGAGATGAAAGTGTGAATTCATCACCCTTCTGATTCCCATTTTTGGGGGCAGTATTTATTCAAAGAGTCTCGGTGCCATGTGACCACCACTATCTATTGGCAAAAAGGAATGTTGCCTTCCTTACCAGTGACTCTCTTCTTCTAAAGTCATGTTCTGTCTAAAATGTACACACACACACACACACACACACACACACACACACACATCTATGCATAAAGCAACTTATGCCTATGATTCAAAATTCAACTGAAAACATGGGCATTGGAAAGTGGTCTTTGTCCCACCTCCTCTCAAGAGATACAAACATTTCATTTAATTTAAAGCAGAGACGGTGCATGGTGTACGTGACATGTGTACATGGTTGTAGCCTCAAGCTTTGCTTTTCTGCAGAAACAAAAAATCATCTTAGAAAAAGTTCCCTTAACATAGACAGCTACATTTCATAGAGGCAGGGAGCTCTGTGTACACCCTTTAACTGTCTTTTTACAGGTTAGGAATTAAGACATTCATTTTCCCATTTCTCATTTGTAAGTACTACCCTAAGACCAAGTTTCCTAAAGCTTAGAATCAAGTCATGGGAGTAAAGAATGCAGCTGCAGTCTTCACAGATGTGTGAAAATGGTGGGAAAGCACATTTCCTAGAGGCTGGGTCATTCCTTCAGACTGGTCTTCAGCAGGGGATGCTCAAACTACTCCCCATATTATGTACTTGGAACAATGCTGCAGTCAATACTTTGAACTAGTACCATTCTGCATGATTATAACATCTGCAGAATAAATTCCTGCAAGTAAAATTGCTGGGAGGAAAGCTGAGTGTTTATTTTCAAGACAGAGTTTCACTGTATAGCCCTGTCTGGCCTTGAACTCACAGAGATCTTTCTGCTTGCCTCTGCCTTCTAGGTGCTGGGATTAAGGGCATTCACCACCATGCTAGGAGTAATCTGGGTATACAATGTAGCCCTGAGTAATCTGGATACATAATGTAGAATTACATGTCAGAGAAATCTATTTTTTTCCACATTTGTAACATTTCATAGTATTAACTGTCCTGGCCTGTATTCTATTACTGTAATAAATACCACACCAAAATGCAGCTTGGGGAGGGAAGGGTTTATTTCAGATTACAGTTTACAGTCCATCATGAAGGGAAGTCAGAGTAGAAACTCCAGACAAAAACCTAGAGACAGGAACTGAAACACACGCCATGGAAGAAGGCTGCTTACTGGCTTGCGTCAGGCTCATGTTTAGGACTTAACACCTCACAGGACCACCTGCCAAAGGATGGCATCACTCACAGTGGGCTGGGTCCTCCCGCATCAACCAACAATCAAAAAAATGCTCTACCAACGTGCCCATAGGCTACCACGATGAAGACATCACCTCAGTCAAGGCTCCTTCCTCCCAGGTGACTCTAGTTTGCGTCAAGTTGACAAAAACCAAGCCATACATTAATCTCTTATTCCCAAACGTCAGTGATTTCTAATTTCAATCATTTTCCTAAATGTTGCTAGATTCAAAGGGGGAGTTTCATGAACGTGTAACATATGAGGTTGAGTGAGGATTTGAACTTATTAATTCTTTTCTGTTGCCATGCTGCAGTTCTTAATATTTAAACAGATATCTTTGTGTGCTTATCTTGCTAAGGACCATGCAAATTAGTTGGACCAGTCCTGAGTACATTCTCCAGACTGCTCAAGTGTCACCCTCCTTTTCCTATTGCAACCATTCACTCTTGGTTCCATCTCTCATGCTGCCGGTGATGCCCACAAGGATGTTCACGGTAGTGTTACTTCTGGGGACCACCTCAGTGTCTCCTGGGAGAGGGAGAAAGTGAATCAGAATGTTTGCCATGGACTTGTCTGTAATTCTTTGTGAATACCCAGAACAACATGACAACTTTCAAAAATATTATTCAGTGAACAATATGCACTATGAAATGAGATATAATACAACAGCTGACAGAAGTTTAAAATCATTTACAAAAAATAGTACAGGCTTTTCCATATCACGCATAAACAATAGGATGTGTGCTATCACACACAAAGATAGTTTCTGAGGAGGCAAAGGAAATGTAGTAAAGATATGAGAAAAAATTAATAAATAATCGGAGCCGGTGGCGTTTGCCTTTAATCCCAGCACTCAGGAAGCAGAGTCAGATAGATCTCTGTGAGTTTGAGGTTCGACTATCTACATAGTAAACTTCCAAGCCAGTTAGGGCTCCATAGTGAGACCTTAGATAGATAGATAGATAGATAGATAGATAGATAGATAGATAGATAGATGCATACATACATACATAGATGATAGATAGACAAGATAAATAGATAAAGCACACAACTCCCACACAAAATAAGACAGACTGTGGCCTCAAGATAATAGCTTATCATGAACAGGAGTGACATTAAGTTATCTTCTGTGTGCAACAAATGAGTTCCCCCAACAGAAGAAAAAGGATGAACATTAAAAAAAGAAGCAAATGCATTGTGATAATGAATCTTCCATATCAGCTTGGCCGGACATAGAATTGACTTAGAATTGCCCAGAAGACATGCCTCTGGGAGTGTCCGTGAGGATCTTTGTGGAGGGATTTAGCTGGGCATGAAAGACAAGCCCTGGATGTGTGTGGCACCGTGCAGGGGGCTGGCATGCCAGACAGAATAAACGGGGCAGAGGGGGAAAGCAGACTGAGGGGCAGCACGGCCTTCTCTGGGCTGGCTGACCGCACAGGTGCTAGGAGACCCCCGCCAGCATTCCTGCAGCTGTGCCGGGCCTATGACGAGTTACCCACAAACCGTGAGGCTAGAAACCTTCTGCCAGCAGGCATTTTACCACAGCTTATGAATAAAATAATTAACATAATATAGCACAACCCTCTATTGGTGGGCCCCGTGTTCTAGACTGGTTCTGGCTTATTTTACTGATTTTCTGGGCCTTTTGCATATTAACAGATTTTTGTTGCTATTCTCTTTTCCTAAGCTTTAGCAATAGTTTTGGTTCCTGTCAAAATTTGCCTCTTAAATATACACTGCTTGTATTTTGTTGCTGTTGCCCTGTTCTTCCTAACACATTGTCCTTGTGGTCCTTTCGTTTGTGGATCTTTTAAATCAACGTCTTCGTATACATCCGCTCCCTGCTGACCTCACAATCAAGATTCTCCTGGCTCCACAGTCCTCGGCTAAGGCTACTGGTGCACACAAACATGCACAGCTGGAAAGCTTATCTGGATATCTACTTGCTTGGCTCCCTCTCCATAATTGCTAATGCAATATTGATGTAATGTCTATCTGCCCAACATTGTCAACTGAAAACACAAAGTCGCCTATCAATAATCATCAATATACAGTAGCAACCAGTCCTTTGATAGAAAATCACAAAAGGAAAAGGAAAACACAAAACATATCACCCTTCACAGCTCACAAGAGGAAACACACATGCCCCCACCTTGGTCTTGAATCTGGCCTCCAGAATCAAAGTGATGAATTCTGCACTTTAAGCCACACAATTACCAAGTAATGTACCAGGTTGTAAGACAAAGGAGACCCAACCAATTAGGAGGACACTGTAGGATTAAACTTTTGACTAGGCAGAGACCATTGTATTTATTTATTAATAACATTAGCGTTAGCCTTACAATTATTGATTTAATCAGTTCTTCAAATTAAGCAGTATTCTGAAATTAAAAGTGGCAAAGTATTTAATAGCAAGAGCCAGGACAGAGGACTGAACTCGTGTGTGTGTGTGTGTGTGTGTGTGTGTGTGTGTGTGTGTGTGTGCCTGAGTGTGTGTATGTGCATCATGTGAGTGCAGGATCCTGCAGAGGTCGGAAGAGGGCTTCTTTTGATCCCCTGCAAACGGACTTATGCCAATTTCTAACTTCCACGTGGGTGGTGAGACCTGACCCAGGCTCCTCTACAAGAGCAGTAAACACTCTCAACCACAGCTGTTGCTCCTAGAACTGAATGACTGAATTTGTTTCCAATAATATCCTGGCTACTACAATAATATTATGTGCCGGGGAACACAGACAATCACAGCTCTGAGACAGAGGAATCGAGATTTTTGAGGCCAGGCTAGGCTACATGAGACTGTATTAAAAAGAAAAAAAAAATTTAAATACAGAAGTTAGAGCTTCTTTTATTGGAGAAAAATGACCCGGCCCAACCATTCTGCATTATGTAAATCTTTGTGCGTTGAGACAGGTGTACAGATAAGACACAAACAGTGCCAGTGTTCATGCTGTGACATGCTTGACACTTGGCTTTATTCTATGCTACTATTTCTTCTTTTATATTTGCCTCTAGATTTTGTCAAAACTATCATAGCCTACTTCAGTTGTTCTTTATTTCAGATGAAAATAGAATGAATGCGTGGCAGATGGAGACCCCTATGCCTGCCAGGAGAGAAATGCCCTGGGTGGCAAAAAGAAAACACGGGTGGTTGGGTACTATTCTGGTGAGCAAATATCAGGTGGGGTATGGGAGAGAGAGACAGAATAGTTCCTGTCCTGTGAAGAAAGTCAAATCATAAGAGGTAAAGGAGGTGAAGAGCAAGCTAAGGTGGGTGGCTTGCTTGCCACCCGGGTCATGGTGATGTGTGGATCTGGGCTGCTGCCAAGGCCCTGCCCTGGGCCAATGGCCCTATTGCAGCTGGGGTCTCTGTTGAGGTTCTTGGCTCCTGTTACCACAGAAGGCCAAGGGGATAGGGCTGCACAGAGTTGGCCCCGCCCCTCACTGGCGGCAACTCTAGGGAGAACTGGTCCCGCCTCTCACTGTTTGCAGCACTTGGGAGAGTGGCCCCTACACCTTACCTGGGCAGCACAGCAGAGATGACCCTGGTCCTGAGGGTGTGAAAGCAGTAGAACCGGTCCCGCCCCTTGCTCCTTGCTGCATAGGGTGAACTAGCCAGGGCAGTGTTGGAGAGCTCACCCTGGTCGTGAAGATTGGGGAGAGCTGGCAGGCTGACCAACCCTGCAACCACCCAGGCCCAGAACCAGGACTATGAGTTGGGCCACCCCAACATCCACCCTATCTGTGATCCACTGGAGCACATGAAGGGGCAGGTTCTGCAGATCCAAAGCTGCAGGATCTCCAGGACACAGGACAACAGAATACCCAAGAGGAGTCCTAGTGAGAACCAAGTATCAGTAGATAGTGTAGCAGAAACCAGAGGCCTCAAACCAGACCGACGACCCACTGTGTCGCACTACAGTCTCCACGATGAGATCTTTCTTCTTTCTTTCCTCTTAAATTTTATTTTATTTTTTTAGGGGGTGTGGGGAGAAGTTGTAAGGGCAGAGGGCAGATATGAAGGGACAGAGAGATGAATGGGATCACAATGCATGATGTGAAATCCACAAAGAATAAATGAAAGTTTTTTTTAAAAGAGAATAAGAGAAAAAAGATGAAAGTAGAATTGAAAATTAATTGTTTTTCTGTGTAAATATTTAATTTATCAACTAAACTATTTTCCTTTTTTTTTTTTAAATAAGTGGAAATAAACTTATTTGTCTGACAGAATTGTTTTCAGGCTTCCAGGATACCTTAATTATGACTGCCAATGTTGCACTGGTCAGTATGTGGAAACACTGCTCCCCCTGCTAGTCACAATTATTAACAACATGGATGAAGAATTTATGGAAAAGACACTCTGCTGTCTTTGATGTTGCAGTCACACACATGACACGAAAACATGATCATGTCCAATAATAAAAATGAGAATGACATTTTGATGTGGAAAAAAAGTAAAGAAAGAAAAGGTAAATAATACCCTGGTTACCAGAGATGTAATTTAAGAAAGCTTAGTAAATATTTTGAATTATTTCACAATGCTCTAGTACCCTAAGCAGGTTAACAGTACAGCTTTTGGAGGAAGGTTCTCAAATAAAATAATGTGACAAACACTTTTTAAAAACAGCCCTTTTAATCCCCAGTACCACAAACTAAATGAATACAAAATGGAAGAGTAAAACAATAACCGCTGGCCCTGAATAAGTTTCTCTAATAATTTCTAGTGTAAATGTTACAACTCTCATTTCATGCTTGTGTAGGGTCTAGGGAGAAGCGAGTGTAATCAGTAGTTACAAAGGGTTACAATCAGAGGGCAAATACAAAATGCAGAGTGCATGGAGCTTTAGGGAGGGCGTGAAAATGTTTTATTTGCATCATTGACCTTGTAGATATTGTGCAAAATCTATGGGTGCTTTGTTTATAAATCATCTTGGTTTTTAAATTTCCTGATTGGGCTGTACATGTGTACACACACACATGTGCATTAACTCTGACACCCCTGCCAAAAAAAAAAAAAAAAAAGGAAACATGGAGGAGAAATTCATGAAGGGTATGGGAGAATGAGGCAGTTGAGAGGTAAACCTCCTTTAGTGCTCACTTTTATACAGCTTTTAATTTTGGACCATTTAAAAATATTACAATGGTAAATTTTTTTATTTATTTATTTGTTTGTTTGTTTATTTTTGGTTTTTCGAGACAGGGTTTCTCTGGGTAGTTTTGGAGCCTGTCCTGGATCTCGCTCCGTAGACAAGGCTGGCCTTGAACTCACAGAGATCCACCTGGCTCTGCCTCCCAGGTGCTGGGATTAAAGGATGCGCCACCGTCGCCCAGCTACAATGGTAAAAATTAATAAAAATTGATGCAAAAAAACCAACTCTAAATTCTGAGTACAAACAGAAACCAGAGTTTGGTGGTACGTTAAAATATAACCATAAAAACACAAAGGAATAAGCTCAAGTAACGTGACAGTGCTTTAACTGCTTATAAGGATTGATCTAAGAAATCGAAATTTGCAAAGCAAGTGGTGGCCTGTGCTAGACAGTGGAGCTCAGAGAGCTTCCAGTCTGACGACAACCTGGAAGACTCTCTCCTTCACAAAACAAAGGGAAGCAGAAATGCAAAGCGGTACCAGGCTTTCTGGGATGCTTTGGATGAGACGCCTTTCATATTCTGGGGCGTCAGAATACTTGGTCCTCAGTTGGTGGCCCTGTGGGTAGGTTTAGGAAGTATGGCTTTGCTAGAGGAAGTATGACGTCAGAGGAAGGTGGACTGTGAGGTTTCAAAAGCCGTGAGCTGTTTCCAGTTTACTCTCTCTGCTTCCTGTTTTGAGTTTAAGAATTGGAGCTTTCAGCTGCTCCAGGCAGCTACCGTATGACGTCCCCATTATTATGGAATCTCACCCTCTGGAACTGTTAGCCCCAAATAAGCCCTTCCTTCTATAAATTGCCTTGCTCATGGTGTTTCATCATGGAAATAGGAAAGTAACCAAGACAGTGTCCATGGGAGGGATGTTGTGTTGTACCTTGTTTCTCACTTTGGAGAGGGAGATTTAAAAACATGGACTGGGTAGAAGCTGAAGATGTATCTCACTGGTCACATATGTGTTTATGGCATGTAAGTCCCTGAATTCTACCTTGAGAACCAAGGGGAAAAGAATGAAAGGACTGGAACTCCATGTAAATGACTTTAAATGGGAAGTTAGCCATATAAAATCATGGCTAAGAAAAGGTTTGTGGATGTTGAGAGAAGGCTCAGTCCATAAAATAGGCATGAAGACCTGAGTTGAGAGAGACCACACAAAGACCCATTTAGAGAGTGAGAGGCCATAACTATAATTCTAGTTCTGAAGAAGAAGAGGCACAGGATCCCCAGTGTGAAGACCAGTCATTGAAATGATGAGCTCCAGGTTCAGTGAGAGACTCTGTTTAAAAAAATAAAGATTGGGGCTGGAGAGAAAGCTCAGTGATTAAGACCATTTGCGGGGTTGGGGATTTAGCTCAGTGGTAGAGCACTTGCCTAGCAAGCACAAGGCCCTGGGTTCGTCGGTCCTCAGCTCTGGAAAACTAAAAAAAAAAAGAAAGACCATTTGCTGTTCTTACAGTGGATCCAAGTTCAGTACAGAGGATCCATGTTCCGTGCCCAGTGCCCACATCAGGCAGGCAGCTCTAGGAGATCTAACACCCACTTCCAACACCTGCCTCTGACCCTTGAGGGTATACACACACACACACACACACACACACACACACACACACACACACACACGTTTCAGAGATGAGAATTTAGCTTAGTAGCATTTGTGTAGCATGCACAAAACCCTGTGTTCAATCCCAACACTGCAGGAAAAAAAAGAAAGCACCAATATCCTATGATCCAGTGAACTGACCCCATGTCTTCATCTTTCTTTCAAAGACCTCATGATTAGTTGGTAATGGCAGCATATACCTTTAGGCCCAGCACTCGGGAGGCAGAGGGAGAAGGATCTCTATGAATTTGAAGCCAGTCTGGTCTACATAGCAAGTACCAGGATGGTAAAAACTATATTGTGAGATTCTGTCTCAAAAACACAAACAAAAAAAGACCTTCATGCCAGGCGTTGGTGGCGCACACCTTTAATCCCAGCACTCGGGAGGCAGAGGCAGGTGGATCTCTGTGAGTTTGAGGCCAGCCTGGGTACAGAGTGAGTTCCAGGACAGGCTCCAAAGCTACACAGAGAAACCCTGTCTCGTAAAAGAAAAAAAAAAAAGAAAAGACCTTCATGATATATTTGGGGTAGGGGGAGGTATGAGGAGAACAAAGACTCAATATGAAAAGATATTTTATATTTAACATTTTTGCAATGAAAATAATGTGTCTAATCATAAAAGGGAGACTGATGGGAAAGGCTAACGGGAGCAGAGTGGTGGATGGGGAAATGCACACTGTCACCGACCAGCTGTGAGTTTTAGCAGGGGCTAAGCCTTTCAGCCTTAATTTTTCTTCTATTAAATAGCAGTAACAGTTCACCTTTACTAGGTTACTCCTTTTAAAATTTTAAATTGGGGATTTCCTATTATCCATACATGTTTCCAGTTCTACTGTGTATTCCCATTTTGTTAATTATAGACAAATCAGTTATCTGGAGCGTTGGGGCCTACAAGAAGGAGATCATGAGTCTGAGGCCAGGCTGGGCTCCATCATAAGACTGAAAAACAAAAACAAGCAAAAGCAGGAGCTAATGATATAGTTCAGTGGTTGCAATGTTTGCCTCTCATGCCAAAGGCCTGAGGTTTATTCCTTATCACTAAAAACATCTGAATATAAAAATTCAGAGGGTAACCATTAGCTTTTAGCTTGGCATTTAATGAGGTACACATCAATATCAAAGTCAAACTAGATGGTTTTCAAAAATGTTTACCTTCCAGCATTTGCCTTGGTGACTTACACAGTTTCATGGTCTAGTCCTCAATTTTTTTAAATTAGTGTGTGAGTGTGAGTGTGTGTGTGTGTGTGTGTGTGTGTGTGTGTGTGTGTGTGTGTGTGTGTGTGTTGTCAGGGGGTGGGGTGAAGTTTCATTTTGCCTGCCATCTAAGGATACAGGCCTTTATGATAAGGAAGGAGTGAACAGGTCCGTAAAGTGAGTGGCTGTTCACACTGTATCGACACTCGGGAAATAAGGATGGGTGTTCTGGTCCTTGATTTTGTAAGTTCAGAAAATTCATTTGATGATTTAGCCAAAGAAAGTCACCCCATACTGGGGAGGTGGCTCAGTAGTACAGCCTTTGCCCATCACACAGGAAGTATAACAACAATAACAACCAGCTGGAAGTAAAAAAGCTGTATCTGAGTCTACGCACATAGAACAAACCCCACAACCAGTTGTTTTTCAGATTGCTTTACACCATCCTCCTGGAATACCATTTTGGTCTCTATATGATGTGTTCCTACATATGGTCAAAGCATAAGGAAGTCAGGCTGGACTCTGATAAGAAAACTGGATTTTGAGCACGGGACATCATTGAGAATTAAATGGCATATGTTTGTAAAATATCTAATATCTCCACATTTGTGATAGATACACATCATCATGGAAACTGGACAGCCTAAGGTCATAGCTGCTCTTGGATGGCTGCCCCTCTAATCCACAGTAAATATCTTTAACTCCTTCACATAGACTTTTTCATATCACAATGCCACTGGTAAAACTAGAGTTAACCACCTCTCTGCTACTTGCTTAGTATATTTTTTTCTGACTATAATGCATCCTAGTGATATTTCACATTAGTTGGATGTTGCCAGGTTAAATTTAGAATATATAATATATGAAGAAAATGTGAAACAACAAGTTCAGGCTCCCACTCCAAAGAAGAATTCTCCTCCAAACATATTCATTCATTCAACAGAGAGAAGAGTCATGAAGGGAATATTGAATTAATCTGTCAATACTGCTATCCAACCTGCCATGGACTGCATTACTAATGAACTTGAATTTATTTCTCATAGTTCTGGAATGAGGAAGTCCAAGCCTGGAGCCACCATGGTAAGGTTTTTGCACCAATCCTCTTCTTGTTGACAGACTGATGAGTTACTGACTGATGTCAGAAAGTGGAGGAGGCTCAGGGTTCCTTCTGTAAGGGCACTATTTCCATTCATGGGGTTTCATTCTATGACCCAGTTACCTTATTACTGGTTACTTTTCTCATCACTATGATCAAGTACCTGACTAGAAACAAATTAAGATAGGAAGTACTCATTCTGGGTCATGGTTTAAAACACATAGTCCATTCTGGTGGTGAAGGAATGAAGGCTGGGGCAGTTCCCACTGTGGCGAGGGACATCATGATATCATGGTAGCAGTCAAGAACCAGAGAGAACTTGGGCTGGAAATGGGGTGTCTACAACCCTCAAGAACCATACCAGTGTACCGACATCTGCCAGTTAGACTCCATATCCAAAAAGCCCTAAACCTTCCCAGACAGAAGCTACCAACAGCTGGTAACCAAGTATTCAAACAAAGCTCTGCCTTTTAATGCTATGACACCAACGGTTAGCATTTCAATATGTGGATTTGGGAAGGTGTTCTATAAACAATCTATATCTTGTTATTGTTAACATAACGAATCAAAGGACCTGCTTTCTCTACACCAGAACCAGCACAACAGGAGCCTGGCTATGGATTCTGGAAATGTCTAGGTCTCTGCTGTTAGATTGGGGTCCTTTTTATGTATATTCTTTTATCTCTTCTTCCCTACGGACCTTGAACTTGCACTTGACCTGCATTCTTGTGATTCCCAACTCCTTTACATCCTACTTCCTGTTCATCTGGTGTGTTTATCTCTTCAAGCCAATACTTCCTAGGCACACTTCAGTTGAGGCATGCCCCAGGTTGACTGCTATTTGCCTATTACATGAGATCAAGGTAATATTTCATACAATTTGATGCTCCTTCAACAATTTCCCATTGAGCTTTCTCCGAGTGTGTGATAATATGATGGGTGAATTCACCTTTGTTTGTAAATACCTTGATTCTTTTCCACCCAGCGTGAGTCATCTTAGAAGTGAAGACACATTTCTAAGTGTGAACAGTGAATAAGACACCCTGATTGGAACTTCCAGGCTTAACTGTGCTTCAGTCACCAACACATTTGTCCGTGTGTTTTCCTGTCACTTGTCCACTGTAAGTGTTGTGCTGCAGTCCTGTGCCATTTGACTGTGCCTTTCTTCTTCTTCACATTCCTGACCACCATATCTGGATTTCATGCTTAAAAGGTCAGCACTGCTATTAGTTACTTAAAGACCTCTTCCTCTTCTCTATATTTCCAAATATACAACATCCACACAAAAAGGATCACATTGGTAAAAGAACAATCCATTTAGTCAATTACTTCAGTGATTAGTAGACAAATTATTCCTAATTTGATGTGGTTCCTTTTTTCACTTCTAAAACTAAGATGCAGTAAAAGAAAAGATATAATTGGTTACAATAAGTAAAATAATGTTTAAGAAACTAAACTTTTTTCAACTAGAACAGAAAACACAATTACCAGAAGTCAGAACCTTCCAATTAACAGCCAAGAAAATGTGTGCTTTCTCTAAATATCACATACAATCAGCAGAGGATTGAAATTATGACTCAAAACTAATACTTCTGGCAAACAGTCTATGTTCCATAAAAGATTTACTGTTCATGCCGGGCGGTGGTGGCGCACGCCTTTAATCCCAGCACTCGGGAGGCAGAGCCAGGCGGATCTCCGTGAGTTCGAGGCCAGCCTGGGCTACCAAGTGAGCTCCAGGAAAAGGCGCAAAGCTACACAGAGAAACCCTGTCTCGTAAAACCAAAAAAAAAAAAAAAAAAAAAAAAAAGATTTACTGTTCGTACAATTCCCTAGTCAAGTAAGTTTTTTGTGAAAAATGATGTAACAATGAAAAATTTCTAGCATTTTTTTAAGATCAAGTATCTGGAAGATGCCAACCTAATCAGGTATTGTCTACTGTGACATTTTGGGTCATTAAACATCAAGTTCTAGCTGAACATGTTGGCACAAAACTGTAAATCCAACACTCAGGAGCTAGAATCAAGAATGTCACTCCAAGTTTGAGACCAACATAGTCTACTTAGTAAGTTCCAGAATAGCTAATGCTACATAGTAAGATGTTATCTCAAAGAACAAATAAACAAGCAAAAAGAAAAAACCCTTAAGTTCTTTAGAGGGGTGTGGAATTCCAAAATATTATTGCCATATCCCCACTCTAAGAGCCTATATCATAGAATTGACAGATGTAAAATAAAAGCCCTAATAGTAGTGCACATCTGTAATCCCAGTACTTTGGAGGCTGAGGCCGGAGGATACCACAAATTCAAGTTAGCCTGGGCTTGAGTCTTAGGTTAGCATGGGCTATGTTTAAAAACAAAATAGGTGGATGTCAGATAGCTTAGGGGCTTGTTATCTTGCTCAGGTCAGATATACAGACCTGAGTTCAATTCATGGAACCTGTGTGGTAAAAGAAGAGAACTAACTGACCTATCCATATTGGCCTCTAACAAGTTAGACACACACACAAAATAAATAAGTGTGAAAAAAAAGTTAAGAAATACATATATTCTCTAAAGTGTTTGAGTGATTTCTCCTTGTAGAACTCTTTATGGGCTTTAGGAACATCGCAGATGTCCCAAATCATCTAGTTCACTCAGCTACCAAGGTTTTTCTCTGACTCAGTTTACTTTCTTGAATGAAAGTCCTTACTTAAATCAGTTGAGCAATCTGGTAACCCCATGAGGCTTATACCAGCCCTTGAGTAGCAAATGTAGGCACTATCCATCAGACTTAGTGCCAGAAAATCCCATGAAACCCACAGGATCTAGCTGCATGTGGTGGTTTGTATCTGGAATCCTAATACCAGAAGGGCTAAGGCAGAAGGATTGCCATGGGTTAAAAAAGGCCAGCATGTGCTGAAGGGTGAGTTCTGAGTCAGCTTGGAACAAAGTAAGAAAGGCCCTATCTCAAAGACAAAAAAGAACAACAATCCTGTTGGGCTGCCCAGGTTTAAATAATCCTGTCTTCATCTCTGACTGCTTCTATAACCTTGAGCAAGGTAGTTAGCTTCTCTGTCTCAGTTTCCTTCTTGGTACAATGACATATAATTGTACTGCCTTCACAGGTTGTGAGAAGTAAATGAGCTAATAAGCTCAGAGCAGTAAGTGTGAGCTGTTAAAACAGTAACTGAGAGGCAATACAGTGCTGTCTGTTTATAACAAGTCTAAAGCCACCTTAGGAGCCACAAGACTGCTGCTTCTCTGTTCATAACTTCCATGTATTTTGGGGGGATGGCATTGTCAGAGTTTCAATTGCTGTAGTAAAACACCATAACCAAAAGCAACTTAACAAGGAAAGGATTTATCTCATTTACACTTCCATATTACAATCCACCATGGAAAAAGTCAGGACAGGAACTCAAGGCAGGAATCTTGGAGGCAGGAACTGAAGCAGAGGCCATGGATGAGTACTACTTATGGGCTTCTTCTGCATGGCTTGCTCAGCCTGGTTTCTTACAGCACCCAAGACCACCAGCTCAAGGATGGCCCTAGTCAGTGAGCTCTGTCTTCTCACATCAATCAGTGAAGAACATGTACCACAGGCTTGCTCAGGGGCCATTGTGTGGAGCATTTTCTTAGTTAAGGCTCTCTCTTCTCAAGCCTGATAATGGTGGTACTGGGTAGTGGTGGAGCATACCTTTAATCCCAGCACTCAGGAAGCAGGGGAAGGTGGATCTCTGTGAGTTTGAGCCAGCCTGGTCTACTGATCGGGTTCCAAGACAGCCAGGGCTGTTATACTGAGAAACACTCTTCCAAAAAAACAAACAACAACCAAAAAAAAAAAAAAAAGGTTTCTTTTTTCAAATGACTGTAGCATGTGTCAAGATAACACACAGGGGTTATTTGAGAAGGGTAATAGCAGAAGTAATATCCATGTTGGACCTTCAGGATATTTGTATGAACATAGGTTACTTTTAAAAGCATTTTGCTTTGTAAAAACTTGATATGAGTGCTGGGGAGATGGCTCTGTAATTGTGGGAACTAGCTGCTTTTGTAGAAGACAGGAGTTCGATTCCCAGCACCCACTCAGGACAATCATGTGGCCTGTAACTCAGTTCTAGGGATCCACTGTTCTTTTCTTGGACTCTGTGGGTACATGGACACATGTGGTACACAGACACACACAGAGACACTTTGATAAATAATAAATAAATGTTGGTGTGGTAGGTAATATTTTACTCATGAAGGATCTGAGACGAAAAGGTGGGGGTGATGTTTTAAAGAGGCCTGACACAAAGGTTTTTTCAATTCCAAATTTCTTAATCCTCTATAGAACAATATGTAATACAGGAAAATGACAAAGTTGCAATACAATTATTGACTCAGCAGAGAGTTTGCAACTTGACAGTTTATTTCAGAATGCATTCACTCTTGCACACATTATTTTAATATTAGATTTTAAAACGGTACTGTAAATGTCCTCGGCAACAAAGCTTGATTTTTCTTAATTAATTGATTAATAAATTATTCTGCTTTTGTTTCCTTGTTTCTTTGTTTGGAGGCAAAGTTCACTATATAGCCCAGGCTAGCGTTGAATTGGTGGCAATCTTCCAACCTCACACACACATACACACACTCATGCCCAATGCTGCACTCCAAGGTCTGTTCCACCACAATTTGCTAAATTTCCTTAAGAGTAAAGAATAGGTCTTAAAGTCATTTCAAGTTTATAATACAAATATAGTGAGCATGTCATCAATGTATCCTCATTTGAATATTCCAAATGAAATTGCTTGATATTTTAAATCAACTATCATTGTTAAGCATAAATAATATGCACGTGACAACCAACCTGTCTTACTTATTCTTCAATTTTGTTATGAACTAGAAGTTAGGCTTAACCATTCTGTGATAATTGATGCTGAAGCCCATGGAGAAAGAATGGATGTGAGGTCAAACAGTCACATTAAAATGTAAAGGGTAGTCTATTATCTGAAAGTATTCATAATGATTCTCACAGATACATCTAAATGTATTTCTATCCTCAGAAATATATGGAACCTGAATAGCTTTTATATTCACATGTTTTATGGAAAAGGCATGAACCAAATGATCCCCAGTCACTTTCTAGCTCTCCAAGCCTGAGCCATTCCAGTAGCTTTACCAGAGTCCTATCAGCACAGAACGTAATAAAAAAAAAAAAAAAAAAAAAAAAAAGGAGGCAACCTCTTACATTCAAAATGAGTTCTAAGAATTGTCAAAGGTTATTTAGTACTAACCTTGCTTTATGAGTAGTTGTATTTTAAATGATTACATTCATGCCATTTTGCACTTTAAAATATAGGATATCATCAGTTGTTCCTTATGTGTTCTAAGTAATAACAGACCAGAAGGGACAAACAAGCCTTCAACATATATTAAATAAGTATATGAAGATGTTGCATACCATCTAACCAGGAGTTATGTTAATGTATGGCTGCTTCTTCTGTCTCCTAGATAATAAAATGACACCATGTACTATCACACAGCCATGGACAAAGAGAACATGGAGGACATCTAAAACACACTCTACTTTTCACTGACTGCTACAGTTATCCATTAAATATTTTGTTGGGGGATTCCATTCTCTTGTCACCAACGCTACATCAAAGAACACAGACAATGCCCTCCCAGGATTAACATTCTAATATCGGAGATGGATAGTAAACATAATATAACTACATTTACAAAATGATAAATGGTGAAAGGCACTTATTTAAAATAAACCTGATGAGCTCAAAAGATGACTCAGTGGTTAAGAGCGCGTGTTGCTGTTGCTCTTGTAGAGGACCCAGGTTCAAGTCTCAGAACCCATATGGTGACTCAAAAAAAAAAAAAAAAAATCCATAACCCCAGTTCCAGGGAATCCAACAGGCACACATGTGGTACATATAAAAGCATGCAGGCAGGCAAAACACTCACACATATTCAGTAAAAATAAATAAATCTAATAAACTAATTAATTAGCTAATTAGTTAACCTGAGATGGGCATTAGACAATGAAGTAAGAGCCTTCAGATTGTAAATTAGGTAATGAAGAAAATCCTCTCTGAGGAAATGATATTTTAATGAAAGCTTCCAAATAGACACAAATACAAATTCTAAGTGGAGACAATAAAATGCAAAGTTATAAGCCCTGAGGGGTCCAAGTTAGGATGAGATGGAGGAGAAAGTGATGAGCCATGAGTGTAGGGAAATGGGGAGGTAGGCCAAGGTAAGGACTTTAGGTTTTGCTTTGAATGATGTGAGAAACTGTTGGAAGTTTTTATGCAGAGGAATAGGCTGATTTTGCCTTACAGGTGTAGTCTGGCTGTGAGTTGAGTATGGAATGAAAGAAGCAATGAGCTAAGGGCAGGGAGCACACAAAGCCTGGGGGCATGTGTCCCTAACCCCAGCACTTAGGCGATGGAAACAGGAATTCTGCAAATTACATAGTGAATTCCAAGCCAGCCTGGGGCACAGAATGAGACCCTGTCTCAAAACAAAACAAAAATATAGAAACCAGCAAAAAAGCTCAGGGGTAATGCTTAATATCCTGAATTTGGTTCCTAAAATCCATAGTAGGAGAGAACTGACCCCTGAAAAGTTGTTCCCTGACCCCTACAAGTGCTTTGTGGTGCCCGCACGCACACATTCTACATACAAACAATAAATAGATTCACGGGTTTGTTATTTGTTTTGTTTTTGCAAATCAGTCCACGTGATTCTGCTGGGCAGAATTGTGGTAGCAGTGAAGACCAGGGAACAGTGAGTAGTTAAGGTCTGCACACATTCTGTAATGGAGCCCAGCGATGCATTGTCCCTAACTGAGAACAATGGAGGCACAGACAAGTTGTAGCTTGAACAAGGCAGCCTGTTATAGGCAGGGCTGGCGAGGATCTCAGGTTTGTTTGTGTTTTTTCCCCTGTCAAATCCTAGATTTGCCCCCCACTGACCTCACAGTATGTGAGCTGAAATAACAAATCCTTTGCATTAACCCTGGAAAATGAAGAATTTTACTTAAATGAATGTCAGGACATTTGTTCATGGTTTATAACTAAATGGGAAGCAGGTGCATATTGATGCATGAATCCTAGCACTCATGAAGTAGAGACAGACATTCCAGGCTAGCCTGTGTTTCATAATGAAAACCAGTCTGAATAATACAGTAACAATGAGAAGAATAGGGAGAAATAACAACTATTAAGCTGGGCCTTGGGAACACAGGCCTGGAATAGCAGCTACTTAGGAGTCCTAAAGTTCGTTTTCTGAACTACAGAATGAGTTCAAGGGCAGCTTGAACTTGTTAGTGATAACCTGTCTCAAACAAATAAAACAAATTAAAAGAGCTAAGGACATAGCACAGCGGTAGAGAACTTGACTGCTATGTGTGAGGCTTGGGTTTCGATATCTAATAGCATACATATAAACAAAGGCAGGAAGTTGGGTGGTGGTGGTGGTGGTGGTGGTGCACACCTTTAATCCAAGCACTCGGGAGGCAGAGGCAGCCTGGTCTACAGAGCAAGATCCAAGACAGGCAGGGCTGTTATACAGAGAAACCCTGTCTCAAACAAACAAACAAAAACAAAAACAAAAAAAGAGAGAGAAAGAGAAAAATGAAGCAGTATTAGTTCAGTATTCTCATAGTCTGTATCATTTTATCTTAAAGTTTATGTTGGTATTTTGGACATAGTGGTCAGAACAAACATTGGTTGACTTTGTCCCTATTTATACAAGTAGTTAACATCTTTCTCTATTCCTTCACTTATTTATCTAATTTTAAAAAAATGTGATGCCAAGCATGATGGTACATATGTGTATTCCCAGCACTTTTGATTTGGAGGCAGGAGAATCAAGAGTTCAAGGTCAGGCTCATTCAGTTAGTCAGTTTTAGGCCAGCTTGGGTTATATGAGACTGGTCTTAAAAAGGAAAGAGGAGAAAAATATAATTTTTTAAAAATTGTATATCATGATTCCAGATGCTAGCTCATAATTGCTATGTAACTAAACTGAAATATGACCTTGGGTGTCCTGGGGCACCATGGGTTATATCCTTGGGAAATCAATGCTCTTTTCTGTGTTTTCATAGTCTCACTGATGGCAAGCTGTAAATTCTGGCTCCTGGAGGGAGGAAGAAAATGGAAGAGAAAGACAAGTTCTTTGAGTCAGGATCTAGGCAGGTTCTGCAATCAAAGCCTCTACACAGCTGCCTAGCAGGCGTGGAAGCTCTTTAGAGATGGGAACAGTACACAGAGTGCCAAAGTAGACATGCTTAGAGTTTGGGCTGACAGCCAAAGTGGCAATAGAAAAGGAGAAAAGGAAAAGGTACATCTTGTGAGAACTCAGAAAAGTGACCAGATCTGTAAATGAAGATCTGTAAGCAATTGCATTGAGGCTTCTGGGAGTATACGTAGATTATCTCATTACGGAGATGATTATTTCTCCCATCTCCTTAGCATGGTTCTAATTGTATCAGTTTCCCAAGGGTGGCCTCCTGGGAAGATTGGCAGGTCCAGTTGGATTAGAATTCCCAATAGTCTTGTTTAAGAAATAAACACATTCTGCATCAAAGAGCTCTAACCCTTGGCACACTAAGGACAGAAGGGAATGATCTGTTGTTATGACTCAAATGGACCTAACAGACATCTATAGAACATTTCACCCAAACACAGAAGAATAGACCTTCTTCTCAGCACCTCATGGAATTTTCTCTAAATTGACCACATACTTGGTAACAAAGTAAATCTCAACAGATTAAAAAAAAAAATTGGAATAACCCCTGTAACTTATCAGAACACCATGGCTTAAGGTTAGAATTCAACAACACACATTGCAGAAAGCCTACAAACTCATGGAAACTGAGCAATGCTCAACTGAATCATCAATAGGTCAAGGAAGAAATAAAGAAAAAAATAAAAAACTTCCTAGGATTCAACAAAAATGAGTGCACAACATAACTAAACTTGCGGGATACCATAAAAGCAGTGCAAAGAGGAAAAAGTTCATAGTACTAAGTGCCTACATAAAGAAAGTGGAGAAATCTCACACTAGTGACCTAACAGCACACCTGAAAGCTCTAAAACAAAAAGAAGCAAGCTCACCCTGGAGGAATAGATGCCAGAAAATAATCAAATTGAGGGCTAAAATGAATAAAATAGAAACAAAAAGAGCAATACAAAGAATCAATGAAACAAAGAGTTGGTTCTTTGAGAAAATCAAGAAGATAGACAAACCTTTATCCAAACTAACAAAAAAATAGAGAAAGAATATCCCAATTAACAAAATCAGAAGTGAAAGGTGGGGCATAATAACAGACACTGAGGAAATCCAGAGAATCATTAGGTCATACTTTGAAAGCCTGTACTCCATAAAATTGGAAAATGCAAAAGAAATGGATAATTTTTTCAAGAGGTACCACATAGCAAAATTAAATCAAGATCAAATAAACAAGTAAATAGACCTATAACAACTAAGGAAATAGAAGCAGTCATTAAAAGTCTCCCAACCAAAAAAACAAAACAAAACAAAACTAAACAAAACCCAGTGCCAGATGGTTTCAGCTCAGAATTCTACCAGAATTTCAAAGAAGAGCTAATACTAATACTCGTGAAATTGTTCTGAACAATAGAAACAGAAGGAACATTGTCAAATGTCAAAATGGCTAAAAGACATTTAAGGAAATGTACAACATCCTTAGCCATCAGGGAAATGCAAATCAAAATGACTCTGAGATACCATCTTAGACCTGCCACAATGGCTAAGATCAAAAACCCTGATGATAGCTTATGTTGGAGAGGATGTGGAGCTGGTGGGAATGCAATCTTGTACAGCCATTCTGGAAATCAGTATGGCGGTATCTCAGAAAATTGGGAATCAACCTACCTCAAGACCCAGCAATACCACTCTTAGGCATATACCCCAAAAATGCTTAACATGAGGGCTTTAGATGGCTGAGATGAGGGAAGGATAGTGAGAGAAAACAGTGAAAGAGATATTTTGACAGAACGAGCCATTAGGGGGTTAGGGAAAAATATGGTGCTAGGGAAATCCCTAGGAACCCACAAGGATGTCCCTGGCTAAGACTCATATCAGTGGTGGAAAGGATGCTTGAATTAGCCTTTTCTTGTACTCAGGTTAGTGACTACCCTAATTGTCATCAGAGAACCTACATCCAGCAACTGACAGAAGTAGATGCAGACACCCACAGCCAAGCACTTGGCCAAGTTCCTGGAGTTCAGTTGAAGAGAGGAAGGAAGGACTATAAGAGCAAGGAGGCGGGGGAACAAGATCATTGTGGGAAAAACCACAGAGACAGCTGACCCAAGTTTCAGATGCTATCATATAACATTGTTGATTTTAGGGTAAAGGTATTGGGGTATATTCTGAGAATTTTCTTTAATAGTCATAGGAATGAAATTGAATATACAATGTAGAAGAAATGACTACTAAATGGACTAAGATAACAGAAGATAATTTTGGCTCTCAACCTGCAATCTTCATTTCTCCAACATTGATGGTGCCCAAGGTCAAACATTCTGCAGCATGTTTTTGTCCTTGAAGTAGGATCTCTCTTTGAAGCTTAGGTTTGCCTCAAACTACTATACTCCCACATCAGTCACCCAAGCGCTGGGATTAGAGGCATGTTCCACCATGCCTGGCCTTCAGGATCTTTTATGTAGCTGCATCTTTTTCACTGAACTTCAGCTCAACATTTTCCAGTTGTATTTTAGATATTCACATTCCTAAACAGTCTGTACAGGGCCTCAAAGAACAGGAATCCCTCCATTTGTCTTCTTTATTTCCACAGATACTTATTTTTCAGAATATCCCAGTGGACTGTGAAACTAATGAAATTTGGTTATATGAAGCAATATAACAGGGATCTAAAAAATTCTTTTGTAGTTGAAGTTTTTCTGTGTCTACCTGGCTCCTGCAGCTGCTTAGACCCCAGTAAACACATAGAGACCTATATTACTTATAAACTGTATGGCCTTCTTGCTATCTAGTTCTTAATTCTTAAATTAACCCATTTCTATTAATCTTATAAGTTACCACATGGCTTGTGGCCTACTGGTAGTTTACATCTTGTTTCTCATGGCAGTGGCGGCTGGCAGCATCTCCTGACTCAGCCTTCCACTTCCCAGAATTCTCCTCTCTACTTGTCCCACCTGTACTTTTTGCCTGGCTACTGGCCAATCAACATTTTATTTATCAACCAGTCAGAGCAACATATTCACAGCATACAGAACATATCCACAGTACTTCTCCATTTCTTTTTTTTTTTTCAAAAAGAAAGGTTTTAACTTTAACATAGTAAAATTACATATAACAAAACAATTATCAAGCAAGAATTACAGTTACAATATCTAGTCTATTTATAATATCTAGTCATTTGTGTTTGGCAAAATTAAAGAAGATATCCTATCTATCCTATACTTAGGAGTCTAAGGTTTTATATCTAACTTATCTTTTATCATAACTAAGGAAATTATAACTATCTAGTCTTCAATTACACCAAAGACCTCAGAAGGATATACTATTACCTGCAAAATGGGAGAAGGACGCAAGCAACTTTTGGGAGTCTTGCAAGAGTAGACAGAGACAGCTGACAGCCTGGACAGTCATCCAAAGTTCCTCTGTAAAGTTGTGGCATCTGTCTTCAGCCCACAGGCCTGGAGTCTCTCAGTCACTTCTCTCTATGTCCTGTAGAATGTCTGGCAGTTTCCTCTGCGAAGCAGGAACCTGAAGGACCATTTCACCAAGCAAAGTTCAGTGATCACCTTCCTATGGGTCCTGCATATCCAGTTGATACATCATTTTGTCAAGCAATCTAGGCAAGAACAGTTTCTTGCCCAAATGGCTATTTTTGCCAAGAAGAAGATAAACTCCATATAGAGTGTCTTCAATGCCCATCCTCCTCTCTGAAGTAAATCAGTGCTACCAGGAGCAGACATGTCTCACTGTCCAGAAAGTCTAAATTTTTTTTTTGGGGGGGGGTTTCGAGACAGGGTTTCTCTGTGTAGCTTTGTGCCTTTCCTGGGACTCACTTGGTAGCCCACGCTGGTCTTGAACTCACAGAGATCCGCCTGGCTCTGCCTCCCGAGTGCTGGGATTAAAGGCGTGCGCCACCACCGCCCGGCCCAAAAGTCTAAATTTTTAAAACATTTTAAATGCCATATTCTGTAGGTCTTTGAAGTATTTGAAGATTACCTACCTAATTGAATTATATCTATGTATACCTAGAAAACTTAACATGACTATAAGTTTGACTATCATAGAAGACTAAACATTAATCTGTATTTTTTAAATTATCCATTACAATCTGAATGAGTTACATAAACATAGTACTTCAAATGAGAGTAGAAATATATATACAGTATAACAAAATTAAGTTTAAACTTGTATCAATAAACTAAAATCCATAGCAGTGTAAAACATTTCGAAACAAGGTGTTGCTCTTTAAAAGTAGGTTCATTAATCTACCCTTTCATCCTACCATATCTATACTATCCCCCCCCCTTTTTTTTAGAAAGAGATTGTATTTATAATCTACCTGTTTTAAATAAAAATATTGGTTTTTTTCTGTCCCATATCAGAGGGTTCTTTTGATATGGGACAGAAGAATCCTCACCTCCCCCCCCCCCCTTTTTAGCAATATGCTTGGATTTAGAGAAGTGGTGAGCCAATTCCATCTCCAAAGCCAGCTTGGTATATTTGGAAATTTGGGCGTAGCTTCTTATACTACTTCCTGCTGCATGAGGGCGCTGTATTCTTATAGGGACACAAAGAAAATTTTAGGCTTGTGGGGTAGTCTGTGAGGCTGTATTGTCTGAGCCAGTTGCCCTGAAACCATTCTGGATGTTAGATCACCTGCGCCATGGTGTCATCAAAGACCTTTCAGGTGTCTTGGGTGGTCAAACCTGATGTATCCTAATCTGGAACAAATCCATAGCCTCTTGTTTTCTGTGGAAACAAAAGCAGAGTCTCCTTTCCAAAGCAACGTATCTTTATATCCAAATTTTGAAGTCAAGATTCCCTTAAAATATACATATTGGTTTAACTGAGCAGCCTTTACAATCAAATGTCTTTCTGTAGTTAAAAATCCCAAAGACAACACAATCCAAATTTTTTGTGTGATATTCATCTTTATGTGGCTTATTTTTTTATATTACCTTTACTGTCTCTTTAAAGACTTTATTTTTTTAAACTATTTTTTTATATAACTGCATATATTACTTTTTTTCTCTCTTCCAGGCCTACATACATTTTTATACACATTGTAAACTATTCCATCTGAATCAGTCTTATTGTGAACTTATCGCTTTAAACTGCAGCATTCTAAGACTGAAACAGCAGTTGTGGCTGCTGGCTCCACCCACTCTGGCCAATCAGCATTTTATTTATCAACCAATCAGCACAACGCATTCACAGCATACAGAACATATCCACAGCACTCTTTTGCTTAAAAGCACTTTTCCCTCACTTAGGTACATGAGGCATCTTAAAGTAGATGGAAGTTGGTCTCTCTGACTTTATTTTGCACATTAAATTTTGGGTCAGAGACAGGCAAAATGGCTCAGTGATTATAGGCACTTGCTGACAAGGCTGATGGTCTAAGTTCAATCCCCATGATCTATACAGTGGAGGAAAAGAACCAATGCTTACAAGTTGTCCTCTGACCTTTATGTGCATACTGTGCCCTGTATACATGTATACATGCATGTGTACATGCACTTACACAGACTAAGTACAGTAATAACTTAAAAACAACATTGAGTTAGACTTCCACTTGATTCTGTGTGTTATTAACTCAAGAAATGTGCATCTAAAAATAGATGATACCCTTTCAAGGTTGAAGGCACAAAAGATGAGTGAATTCAGTGCTTACTGCCAGCTTTACAAAGTCCTTTAGACAGCTTTCCCAAAACAGTGTGTCTCTAGTCATTGTCTTAAACCTGCAGATACTTTGGATTCTAGAACATCATAGCTTTTCAGATAGATCACCCCAGGATGAGCTCAGTTTCTAAGCATGAACAAGAATTTCACCAGAAGTAGATTGTCGGGGCTGGAGAGATGACTCAGGGATTAAGACCACTGACTGCTCTTCCAGAGGACCTGGGTTCAATTCCCAGCATCCACATGGCAGCTCACAACTGTCTGTAATTCCAGTTCCAGGGGACCCAACACCCATGGCAAAACACCAATGTGCATAAAATAAAAGTAAATAAATTTAAAAATAAAAAAAAAGAAGAAGTAGATTGTCTACTTGCAATACGGACTTTTTCAGGCTACCTTGAAGATCCAGAACTGAGATAATGGTCAACCAAACTACATTTGACCAAGATTGTTTAAATGATGCACATCTCATACCCCTCCAAAGATACATTCTCTACTTAAACTCAAGCCCATGCCAGTGCCCAAATTATGGGTTGAAATGATTCTTTTCTACCTTCTTTACATAGCTGTTGATCAAACTCCTTTTTTGCCTTTTTTTAAATCATTGCTTTACTTTCTTTAGGACAAGTGGTTGGACCTGATTTGTGAGAACCTTTAATCAGGCCTCTGGCCTAACACTCTGCTTATAGTAACAACACTTTTTCCTGGTTTCAAGAAGAAAAACACCCAGCCTCTTATATAGAGACAAAAGGCAAAAACCTCAAAGCACCATTCCTGATGCTGCCCTGGGGAAGAACTAGTTCTCAGACAAGAACCTGAGACTAGATAGGCCATGGACCTAGGGGAAAAACCAAATACTACTGTTCTGCTAAAGGAGTGTGCAATAAAATGACTCCAAAAGACATTCTGCTATACTCATAGATCAGTTACTTGCTTAGCCATCATCAGGGAAGCTTCCTCCTGCAGTAGATGGAAACAAACACAGAGACCCACAATTAGACAATATGTAGAGAGTGAGAGATCTTCCTTGGAACACTCAATCATATGATATACTCTGTCTTAGTCACGGTTCTATTGCTACGAAGAGACATCATGACAAAGGCAACTCTTACAAAAGAGTTTAATTTGGGGTTTGTTTCCAGTTTCACAGGTTTAGCCCATTATCATCATGGTGGAGAACAAGGCTCCAGAACAGTAGCTGAGAGCTATATCCTGACCCATAGATGAAAGAGAGACAGAGAGACAGAGAGACAGAGACAGAGAGAAAGAGACTGGGCCTGGCATGGACTTTTGAAACCTCAAAACCTATCCCCACTGACATACTTTCTCTAACAAGGCTATACCTCCTAATCCTTTTAATCCTTTCAAAGAATTTTACTACCTGGTGATTAAGCATTCAAATATATAAACCTATGGGAGGCCATTCTTATTCAAACCACCACTGTCTCCATGAAATCCCTCCCCTCAAGATTCAGGGAACTGCCAGGCAGTGGTGGCTCACGCCTTTAACTTCATCATCCGGGAGGCAAAGCCAGGCAGATCTCTGTGAGTTCAAGACCAGCCTGGTCTACAGAGTGAGTTCCAGAACAGTCACCAAAACTACACAGAGAAACCCTGTCTTGAAAAAAACAAAACAAAACAAAACAAAAAAAAGGTTCAGGGAACTGCAGAAGAGGAGGCATAAAGATTGTTAAGAGTAACGGGATGGAAGACCCCATGGAATCAAGGCCGTTTATACACAGCAGGGCCCACATACATATGAACTCCTCGGGACTGTGGCAGCATGCACAGAGCCTGCATGGGTTTAAGGTAAATGGGATCCCCAGGGCTGAGAGGGGAAGTCCACACAAGCCTTCATCCCTAACCCAGAAACTATCTCCAACTGATAACCACATGCAAAGGAAAAATTAGTTTTCTTTAATGGAGTCTCACTGGGTATACAAACTACTCTTAAGGACAGTTCGCATGCCCAGCAGTAAATGGCCAACTAAATGGCATTTAAAAAAAAAAAAAAAAAACTTACAGCAGGTCCTTAGTGTATACATTATGGTTTCTTTCTTTTTCTTTTTCTTTTTCTTTTTCTTTTTTCTTTTTTGGTTTTTTTGAGACAGGGTTTCTCTGTGTAGCTTTGCGCCTTTCCTGAATCTCACTCTGTAGACCAGGCTGGCCTCGAACTCACAGAGATCTGCCTGGCTCTACCTCCTGAGTGCTAGGATTAAAGGCGTGTGCCACCACCGCCCGGCTTACATTATGGTTTCTTGTTTTGTGTTTTTATAGGACTTCTGTGTGGGGACACGTGAGTCTGTATGTATTTTTTGTGCTTTTACTTTGGCTGTTTTTCTTGTTTGTTTTGTCCTGTTCTCTCTGTCTCTCTGTTTCTCTGTCTCTCTGTCTCTCTCTCTCTCTCTCTCTTTTTTTAAGACAGGTTAGCCTTGAACTCACAGAGATCCGCCTGGCTCTGCCTCCCAAGTGCTGGGATTAAAGGCATGTGCCACCAACGCCCGGCTCTTTTTCTTTTTCTTTTTCTTGAAGATAGGGTATCACTATGTATATCTAGATGCCTAGAACTCACTGTGTAGACCAGGTTGTCCTCAATGTCACAGAGATCCACCTGCCTTTGGCTCCTGAGTGCTGGGATTAAAGGTGTGTGGCACTGAGCCTGGCACCATTCTCTATAATTGCTTGTGGACTAGGGATATAGCTCAGATCTTGCGGGCCACAAGAATATATTATAGAGATTCAGCTGTGTATTAAAGCCATACATTGACCAGCCAAGGGTCCCTTAAATGGGAAGCCATTTATCATGGAATACTTGGTGTTATTCAGCCTTAATATTTCAGCTGTTTTCTGCTATGAAATTCTTGCATGCCCAAATACTCCCAGACCATATTGGCAAACAGCTAAGCTTCTCAAATGCTGATCAACTAGATAGCTAACACCCCTACAAGGCCTAGGAGACTAGCAGGCGGCAGATGCATAGCTTTGTTTCTTGTGCAACTAAAGCTCAGACAATCCCTTGTCTTCAAGGCTAGTGACATTCCAGAGCAACTGACGGAGGACAGTAGGGCTTTTTGCATAAGGTGGTGCAGTCAGGACTGGAGCTGAATTCCAGAGAAGACAGAGAACCACGTGGCCAGAGAGAGAAGAGAGGAAGACAGAGATTCTGTAGAGGGTAAAGCAGATCTCTTGTAGAGCTTATCAGGGCCAGGGGTAAGGAGCCAGGAAGGATAGATGGAGGATGAAATGTGGTTGATATATTGTGCACCCCAATAAACTTATTTGGGGGTCAGAGAACAGAACAGTCACTAGATTAAGCATAGGTTTAGGCAGTGGTAGCACATGCCTTTAATCCTAGCTTTCCGGAGACAGAAATCTGTCTGTGAGTTCAAAGCCACACTGGAAACCGCCAGGCATGGTGACACACACCTTTAATCCCAGGAAATGATGGCAGTAAGCAGAAAGGCGTATAAGGTGTGAGGACCAGGAACTAGAGCCTTTTTAAGCTTTTAGCTTTTAGCAGCAGCTCAGCTGAAATCCATTCAGATGAAGACACAGAGGCTACCAATTTGAGGAAACAAAATAAGCTGAGGAACTGGCAAGGTGAAGTTAGCTGTGGCTTGTTCTGCTTCTCTGATCTTCCAGCACTCATCTTCAATACCTGGCTCCCGGTTTGTTTTTATTAATACGACCTTTGAAGATTCACGCTACAATGAAGGAACAGAGGACGAAGATGAGATCAAAAGCATAGGAGCTTACTAAAACTATGAGGACAGGAAAACTGGTCACAGAGAAGAGCCGAACATGAGGAGAGAGTCGAAGCTGTAGAGATAGGCTTTTGTCATAGAGGAATAAAGTTAATGGACAAAACAGTGTAGTGTACGTAGATTCCTTTCCCTCAGATACCCCATGCCATACATAGTGTCTTTCCCAGGACTCTTTACCAGGACAGGAACTCGGTAAAATTCCATTATCCTTACCCAGAGGTAGATTATATACTTGATATAAACAAGACCAGCCTCAAAAATATTTCTCCGGGCGGTGGTGGCACACACCTTTAATCCCAGCACTGGGAGGGAGAGCCAGGCAGATCTCTGTGAGTTCAAGGCCAGCCTGGTCTACAGAGTGAAATTCAGGAAAGGCGCAAAGCTACACAGAGAAACCCTGTCTCTAAAAACCAAAAAAAAAAAAAAAAAAAAATAGGGGTTGGGGATTTAGCTCAGTGGTAGACCGCTTGCCTAGCAAGCACAAGGCCCTGGGTTCGGTCCTCAGCTCTGAAAAAAAAGAAAGACAAAATTTCTCCCATTTGTAGGTTTTCTGGTAGAGCTAGGAATTAAAAAAAAAAAAAAAAAAAGGAGGTCTCATGCCTGCTAGACAAGCTAGACAAGTGTGCCACTGAACCATATCATCAGCCCAATATTTTTTTAAATGGAAAAAAGTGTGCACATCATAGAAAGCACTTAGAAATGTTTGCAGCAAACTATTAACACTGATAAATTGTGATCCAGTGGGGTTATAGGGGATTTTTAAACTGAGTTGTTTGGTTTTTTTTGTTTGTTCACTTCTTCGTTTTTTTGGTCTATATCATTTCCTGTTTCCAAATTGAACATGAATTACTCCTTTAATAAAATACATTGGAGTGGGACATAGCTTAGCGGTAAGAATTTGCATAGACCAGCTCTACCAAAACAGTCTTTTTGGTTGACTTTCTGTCCATCACAGCCGCTACTGATGAAGGGCCATTTGTGGATTTTGCCTTCCAGGAAGAATGAAGAGGTCTGTCTCTTTGGCCATCTCAAAACCCTGTGCCATGCCTGCTCTCTACTCTTAGCAGATGTTGATTCTGTGCTCATCTTCAATGCTCACTCTTGGGGGTGGAGATCTGCTTTATTTCTCCCCCAATTTGGGGGTAGCACACTACCTAGAGCATAAGACAAATGCCCTAAGAGGTCAACGGAATCTATGAATCTTAAAGCATAAGTAGGTTTGTCTTTGCATTCTCCTCTGCCTTTCTCCTCAAGCAGTGAAGAGCGTGCATTTGTTCCTGGACTCGGCCATGGCCCAACCAGTCTCCATTGCCCTTTATCCCCTACCGCTAAGAGCAGTAGCCACTGAGTGTGAAAAATCAAAACAAAGCACTTTACCATGTCCCCAATGGAGTGAGAGCAGTGGAGCCCAAATAATGCTTAGTTACCAAAAGCCACGCCAGGTGGCTAATCGAAAGGGTATTGATTTTAGCTAGTAAATAGCCCTTAATACAGTCGGAGCCTGGGTTGAATATGCAGCCCGGTAATTAGCTAATAAAGCATACAAGGGCTGGAGAGGCCTGGCGCAGTGGGAAAAGCAGCGGCCTGTCACCCAGGAAGCTGGCCTTGGTCAGACAACCCGAGGACTCAGTTATCTTCAGGAAAAACTATAAACTTACTGCAGGACGTGAGATAAAACTAAAAGCAGCTGTAAATGTTCTGCAAATACTACGGGTGCTAGAAATGCTTCCTGAAGACAGATGTTGCAGTCTAATAATCTTAAGTGGTAAGGTTTAATAACTATTTTAGATCGTTAGGATAACATTTAGTACCCTAGGGTAATTATTAAACAATTCTCAGTTTGTTAAATCACCTGATACTCAAGCAAATACATAGCCTGATTAGCTCTAACATTATCCTCCAATAGTCCAGCAACAGGCAGGTGGGGGTGTATGGATGTGGGGGGTGTATGTGTGTGTGTGGGGGGGGGGTATATGAACTGGCCAGAATCACTTTGAGGAAGGAAAAATCAAGAACAGAGAAGGAAACAGGTTGTAGTTTGAAGGCCCTAAACCAAAGTTACCAAATTACAAGTCCAGGGAATAGCTCTCAGTGTGGTAGCAAATACCTTTAATCCTAGGACTTGGGAGGTAGAGGCAAGCAGATCACCGTGACTTCAAGCCCAGCCTGTTCTACATTACTAATTTCAGAACTGCCAGGACTACTCGGAGAGGCGCTGTCCCATAAAAACAAACAGAAGGAGCAGCTTTAGCACCTGAACGCATATATTTGACCAACACAGAGGTATTACTGTTGACTTTCTTTTCTTTTCTTTTCTTTTTTTTTTTTTGAGACAGGGTTTCTCTGTGTAGCCCCAACTGTCCTGGATCTCACTCTTGAGATCAGGCTGACCTCGAACTCACAGAGATCCGCCTGTCACTTCCTGTGGTGCTCTGGGATTAAAGGCCTTTGCCACCATGCCCGGCTGGTAATATTTTCTTAAAGTGAAAAGAAAAAAAGAAGCAGGGAACCAAAGACCATTTCCTATATATTAGCAATATCGTTATCATGCTGAATTCAAATCTCAGGGACAGGAGAGGTGGCTTAGCAGTTAAGAGCACTTGCAGTTCTTCCGGTGGACTTGATTTCCTGTGCTCACAGTGGTCAGTTTACAGTCTCTGCAACTCTAGCTCCAGGGAGAGTTAGACGTCTTCTTCTGGCCACCTTAGGTACATTCACTCGAATGCACAGCCCCCATACACATATACACTTAATGAGAAAAGATTAACCGTAGTCCTCTAAATACTATTTATTCAGTCCATATTCAATTTTCCTATGTTGCTCCATGTTCCCATCATTATAATAAAACAACCGAGGCGGGCTCCCTTTATGAAGGAGAGAGGTTTGTTTGGATGTTTCAAATTCAAACTCATGGTGCAGACTTTGGTGAGGATCTCCCCTTAACTATGTCACCTCTGGCGTATCGAGGGATGGGACTGAAAGTGAAGGCAAGGGTCACATAGGGAAATACAAAGCCAGAGAGACTAGGAGGGATTGGGATTAGTCTTTCATAAAAATCTTCTGCAGAGCTAACCAGGGCCCCAGACAAACAACTTTAAGAAGGTGTGTCCCCAACTGACCTAAGACTGTTACATGAGGTCCCCACGTTGTATGATTCTACGTCTTTCCAGTCCGACGACCCTGGTGACCAAGCTCCCTCAGATCTTCAGGGCAAAACAACATTCAAAACAAAGCAGTCTCCTACATATCTTTTGTTGTTTTTTAAAAATGATAGGCAGCACTGGTTACCGTGCAGGGAGGTCATGAGGCACGAGTCACAACAAAACCCAGTATCAGAGCTTTATTGGGGGAGGGGGAGGACAAAAGAACCAGGCCTGGAGAAGAAGCGCTTTCAGAGAGCAGAGAATAGTGAGAAAAGAGAAGAGATAATGGGGGGAAGAGAGGACAAAGAGGAGGAAGAGGAGGAGTCTTTGTCCAGCTTTTTAAGGTGCAGGTGGGCTTACGGAGCTACACCATGCACTTGCAGATTGCATGCCATGATGTAAGACACAAGACCCCTTGCTCAGCTCCTGAACTATGCATGTGCAGTCATGCAGCTGGAGTGGCAGCAGAATCCTAACATTTTTTCCATCCACTTTTTCTCTAAGCTGGGCTTGCATAAAACCATTTTGTCCTGCCATGTACGTTTCTCTTATTCTAGACCAGCCCCTCTAACCTTCCCTCTATTCCCGTCTGGGCCACTGTCTTGTCAATGGGAAGGGGTCAGTTGTCTCCTGGATTCAAATCAACAGCTTAGTTAATTCAGGTGAAATATTAGAGCCAAAACAATGCTTTGTTTGCTTTTATGGAGCAGAATCTCAGTCAGTTCAGCCTGGCTTCAAACTTCCTGTGTTGCCAAGGGTGACCTTGAATTCCTGATGCTCCTGACTCTGCCTCCCTGGTACTGAGATGACAGCCTCAAGCCACCACACCTAACTAAGGCAAAAACAATTCAGACATGATTTAGGGGACTTCAGGTCATTGAGGGAGGCATGTGACAACTGGTTGCCTTAGCTGGTCACACCAAGTTTGACTGTAGTGTGGGACAGCCCTATTGGACATAGAAGGCGTTCTCCAGCTCTCTTCAGTCTCCAGCCCTCTTCATTTACTTTACACTTGCTTAACAAACTCCTATAACTTGGACTGGGAGATATACTTGAACCTTGACCTGAAGGTATATCACATGATAAGGTGGCTATGGAATGAAAGCATATAGCCTGTGTGCCTAGTACATAGGTGTGCTCAGTGATTGCCCATTGAATGATTAGAGTTAGAAATGCCTGAAAGGAAACAGGGCGTGAAGAGGATTTCGGACACTCAAGCTCCTGAACCACAGTGGCTTGGGGCTCTGTACCCTTATCAATGTGGAGCAGGCACCACACCAATGTGGAGCAGGCTCTTGTGTCTGCATTCTTATTTGAACTGGACAGAAATGTATAGTTCCAGTGGGGGAATCAGAACCAGGGGGAAGAATGAGTTCCAGATTCTGCAGAAGTCAGGGCTTTTGTTAGCTGACTTTACATTTTTTTTTTTTTTTTTTTTTTTTTTTTTTGTGAAGAACCCTGAAGCAGACTGGGTTTTTCAGAAGCAAGTTTTGAAACAGAGCATGACTTCAATGTGTGTGCAAGGAAGGAGCCAGAGGATAGCCAGAGGACAGGAAGCAGAATCAGAGGTGGAATCCAGCAGAGCCTCAGTCAGCCCCTGAGGGAAGTGGAGAGGGCAGAGTCACTCACTCAGTAGGAGGAGTTATCTTCCACAGATCTAACTCCTCCTCTACCCTTCTGGATAATTCCATCACAAGATAATGACCAGCCTAGCAAAGAAATGCGATAGCTCTCTGATCTGGGCAGATTTTGAAGGGATTGGCTACCCAAGGCCATTAGCTGAAGATGCTTCTAGCAGCTGCGAAAATAAAACATGTTTGAAGGAGGATTTGGGTGGTGCAGTGTGATGGTTTGCCTTGATTGTCAGCTGGATTTGGATCCAGAGATGCTTGGAGGAGTAGAGCACACTGGTAGTTGGGTTTATGAGACTCTTCCTGAGTCTGTTGACATGGGGAAGAGCAATGGAGGTGGGCAAGAGCCTTTCTGAATGGTGGCCTGCTTGGACTAAATATGGAGAAAAGAGAATCAGTTGGTGCATTCAACTTGTGTTCTCCAGTCTGGGCATCTACTTCTGCTGTTACGGTCAGTGTACATCAGACTCCAGCTTTGTCAACTTGTCAACATGGACCCTTCCCCTCCCCCCAGGCCATTCTAGTGACTCTCCAGTGTACCAACCAGCTCCCAAATCATGACACAGAGACTTATTATTAGTTTTGAATGCTTGGCCTTAACTTAGTTCTTTTCTGGCTAGCTCTTTTAACTTAAATGAACCTGTTTCTCTTCATCGACCTTTTGCCTTGGCTTTTTACCTTTTCTTACTTTCTTGCTGTCTCCATGTCTGGCCCCCAAAGTGTCTCTCATTCTGTTCTCCTTCTTCTTCTGTCTTCTTTTTCTCTTGAGCCTAGATTTCTCATCCTATTTATTCTCTCTGCCCGCCAGTCCCATCCATCCTTTCTTCTGCCTAGTTATTGACCATTCAGCTTTTTATTAGACCCATCAGGAGCCTTAGGTAGGCAAGGTGAAACCAATGCAACACACCTTTATGTAATTAAACACATATCCTTACGTTGTTAAACAAATGCAGCATAAACAAAAGTAACACACCTTTACCTTTATTAAAATAATATTCTGCAGCATAAACAAATGTAACATGTCTTTCCCTAATTAAAATGATATTCCACAACACTCTAGGGAGCATTAGTGGCCTCTTGTGGCCTGAGATTGAGAGTTTATTATTGGTTCCCTTGTTCTAAGGCTTCTAGAGTCTTAGATTGAGCTTCTCCTGGGGTCTTAGAACATCAGTATGGCCTTTGTTGGACTATCCATCCAGCCACTCTAATAAATCTCTGCAAACCTATGTGTGTAGGAATGTATGTCTCTTACACCTAGAATTCTGTTTTTACATCTACATCTTAGGAATTACTAGAATATCCCTTCAGCTAAGGATTATTTAACTAATTGTAAACATTTAAATTATACAGTAATGTTTAAAACCTTGTTTTAATTTTTTTTACTTACTAGAAGGTTCAACAATATAAAATAAAGTGCACCAGTCATCACAAATTTTATAAAACTTTAGTATTGATTGGATACATCACAGAATAGAACATTTAGACCATTTACATGGTTGTAAGTTGCTTTGGCACCCTGAGTGGAAAACACCTTACTGTTCCATTGGAACCTCCAGCTCGCCTCTGCATGATCCAGAAAACCCCATTCCTATCTCTCTCTCTCTAAACCCTGCCCACTCAGAGAGTCTCCAAACAAAAGGAAGGTGCCCCAAATCCCAGTTCCGCACTCTTGGTGGCCATTGCAGCTTCCTCCTTCCCTGAAGTTGTCAGCTGCCCCAGTCCCCTCCTAAAGCGCTCAGCTTTTGACCATACTTGGACACAAACCCAGCTTGTGGCAGACAAGTCATGACCCCTCCCTTTCAACCTATACAGTCTCCCTGCTTTTGTTTTCAGGCACAGCTTTTCATGCCTCAGTTTCTGGGACTGGAGAAGTTGCCAGGGAGTTGCTTTGCTCAAATAAACCTGTTGTTATACTTTTTCAAGTCAGCTTGATTTTGCTTAATGCATTGGCAGAGAAACCTATTATTATTGGGAGGCAGAAAACCTACTATCTACAGGTATCATGATGTACTGAAGGTCTGACTCTAGAAAGATGGGTCTTAGTGACAAAGGTAAATAAACAGAGAAAATGGCACTAGTTTCCTGTTGGAGCTGCACTTGGAGGTTTAAACAATAGGAATGTATTGCTTACACTTCTGAAGGCCCGAAGTCCAAAATCAGTATCAACGGCCTGAAATCAAAGGGTTTCAGGGCCACACTGCACTGCCCTTGGAGGCACTTGGGGAGAACCTGTGTTGCGTTTTGTTTTGTTTCTTTGATTAATGTCATCTCTTGACTTGTTTCTGCGCCGTTCATCTTTGCACACATGTTTGTACAATCTTTTCTTCCCCTTGCTGTGTATAATCTCATTATCTTTCAAGAAAACATGTACCTGAGCATGGTGGTTACCTACCTTTAATCTCAGCACTAGGGAGGCTGAGGCAGGTAGATAGTGAGTTCCAGGCTAGCCAAAGACTGCATAGTGAGACCTTTTCTCAAAACAAACAAACAACAAACATGAGCGAACTAACAAGAAACCATGTGAAGACTGGTGAGAAGTCCTAATGAGGAAAGTTGCCTACTGCCTAAGCTAATGATCTGAATTCAATCCCTGGGACCCACTTAGAAGTGGGAGAGAACCTACTCTACAATGTTGTTGTCTGGCCTGCAACCATGGTCTGTGGCATGAGAGTGCAGTACACACTGAGACCCACAGAAACACAAGTAATAAATAAAACTAGTTAAAAAGAACACGTGATTATATTTGTATTTAAGAGTCCACAGCGGCAACAATTTCTCTGTCTCAAGTACTTTCACACATCTGCAAAGTTCTTTTGCCAGCTGAAGGCCACAGTAACAGGTTCCAGAGATTAGGACACAGATTTCTTTTGAGGGATCATCTAATTGTTCTACTACACGGTAGCTCTTAAATCATTTATTTACTTATTTATTGTAGAGTTTCACTTTATAGTCAGGCTGACCTTAAACTCAAAAGTTCCCCTGCCTTCAATTTTTAGGATTCTAGGTGGGCATCACCACACCCAGCTACGTCTTTGCTTTTACCTCTCATTAATCTGAAGACAACGCTTTTCACATGACACAAGAGTAGGAACAGCCAGACATTGACGGCACAATCTGTAGTTCCAGCACCCAGAAGGCTGAAGAAAGAGGATGGCTGTGAGTTTAAGGCTACCCTAGGCTATAGAGGGAGCTTATGTAAAAATATTGTGCCTATAGGAAGCGCAGTGATGGAAAAAGCAGACTGTCATGTGATGTATACATATATTGCACACATACGTGGGCTGTTTTTCAGCCACAAAAACAAATGAGATTTTGTGCTTTGCAGGAGACTTGATGGAATAGAGGATTATCATAGGAAGCAAAATAAATCCCATGTTTCTTCTTATATGTAAAGTCGAGAGAGAGAGAGAGAGAGAGAGAGAGAGAGAGAGAGAGAGAGAGAGAGAGAGAGAGAGAAGTAAAGAGCAGAAAATAAATCTCTAGTACAACCAAACCAAACCAAACAACCATCCATTAAACTTCAGTTCCTCCTTAATGGCTGGTACAGGGTGCTCTTCTGTCTTACATTCCCTACAGAGTTCTTTAGCCAGCCTAGTCTAAAGAGAGAGTTCCAGGACAGCTAGGGCTGTGCAGAGAAACCCTGTCTCAAAATACAAGAAAGAAAGAAAGAAAGAAAGAAAGAAAGAAAGAAAGAAAGAAAGGAGGGAGGGAGGGAGGGAGGGAGGGAGGGAGGGAGGGAGGGAGGGAGGGAGGGAGGGAGGGAGGGAGGGAGGGAGGGAGGAGAGCTTCAGTTTGTAACCCACAGATAACAGAAGCAATGCTCTCTATCTCTGTTTTTCACACATCTGCCTACTATGGTGATTCTGCTGATAGAGTGTTTGTTGTGGAGTAGTTAGTCCTTTACACTGTGTGAAGATGTGTCTCTTTATTAAACCCATCACAGTGACACATCTTCACACAGTGTAAAGGACTATTCCACAACAGAGGAGGAATGAGGGAGAGGTTTGGAAGTCAAGGTATTTGCTGGGGACACAATGTCTCTGCCTTGTACTCCTTGGGTGTAAAATGCTTTCATCCTGGCCCGGTTAAAACTACGTCAACTAGGTCAATGTCTACATGTTTCAAAGCTGCTGAATTCAGATACAACAATCTATGTGTGTGTGTGTGTGTGTGTGTGTGTGTGTGTGTGTGTGTGTGAGAGAGAGAGAGAGAGAGAGAGAGAGAGAGAGAGAGAGAGAGAGAGAGAGAGAGAGAGAGAGAGAGAGAATAGCACAGTCCTGGCTATTGAAATTCACTATGTAGATCATGCTGGCCTTGAACTAACAGATCTCCCTGCCTCTGTCTCCCCCAAACAGTCTAATTTTTAAGTTAATCATGTAAAGACATCATTCCGGCTCGTTTCTAATCTAGTTTTGCTCTTTACATTAGTGAATGAATTAATCAAGTTCTCTGTGTGCAGTTCTGGGGACTAAGCCCGGGTCCTCTACACCACGTGTGTCCTCTCAGCCCTCTGCATTTTTACAGTCTGTGATCAAGTTTATGTCAATGCTGAGCTTAAATGATCTCGGGTGACATATAGTCTGCCAGTGCAGAACTGAAGGAATCTCCAATTCGCAGGGCAGCTTGCCCATGGCTCAGTTACCCACTCCGTGGGGATAATCACTGACTGTGCTCTGAGCCCAGTTCTCCATTCCGGCTAATGCTTCACCCTGCCCCCTGCGTGAATTTCCTGGGGCATTTCTGCTTACTCACCAGCTTCCTGGAGCTATTCAAGTAGAAGGCTGCGTTCCAGAGAAAACACTATTGGGGTTAGCTCATCAGCATTTGCAAAGGCTTATTTTCAGTGCTGTTCTGAGACCTAGAAACAGAGCTTGAGCTTGTCCACATTTCCTTCCCCCACAAGGCCTCCAAATTGAAGCAAGTTTCTTGGTGCCACGTTATATTGATGCTTTAAACTTTTATTTTAAGAACACTTTCCCAGATTCCTATAAAATGGGCATAAAACCGCAAGTACCCATCTTAAAATATATTTAGTATTTTATTTCATCTTTTCAAGGATCATATATTTTCATTTGATTCTTGATCCTAACTCTTTGTGAATCACTGACATGGGGAGATTTTCTGTTGGATATTTTAGATATCTATAACTCTGCTGTTAAGAATCCATGTAACAAATAGATGGACACCTACTAGCTGAGCTCTTTGAATCTTAAGACCTCTAAGAGATTGGCCCCATCCTGCTGAAGGGTTAAGCATTTCCCTGTATAGTAGTACTGTTAACCTTTCAGCAATGCTCTGTCCTTTTTGGATTTGTAAGCAGTAAACCTGTCTTGGCTTAGTTTTTAGTTAGTTTCTTGGTGTTGTCAACTACTGCACACAATAGGTGAGATTGTAAGGGTGTGTGGGTTAAAATACACTAAAAGATGTGTGGAAATGAGACATGAATGTACAGAGCCCCAGGACAGAGAGTTTTGACAGAATACTCAACCAAGAGTCAGAATGTGGCCAGAGAGATGAATCAGGCCAGATAGGTCCTTGCTACACAGTTGGACACTTGAGTTGTTCTGCCCGAATCCACATAAAGGTGGAAAGACAAAATGTTTCATAAAGTTGTCCTCTGACACCACACACATGGTATGGGATACATACACACACACACACACACACACACACACACACACACACACACACACACAAACACCCCATCACCATCACCACCAACAACAAAAGAATCATTATGACTGTAGTTTAGCACCATTCCCGAGTCCTGAAAGCCCACACCCAGTGACTTCTCTGGTATTTTACATACATCATCACATTCAGTCCCGGTCCGCCTATTTGTTTATTGGGTTGTGTTGGCACCTTACTGGTAGTTTACTCCTTTGTCACAACTGAGCCAAACTCAACCAAAAAGATCCACGAAGTTAACCTATAATTTAAAGACTATTTGCTGGGTGTGATGATGCCCACCTTTATCCCAGTATTGGGGAGTCAGAAGTAGGGATATCTCTGTGAGTTCAAAGCCAGCTTGTCCTTCAAAGTGAGTTATAGGTCAACCAGGACTATGTTCTGAGAACCTGTCTCAGAAAATAAAATAAAACAAAAGAAAGGAAAAAATTACCTGTAAGGCTAGGGCTGTAGCTCACAAGCATAGTACTCTAGGTTCTATCCTCAGTACTGTCAATAATAGTAATAACAATGACAACTATTATTATTATAATTATAGCAATGATAACAAATAAACAAAAATAAAGATTATGCATGTTTTGCTAAAGAGTAGTGTCTGGTGTAAAGTAAACAGCACATGACTGGTTCTTATTACCATCTCTCACTGATGAGGACACCAGGGTACAGAACCAGACCTTGCATGACCGTGTATCAGAGGCTCACACAGTGTTCTAATACTATGCAGTTTCTCTCTTGTACTCTTATTTCTCTTTAGCTAATAATGCAATCTCAAGGAAGTTATTTAAATTTACTTCTGAAACTTGATTTCTCATTTGTAAAACAAAAGTAGGGAGGCCGATAATATTCATGGTTCTTTCTTCTTCTCATATTTCATAAATTTTATTGTGAGCTTTGACGAACAGTGACAAACATGCTTGGTAAAGGGAAAATCTGTTTCTCTGAAAATGTACAAGATCTAATATAGTTGTACACAGCCATGCTGTGAGTGTCCTGGGTTCAGTTCCCTGTACTGTAACAAACGAACAAGCAAAAAAAAGATTGTGCATGAAAGAATCATCTGGAAAACTGAGGGAAAACCTGACTAAGTCCCAACAGGTTTGTTTGCTTTTAGTTGCTTACTTGTATTTAACTTAAAAAAAAAAAAAATCACTGTTTCTGGAGGTCACAGAACTGTCCAACACTAACTTGATGGCAGATAGTGCGCTGGACTATGACGGTAACCGTTGTCTGGGGTCCGTGCCAGAGACTGCAAAACTACCTTTGTTGAAATCTTTAGCTCTTCACTTGCCTGTGAAGGTGTCTGGTGGGTGAATGAAAGTGTTAGTCACTTTTCTTGTTACTGTAGCAAAATATTTGACAACAGTAACTTCAGGAAGAAAGGGCTTTTTTTTGGCTCCCAGGTTGAGGATAGCCCATCCTGGAGGGTATTGGGAGACACGGATGTGGGAGCAATTCTAAATGTGACAGCAGGAGCTGGGGCAGCTGTCCAGGGAAGAAGCTGAGGGAGCAATGTTGGTGCTCAGCATGCTGAGCCAGTAGGCGGTTGCTGCTGCTGGACTATAGCCCTGGCTCTCTCTCAGTTTAAAATGGAGTCTGGCTAAGCCGCTCAGGCTGGCCTTTTACTCCCTTTGGAGCTCAGGCAGGCCTTGAACTTGTATTCTTCCTGCTTCAGCCTTCCAAGTAGCTGGAATTATGGGCTTGTGCCTGTTTTCATTTCTTTTTCTTTTCTTTTTTTTTTTCAGAGCTGAGGACCGAACCCATGGCCTTGAGCTTGCTAGGCAAGCGCTCTTCCACTGAGCTAAATCCCCAACCCCGCACCTGTTTTCTTAGTAGTACAAGAAAAGCTAGGTGGCACCAAATTTGTTTGACACTGGCAATCTGTCTAAGTCAGAAAACGTGGCTGCTTTCCAACGGCTTAGTCATGCTTATGATGACAAGAAGTACTTCAGACTTTTATCTTCCCAAGGTATTGTTCTTCACGATGGCCTCTGCCGCAATAACTACTTTATGTTTTTAAATTTGGCAATGATTAGTCTTTTTCCCCCACCCCCACTTTGTCCCCCATCCTTAAACTTTTTTTGTTTGAATTCCATGACCAAAAAGTAGCAAGTGTCTGATGTAGAGAAGTGTTTTATTATTATATTATTACTTCTAGTTATGTGAAATTGTGTCTGCATGTGGGAATGTACACATGAATGTACATGTCCTCAGAGGTCAGAATGTTGAATTCCTTCAAGCTGGTGCTATAGAGGGTTGTGAGCCACCATACAGGGGATGGGAACTGTGCCATGGTCCTCTGGAAAAACAGTAAATATCCTTAACCACTGAGCCATCTTTCATATTTTTTTTGGTTGTGAGCCTAGCCTTTAACGGCTGAGCCATCTCTTCAGCCCCTGAGCCATCTCTCAAACCTCTATTTAATTAAAAAAATAAAATTAAATTAAAATGTCATTTGTAAGGTTTTTTTTTTTTTTTTTTTTTGTAAAAAATAATTCCAAAGAGCAATTCCTAAACTAATAGGTATCCTCTCATTCCCTGTGCAGTTATTTTCATTATGATAAGATCTTGCTAGCCGGGCGGTGGTGGTGCACGCCTTTAATCCCAGCACTTGGGAGGCAGAGCCAGGCGGATCTTTGTGAGTTCGAGGCTAGCCTGGTCTACAGAGCAAGATCCAGGAAAGGCACAAAGCTACACAGAGAAACTCTGTCACAAAAAACAAACAAAAACAAACAAACAAACAAACAAACAAAACCCAAAAACTTGCTTAGGCATTTGGGAAATTGTGCTTCTATTAGACATTCCAATCCCCAAGCCATTCTTTCAGTGGAATTTTTAATCATAGTAAAAGCAAGACACCTGGGCCAAACAAATGCCAAATCCAGTACCCTTAAAAACGGGTTTAAAGCATTACATGCTTTTACTCCTCTTAGAAAGTATAGATGGAGCCGGGTGTGGTGGCACACATCTTTAATCTCGCACTTAGAGGCAGAAGCAGTCAGATCTCTGAGAGTTGGAGGTCAGCCTGGATTGACTACATAATGAGTTCCAGGACAGCCAGAACTGTAAAGAGACCCAGTCTCAAAAACAAACAAACAAATAAGCAAGCAAAGAAACACTAGTGTAATAAGTAAAGAATACTCTTTGATTTTACAAGTTTCTGTGAGATTTTAAAGTAGTTATCTTAAACCTGTACATTTTGAGATTATCTGGCCTTTGCTTAAAAAAAATGACAGTCCCCCCCAAACCCCCCCACCTTTTTTGTTTCAGATGTCTCACTGTAGCTCTGGCTGTCCAGGAACTTGCTGTGTAGTAGACCATGCTGATCTTGAACTCGTAGCCTTCCTCTGTCTCTACCTGCAGAGTGCTGGGATCAAAGCTGGTGGACAGTTTTGTTTGTTTTTTAACATGCTCTAAGTTAGTTGGGGCCTGAACCGTTAGAAGCAAGCAATGATTTTAATCATGAAAATAGCTGCTGTAGAACATTTCCCTCTTGAATTGTATCCCTCTTATTCAAAGCACTGGTTGGGATGATGAGAGATGCATATGAAGAAGGCTGAAATGCAGTGGTTTTGACAAAGAGAACTCAGTAAAATGTGGGCTGTTCAGGATCACTTCCTGGCTCTTTACCTTGCTCTTGCTCACACACATCTTTTTTTCCCTTGGGCTCTTGGAATCCCACTGGATGCTTACTATCCTGATCTTTATTGTTTGGGGGGGGGCTGTTTTTGTCAAGAGCAATGACACCCAGTGCTTCTGATTTTTCTCTACTCCCCTCTCATGTGAGTTAGGCCCAGGGCCTGAGGAGTGCTCAAGGGTTTCTCACAGGCTCGGAATCTGGTGGGTGGAGTAGTTAGTTAGTTAACAAGAAGGCGAGGCCTTGAGGACATAGTATGGCCTGGAACAAACTGTTCACCCAAGCATTCATTTACAATCAACAAACAATTAAATATCTATTATAGACATCAGCGTGGGAAGGGACCCCAAAATATCTTGACCACACAGCAGCCATGACAGGCTTAGGGGCCTAGACACAGCTTCTGTGACAGGCTTACTGGCAGGCAGCACCCAGATCCAGGAAAAGCCTTAAGCTGATACCACCCCGGGATCTACCCAGGGGCGAGGAAGCACCTGACATCCCAATCATTCCAACCATTAGATAAGGTGACCAGATGTCCTCGAGTCTAGCACACATCTATTTTTTGTTTTACGGATACCCCTAGACAATTGTCAGCCAAGTCCTGAACCCTAGAAATCTCCTCACCCCAACCTCTGCTATGATTAAAAACTCTGCCCCACCTGAGCTCAGGGCTCTCTACTCTCACAGCTTCCTCAGATAGACAGAGGGTTCAAGCCCCGGAGCTTGAATAAAGGCTCTTGGCTTTTACATGAGGAATTCGGTCTCTGTGGTGGTCTTTTGGGGGCATAACAAGAGCACAAAAGTGAATGATGGAATAGTTCCCATTTCCAGGAACTGAACTCTTTCTAGGTGAATTAGTGGGGAGAAAAGTCAGCATAGAAGAAGCCGGACTTCAACCTAGCTCTGCCGAGAAACACATTGAATGTCTCGGGATCTGAAAAACAACCCTCCCATCCTCTAAGCCATTGGTTTACTACAAGGATTCTCAAACTAGAATAATCGAGAACTGAGCTATTGGACACTGGCTCTGAACCCTTAGGGTGACTCCAGATCTCTGGAAGGGTGTGTCAGGGCTGGAGCTCAGCCTCAGGTAGTCTCCAGGGCAGATGATTTTGCATTTCTGTCAAGTTCTCAGATGATGCTGTTTTGAGGCAACAGAGCTGTACTGTGAAAGGCATATTTTTAAATGCTATTTTAAATGGAACTTCAGGCTCCAACTCCAAACTCATTCAGTGGTAGAGAGGGATGGAAGCTTGGCATTGATAGTTTGTAGCCCTTATATTTTAACATGTCCGAGGTGAAGAACCAGTTGTTTGTCATTACATACTGTGGTGGGGGCCGGGAAGTTACTGAGTCTGTGATCCCACACATTTGAGTTAACTGTAGGAATTCTGCAGTGGTTTTTTCTTTTTTCTTTCTGTCTTTTTTTCAAGACAGGGTTTCTCTGTGTAGCTTTGGAGAATGTCCTGGAACTCACTCTGTAGCCCAGGCTGGCCTCGAACTCAGAGATCCGCCTGCTTCTGGCTCCCGAGTGCTGGGACTAAAGGCATGCACCACCACCGCCTGGCGAATTCTGCAGTAGTTAAGAATACTAAATAGTTAGAATGGCTAAGATCAAAAACACCAATGACAACCAATGTTGGAGAGGATGTGGAGCAAAGGGAACACTCCTCCACTGTTGGTGGGAATGTAAACTTGTACAACCACTATGGAAATCAGTATGGCGGTTTCTCAGAAAATTAGGAATCAAACTACCTCAAGACCCAGCCATCCCACTCTTGGGCATATACCCAAAGAATGCTGATACATACCATAAAGATACATGCTCAGCTATGTTCATAGCAGCACTATTTGTAATAGCCAGAACCTGGAAACAACCTAGATGCCCATCAATGGAAGAATGGATGAAAAAAATGTGGTACATATACACAATGGAGTACTACTCAGCAGAGAAAAACAATGAAAGCATGAAATTTGCAGGCAAATGGATGGAACTAGAAAAAATCATCCTGAGTGAGGTAACCCAAACCCAGAAAGACAGTTATGGTATGTACTTACTCATTGGTGGATTCTAGATATAAAATGAACAATCAGACCACAACCCATAGAACCATAGAGGCTATATATATAGCATGGAGGTCCCTAGGATGACTGTGGCATATAATAAATTTCAGTTTTACTCAATTATTGAAAAAAAATAGCCAAATGAATGGAAACACATGAACTATGAACCAAAGACTGAGGGGCTCCCAGCTGGATCAGGCCCTCTGAATAGGTGAGACAGTTGATTGGCTTGATCAGTTTTGGAGGCATCTGGGCAGTGGGACCAAGTCCTGTGCTCATTCCATGAGTTGGCTGTTTGAAACCAGGAACTTATGCAGGGACACTTGGCTCAGTCTGGGAGGAAGGGACTGGACCTCCCTGGACTGAGTCTACCAAGTCGATCACAGTCCTCGGGGGAGGACTTGTCCTGGAGGAGGTGGGAATGGAGGGTGGGCTGGGGGTAAGGGGAGGGCGTGGGAGGGGGGAGAATAGGGGAACCCATGGCTGATATGTAGAACTGAATGGTATTGTAAAATAAAAAATATATATCAAAAAAAAAAATAAAAAAAAAATAAAATATAAAAAAAAAAAAAAAAAAAAAAAAAAAGAATACTAAATAAAGGCCAGTTGGTCGTTGCCCATGGCATTAATCCCGGCCCTTGGGAGGCAGAGGCAGGTGGATATCTGTGAGTTCGAGGCCAGCCTGGGCTAGTGTGAGTTCCAGGACAGCCTGGAAATCTGTCTCGAAAAACCAAATATATATATTATACTTATATATATGTATATATAATATTAGTAATTGATTACTAAACACTGCTACAATTTCCTTCAAACTAATTTGGCTGCTTTATCTAAGGAGCTTTTCTTTGGGTCAGTCCCTGCATATTTTCCAGGACCACGGTGGGTGGAAACACTGTTGTGTCTCAGGACAAAGTGGTGTCTTTTGGAACCCAACCCAAGTCGTCTTTGGGTACCCTTGGGTTTGCCTAACCCTTGTAGTGGCAACAAGTGAGCTGGGCATGCTCAGTGGGCAGGGTCGGGTTGGGAGGGGGTGCCAAGTGGGAAGCCTGTGGCTCGGCAGCCAGGGCTCTCCGCCTCCCCCCACCTGTACGAGGCTGGGCCCCGCTGGGTCAGTGCTCAGCATCCCACCCCTGCTGACTGGGCTGGGTCTTCTCCGCGGGTCACCGCATTAACATTCAGTCCTAGGGTCAAGAGGCCTGGAGCGCCCGCCCGAAGAACCGGCCGAGAGTTGCAGGCCCTGTCCCCAGGGTCCCCCGACTCCTAGACGCCTTTCTAGGCCCAGGGTAGCCTGGCGACTGGGAGGTGCGGAGGGGGGAGGAGGGGACGCCGGATCTGGGGACGCGCGACGCGTGATCAGGTAAGGCAACCCCGGCGGGCAGCAGGCGGGCGAACGTCCTCCTCCCGGGCAGATGGCGGGGAGGGGGGGTGGCCGGCGTGGGGAGGGACAGGAACCCGACACCCCGCCGGCTTCCCGGGCCTAGCTCAGCCCTCTCGTCTTCCCTCCAGCTGGCGAGGAGTGGCGGGGCATGGAGTCCCTCTCCTCCGGGGCGCAGGGCAGGCTCGATCACCCGGGGCAGGGCCAGCTCACGTCCCCGCGAGGCCCAGAGCCGGGGTCTGCAGCCGCCCTTCCCCGCCCGCGGCCCGCACAGCCCGCTGCACTTCCGCGTTTCCCCGCCGGGCCGAGGAGCCGGGGCCGCGGTGTCGCGGCGCACGCGGTGGCGGTGCCGCCGGGTCATCCCCCGGGGAGGCGGAGGCGCACGAGGGGGAGGAGGAAGTAGCCGGGAGGGGCGTCGGCGGGCGGGGTCGGATTACCGTGGCCCCGCCTGACCCGGTGACATCCCGGCGCGCTCGCCGCGAGCCCAGGGCCACTCTGGGTCTCCGCGAGGCCGACTCCGCCCTGGCTGGAGGATCCCGGCGCCCCTGCCCGTCGTCCCCTCGCGCGTGAGGACTGATCTCAGGTGTGTGAGTCCTGGCGACCTGCTCCTCCGCCCGGGCTTCTACGGGAAGTGGTCCCGGCTCTCTGACCTCCCTGATTGTGGGGCTGAGGTGTGGCGGAGGTGGAGGTGGTGGTGGCGGTGGCGGGAAACTGGGGGAAGATTGAGAATTGCTTCCCACCAACGGCAGAGCAGCACAGTTCTCATTCAGGGCTAGACACTGGTAACGCACTTTACCTAGCAAGAGGAAGGGCGTCTGCACATCAATGAAACTTTATGCAAACTTGGAACTTGTGACTGTGGCTAGCGTGGCGAGGAAGATTGCTGTTTCCTTCAGTGGTGAGGGTCGGAGACGCTTCTGGAAGAGGGAGGAGGCTTTCTTGAGAAACTCACTTGCCAGGGTGTGACTGGTCTAGGAGGAAATGCCAAGGGTACACCGGCAACAGCCACCACTCCCCACAAAGCAACTGTTTCTAGCTAAAGAAAGTTTGCTGAGTGCCGTGGCTGTTAGGGTCTTAGCTGATGGTGGTCCCTAGACCACCCCGTCACCTCGAGCGAAGGTGCATGTACTCCTGAAACGGCCCGCCTTCCTCAACCAACACAAGTTCTCACAAAAATCTCAGTGACAGGGTCCTCCAGGTGACACAACCCCAGAGGTTGCTACAGAAACAGCCAGCAGCTACATTAGTCAACTTGTACAAATAGTTGAGAGAAGGAAGTTGGTAAATTAATGTCCCCTTTGCTTAAAACAAGACTTTGTATTTTGCATATATCACAAAGTTGGTAGAGTCTTGGAGTTTCTTCTTTGAAGGTGGAAAGTACTGGCGATGGCCACTCTGGGACCAGAGACTTCTCAGTAGTTATTGATTAGCATATGAGGCCTGGATGCCATTGCCCAATGGGTAGCCTGTGCTGTCTCTGGGGCCTTAACGATGAGTGTGTTGAAACCTCCCCATGTTTCTCATAGGGACATTAGTCAAATGACCACACTTCCTTTATTTTTAGCAATTTAACCCTTTACCCCCCAGTGAACAATGGATAAGAGACAGGATTTGAGATGAGAGACAACATTGTCAGAACTGCATTCTGAGAGATCACATGGACATTTTCTAAGTCATTCTAGGCAGCCTTCCCTTGCATGGTTTTCTGTTAATGAGCGGGACAGAGTTAGCAGTTCCCAGTGGATGTTGTGTCTTCCTGCTTAGTTCTTGTAACTAATAACATTTATAGGCAATCAAAAAGATTTGTTGACCACTGTCGGGAAATCACATTGGCAAACTGATATAATTCTTATATTATCCTGTGTGGTTATGTATGCCCTGTCCAGCTCCAGGATGTAAGTTTTGACTTGGGTATGGTATGTCTTACACACTTTTAGATCTCTAGCCCCTAGAATGGTGACTGACTTCTAATGAGCTCCCACAAATGCTTTCTCAAACAGAGACAAAACTGGAACAATGTATCTGAATCTAAGAAACAGAAGGCTTTGGCCTTAGGGAACATATTCAAAGTCACTAAGTCTCACAGGCAAAATATGCGTAATAATACATAGCAAATCTACAAGAACTAAGAATAGGCCCCAGAAGCAATCAGTTCTATTTTCTTTTTGTATTGAAAAAGTAAATTTTCGGAGAAGAATGCAGCTGGGCGGGTTGTTTAGTTTTTGTTGTGTTTTGTTTATTTGGGACAAGGTTTCTCTGTGTAGCTTTGCCCCTTTCCTGGAACTCGCTTTGGAGACCAGGCTGGCCTCGAACTCACAGAGATCCACCTGCCTCTGCCTCCCGAGTGCTGGGATCAAAGGCGTGCGCCGCCGCCGCCGCCGCCGCCGCCGCCGCCGCCGCCGCCGCCGCCGCCGCCGCTGCCACCACCACCACCCGGCTAATTCTTATATGTTAAGCATGAATTATCCAGGGCTTTCCCCCTTAGTTGGGGCATCAGGAGGAGGGCTAGTGGCAGCTGTGGTTATTAGCAGAGGAAACAGTGTCCAGACCATTATCTAATTTCTTTGTTTTAGTTTTGGGACATGTGGATGTTTCCTGAAACTTGATGATTCTTTCTGCTTAATGCATGGACTCCAAGGGCTACCCCGAGTGTAGAAACAATACTTCAGAAAGCACCAGAAATAACATAGATGTTACATTTGGCTTCTTAAAGGAAGTTTTATGTAGTTGTGTGTGTAGTTATGCATCAATAAACAGTAGATAAAGCAAACTTACTGTTAGCCATTTTTGGTAAGTGTATGGAGTTTGTTTAATGGGATAAAACATGTATTCAGGTGCTACCTGACATCATTTTAATCGGCTACCTATATACCTATGGTCCCACAAAAATCTAGCCTAGTGAGGTGGAAGCCATTTAAGTTTATGTAAACTCTGTGATGTTTCTCAGAATGCTAGAACACCTAGTGAGAAATTTCTCAGAAGTTATTCCTGACCCTACAGATGACTGTAGATGGCTCAACTCTTTGGAGACGAGTTGATGTTGAGGAGAGTACCATTGGTAACAGACTTAAAACTGCCTAAAGACAAAAAAGAAGATCACAATTCTAGGAGGTAGGATTGGTCCAGAAGTCTGGACTGAGTACACTTTTGTACATTCATGAGATTACTAATGAGTCTATAGATAGCTTCAGGGATGGGAGCTGGGTGCCGGAGGCTTCCTGCTGAGACCAGAGTTCACACTTCCGCCCCACATTGCCTCCTGGGGAGGAGAAAGAGGCTGGAGAAAATCATGAACAGCCAGTGATTCTATTGTCCTGCCTACATAATGGAACCCTCATAGGTCACTAAATTACTGGGTTTGGATAACCCAAGTTTCCGAATATTTGAAGTGTGGGAAGACCTGAGAGAGCTGAGAGAGAGGGAAACTCCTTGGTGTAGCTAGAGTTTTCCTGGTCCTGCCTGGCCCATGGTCAGGACAAATTTCTCTCATCCACCAGTCCCGTAGCTGCTCAGACCCAACCAAGTAAACACACAGAAACTTATATTTCTTATAAACTGTATGGCAATGGCAGGCTTCTTGCTAACTGTTCTTATATCTTAAATCAATGCATTTCTATTAATCTATAAGTTGCCATGACTCATGGCTTACCGGTATCTTACCATCTTCTCATGGTGGCAGCTGACAGCATCTCTCGGCCTCAGCCTTCCACTTCCCAGAATTCTCTTCTCTGCTTGTCCCGCCTATACTTCCTGCCTGGCTACTGGCCAATCAGCATTTTATTTATACAGAGCGATATCCACAGCACTTTGGTCCTGTTCCCATGCTGCACCATGCACTTCTTTATTCCTTGTTCCCTTCTCTCCTCTCCCTCTCTCTCTAATTTTTTTTTTTTTAAATTATTAAGAGGATTCTCACAATTGTAGCCTCGGCTGGCCTGGAACTTGCTATGTAGATCGGGCTGGCCTGGAACTTGCTATGTAGATCCTGCTGGTCTGGAATTGACAGAGATCTGCCTGCCTCTGCTGAGTTCAACACCATGCTCGGCTCATTTTTGTTCTTGACACTATCTTTATAATAGTGTTTCCCTGCATCTGAGTTATTATAACCTGTTACTAAACCTGAGAAGGGTTGGGGATCCTAGATTGGTAGACTAGTTGGCAGAAGTGTTGGTACCCTGGGAAACCAATTGTGTGGCCACTGTCTGAAGTGCTTTTCTTGCATTGGGGGTGGTGGTGGTGGTGGTGGTGCAGTTTGTGGAAATGAACCCTTAACCTATGAGGGTTGTGCTATGCATCTAGTTAATCAGAGTTTGAGTTACATTTTAGATCTCGTTAGTTGGTCTTCTTGGGGAACTGGAAGAGATATTCATGTAAAAAACCTACACACTTGGTGTCAGAAGTGCTGTGAGTACAGGGCAGGGTTCTTGTCCATCTGTAGTAATAATTTTACATCACTTGGAGCATTTTTTAGTTATTTAGGCAAACTTGAATGCTAACTCATTGCTGAACAGTGAGATACTGTAATGGTGTGGGTGCTTTTCAAGCGATGACTTTAGACTTTTCAAGCTTTCTATCCTTCAGAGAGTGATGTCTTTTGGGACCCTTATCTTTGACTGACCACGTCTGTAATTTTATGACTGCTTTTAGTTGGCAGAGAAAGGAGACCTCAAGACTGTAACAGAGAAGCCCGATTCTGAAAATGAGATGTATGGAAGCGGGTGCTGTTGGACAAGGTTGCCTCTGCTTAAGGCTTGGTGGCATTGGAGAGACCTGTGCATTACAACTGAAATTAGTCCCTTGTACTTGCTGGTGGTTACTAGGGCCAAGTGGAAATGGTAGCTGCTTATATACATATGAGGAGGGAAAGTTATGTTCCATGGAAAGAGCTTCGTGAACATTTGGTTGAGATTTTATGCTATTAGCCGGGCGGTGGTGGTGCACGCCTTTCATTCCTGCACTCATGTGGCGGAGGCAGGAGGATCTCTGTGAGTTCGAGGCCAAGGCCAGCCTGGTCTACAGAGTGAGTTACAGGACAGGCTCCAAAGCTACACAGAGAAACTCTGTCTGGCGGGGGGGGGGGGGGGGGGGGGGATTTTATAAGTCAATACAACCCAATAAGCTTCTAAATATTTCAAAGTGACAAAAACAATAGTTTGGAGTACTGGGTACTCAACGGTCCTTTCCCTTTGATTTAAACTGAATAAATAAAGGATGTTATGTTCATTGTACTAAAGGGCTTTTGATCTTGCACCTCTGTGCTCCACCCTTCCTGGGGTTCTCCTGTTCTGTTCTGTGGGATCAAGTCTAAGTAGGTGTCTTGCAGTTCAGGAAGCGTCCAGTTTTGCTCCTGGATCTGCCTCTCTCGTTGGGTTCTGTCTAAGTGGGAGGAACTAGAATTCTTTAAAACCACCTTATTTCCACAGCTGCCTCTTGCCAGTGCGCTTTTTTTCTTCAGCTTTTTGTTTTTTGGCTTTTCGACACAGGGTTTCTCTTTGTAGCCTTGGTTGCCCTGGAACTTGCTCTGTAGACCAGCCTGGCCTTGAATTTAGAGATCTGCTGGCCTCTGCCTCCTGAGTGCTGGGATTAAAGGTGTGTACCACCACTACTGGCCTGCTTCAGCTTTCAAAGTCCTCTTCTCTAGCTTTCAATTTCATGAAGCTTTCTTCCTTCCTTCCCCTAGGGAGAAGTGTTGTTTTATTTCTTTAACTTAAAATTAATTAATTTAAAATGTTTATTTGTGTGCGTGCGTGTGTGTGTGTGTGTGTGTGTGTGTGTGTGTGTGTGTGTGTGTGTGTGTGTTTTGGGGTTCAGATCCCAGGCCATGTATATGCTAAGCACACCCCGGATGCTTCAGTCACTCTTGTTTTTCCACATTTGTTTGTTTATTTACTGTGTGGGGGTGTGCACCTAAGAGTTGGGGCAAGTACTTCTACCTGCTGAGCCACCTTTCTGGCATCAACTGCTCTTTTGATGTAAGTCGTTTGATAATCCTATGTAGTATACATTATCGAAAATCTGCATTGTTTCTTTACATGGAAGAGCAGGGGTGGGGCTGGATCTCACAGTTTTAGAGACTTCACATGTCCTAGCCAAGTGCTGTCGTGACACCTACCAAATACTGTTGGACACACAATCCTCTCTCATAGTTTACCTGTTCTTTACCTATTTAAGAAATAAGCAGTTGGTTTGAGCTGGGTGTGATTGGGCAGCGGATGGCACATGCTAGACACATACTAGCTATAGTTCAGACAATTAGCCCAATATTCTAAGCTTTACCTTTCTGCCTTTCTTTTCTCCCTACACATTCGGCAGTTTTAAGGATATCTGGGAAGAAGCAATGGTATCGGTCAAACTGATATTCGAAAGCAATACCTCAAGAAAATTACTGGAACATTCTATAAACCAGAAGGTCCCATGATACCTGTCTCTGCCAGGGCTACCAAGGCTCGAGGCTCCTTTACTTCTATTGAGTTCTCCCTTCCCCCCTTCCCCACCTAATCAAGTTCCTTAGGAAAAAATCCTAGCCGAGTTGGTTGTGTACATGTATAATTCCAGCACTTGGGAAGCTGGGAAAGGGGTGGGGTGGGGTGGGAGATTTGCATAGTTCAAAGCCAGCCTGAGCTACTTAGTGATAGCTTGTTTAAAAAAGTAAAAACAAGGTCATGATAGCTCATGCCTTTAGTGCCAGCACTTGAGGTAAAGGGAGGTGGGATCTCTCTGTGTTATAGGCTAGCCTAGTCTACATAGTGACATATAGTGAGTTCCAGGACAGACAGGGCTATGGAGAGACGCTGTCTCAAAACAAAACAAAAAATCAAAACCAACCAACCAACCAACCAACCAGCCAGCCAAACAAACAAACAAAAAAAGCAGACAAAAAGCCATATCAAATAACTATATAAACTAAAAGCCACCAAAGAACCTGGCAAATTTTAATGAGATGACTGATAAATTCTTGTCACCATTACCAAATAAAGTCTTCTGGTCCTTTTATTTAAAAAGTATGTTATTTTTGTTTTTATTCATGTGTGTGAGTGTAAGCCCTGTTTGTTTGGGTATCCCTGGGGGCTAGAAAAGGGCATTGGATCCTCTGGAGCTGGAGTTATAGCCATCCCGCATGGGTGCTGGGAAACCCAACTTGGGGTCTCTGCAAGAGCAAGTTCTCTTGACTGCTGCACCCTTCCTTCCAGCCTCATGTTCTCTGGATTCTACAGAAACAAAAACTGGGGGGCCATTTATGTAGGCGAGGTCAAAGGTGACCGAGGGGAAGCTTTTACTTCTGAGCATCTCTGACATCACTGACTTGTGATTTTGGCTGGTCTCTGCACCTTGTAGTTTCCCCGTCTGTTCAGCGAGGTAGCATAGACTTCAGGGATTTGAAGCCCACAGAAAATATAAACTGCTAGGAACTTTATATTTTCTTGTCTTCTAGTACTTGTTTCTAGTATTCTTGTCCTGTCTACGAGGAAGCCAGTCTTGCCATGGCTCTGTCTACCTCTGGCCCCTAGCCTGACTTTTCCTTATTCTGTGTACTTGGAGATTCTTTCTGTAGCCTTTCTGGATTTGATTTTTCCTTCCAGATGAAGTTGTATGCCCTACAGCTTGCTCTAGGCTTATGCTAATAGGGCTCATCTTTTTTTTTTTTTTCTTTTTTAATTTTTATTTTATGGGCACTGGTGTTTTGCCTGCGTGTATGTCTGTGTGAGAGGGGCCAGATCCCCTGGAACTGGAATTATAGTTGTGAGCTGTCATGTGGATGCTGGGAATTGAACCCAAGTCCTCTGGAAGAGCAGTCAGTGCTCTGAGCCATCTCTCCAGTCCCCATAGTGCCCATCTTAAACATATTTATGCTTTTCACTTTTTTCTTTTAGTATGATTATTAATATTAACCTCCATTCCAGCTCACCATTAAGTATCTGAGATACATAAGTTGTATACTACACATGCTGTCAGAATCAAGAATTTTAAGATTTCGCCCAACTATAACTTTTACGATTAAAAAAAGTAATACAGCATTTGGGAGGTTGAGATACGAGGATCACAGTGAGTTCCAGGCCAGGCCAGGCAACCTACCACCACCAGACGCTTGCTCAACCCTCGGGCCCCATTAGACGTTCTTGTTGGGCATGCACAGTTTTCCAGGCACTGTGCGGAGCACTCTATTGTTTCACCTATCAGCTGGGAATCCTGTTGTATTGATGATCAATGGAGAGCAGAGAAATTCAGTTACTCATTCAAAGTCACACAGCTTCTTTCTGGCCCGGCAGAGACCTCTGGAAATCTGTGTGAAGGAAGTTATGAAGAGATAATCCTACTCCCATTTCTTCCCTTGCCCCTCTCCCCTCTCCTTTGTCTTTCTGAGATAGAAATGTAGTTCAGGCTGGCCTTTATCACTGTGTGGCCCAAGCTAGACCTGAACTCATGGCTCATCTGTCTCAGCCTCCCGAGTGCTGAGACTACAGGCATGTTTATATCCTATTTTATTTTATTATTTTATTTTTTTGGTAAGGTGTTTCCTGAGTTTTGCTCCTTTGAATTCTGCTCCTCCCTCCATTAAACTTCGCCCTTTAGCACTTACATTTGCTAACACGTCACCTGGTGACTCAGTAGCTTTCTTTGGATTTGACTTCAGGAACCCATGATGCAGTCACGAACTTCTTGGATTTGATGGGGTGTGTGAACAGCACGCACCTTGGTATCCATCTGTTCTGTACTCTTACATCTGGGTTGCCTTTGGGACAGGGAATGTAATCATGGAAGTCACCGGCACATTCACATTTGCTTCCCTGCTTTAACCTAGAGCCAGCCACTTCCTTGTTTGTTTTCTAAAGACAAGGTCTCCATCTATAAATCATGCTGGCTTTGAATTTACCATTCTCTTACCTCCACATTCATCCCTTGCTCCAGTTTCCCCAAACTCGCAGTACCTACCCTCTTTGAGCCTTTCAACCCACCCATGCATTTCTTTTGCAACAGACGATTGTTAGTGGTTAGATCAGACTAAACTGCTGTAACAGAGAGATCTGAAAATAGACCCCGGCTCAGGTACACCTTCATTTCTTTCTCATTGGTTTGCATGTAGCTTTCTTCCCTTGGTCCAGACACCGTGAGTCCTTCCTTCTAGCTTTGTTTTCAACCTCATCCAGCTAGTGGAAAGGGAAAGGGAAGAAACATTTGCACCTTCCCAACGTATAGTCTTAAAGTGACTCTGTCAGCTCCCACTCATATTGGCTTGGTTGGAAATCTACTACAGAGTCTTATTTGCCTTCATGAAGATTGCCAGCAGGGCGGTGGTGGCACACACCTTTAATCCCAGCACTCGGGAGGCAGAAGCAGGTGGATCTCTGTGAGTTTGAGGCCAGCCTGGTCTACAAAGTGAGTTATTAGGACAGCTAGGGCTATACAGAGAAACCCTGTTTCGAAAAGCCAGAAAAAAAAAAAAAAAGATTGCTAATGTCTTCTAGCTAGGTGCCCAGGAAGATAGGAATATAGGTCTTTCAATGATGGTTTTTCATAGGACCCTTCATCTTATACCAGGAAGACAGAGATAACATGTCAACTGTCAATATTTTCCTCTCCATCTCTTCTTGCACCTGGACCCAGGCACTCCGTCAACTTCCAACTTTGAGTCACCCAAGTACATACTTTTCCTATTTGTATTATCCTTATTATTTTTACTGTGACATGGTCCTTCCTAGGTAGACCAGGCTGGCCTTGAGCTCAGAGATCTACTTGCCTCTTCCTCTTGAATTCTTGGATTAAAAACATGTGCTCCCTTCAGTTACTTTGTGAAAATTCTCCCTGCTCACATTTAATTTTTATAACTAATTTGGGAATAGTGGTGCACGATTTTAATCTAGCACTTGGCAGGCAGAGGCAGGCGGATGTCTGTGAGTTTGAGACCAGCTTTGGCCTACATAATGAGTTTAGGACAGCCAGGACTACATAGTGAGACCTTGTCTGTAAAAAAGCAACAAAAATTATTTTTATTATATTCTTCTGTAAGACAGGGATTTGCTGAGTAGCTGAGATCAGCTTGAACACAAAGCATTCTGCTTTAGCCTCAGAAGGCCAGGGGTTATGGACACGTACAACCATACAGGACAGCTCATTTGCATCATAAATATTTATGAGAAGGCTCCAGCTTCCCAACACAAACAAGACCAAACTCAACATTCCTCATTACCTGGCCACTTCCTGCGTTTTAGTTGGGCTTCGTGAAGGTGTAGTTTCATAGTTTTGCTTCCTTTCTTGCCTCCCACTCTATAGTTTTTGGAGACCCGGGTCCATTTGCAGATGAATCTATTTCCATTGGGTTTATTGGGGTCCCGCCTGGCAAGCCAGTGAGTTTTTGATTGATTGATTGATTGATTGATTGATTTGTGAAGTTTCTATTTTCTACTCAGTCTCTCCCGGATGAAACTGAATTCTCTAGGTTGCTGTGTCGGCTTGCTTGCCTGTGGAGTCCTCCTGATGGCTGTCTGCAGGTTCTTTCCTGGACTTATTCACGGTTCATTGGCTTTTCTCTTCTGTCGCTCGTATTACCTCATTTATCCCTATTCTGGATTTGGGTGATTTTCATCTTAGCATCTTCAGCCGCGCCTCTGGGGGACTGTGAACTGACATCAGTAGCTACTCTCTCGCTGATGTGTGTCCTGCAGTCATAGCAAGACCATTCTTCCTTCTCTGGACGTTTCTCTGCTCACTGAGGAGCAGCATGGTCTTTCCCTTACTACCTAGATGATCTGTTCATTAAATGTATCAGCCTAATGTGTGCTGGCCATTTCCCCACGAATTAGGACTGCAGTGGTCTGCAGATCACTTTCTACTCCTGTAGAATTTAGATGATAGTGGAGGGGAAAGACACGATTGTTATTAAATGAAGAATGGACATTTGAGGTGACAAGTGTTAGATGATTATTGCAGGTTTGTCTGACTCGGGAGAGCATGTCTCAAAAGCTGAAAGACCAGAAAGGGCTATCTGTGCAAAGATGAGTATCAAGGCCTTCCAGGCAGAGGGGACAGGTGGTATCAAAATTCTAGGTGTAGCCAGATGTGGCCTCACGCCTTTAATCCCAGCCGTTCAGTGTCATCCTGGCTAAAAAGCAAGTTCTAGGCCAGCCAGAGCTACACAATGAGATCCTGCCTCAAACAAACAGCAAAATAAACAAACAAGTAAAAAATCCAAAGTGTGTGCCAACAGGCCCCTCTCTTAGAACTGTGGCTGGAGAGCTATCTCAGGGGTTAAGAGCTCTGATTGCTCTTGCAGACAACCTGAGTTAAGTTCACAGCACCCACATGGTGGCCCACAACCATCTATAACTAAATTAGGATGTGAGTATCTTTAGGATATCTGTATGAAATTTTTCATAGCGTTCAAGAGAAACTTTATAAAGTTGTCAAGGCCAGATCCTGTCAGGCTTTAATCCAAGTTACAATGCTTCAGTTTCACCCTAGAGTGGATTAGATACAGTGTAGAATAGCGTCTCTTACATGGGCATGATGGTTCATGCTGGTAATCTCAGAATCTGGGAGCCTAGGCAAGATGTCAGCTCTGAGTTTGAGGCCAGTTTGGGCTACAACGTGAACTCCAGGCCAGGCTGGGATACAGGAAGAAGCCTTGTTTCACAACAGCATCAACAAAAGACAGAAGTCTTTTTGTTTCTTAATCCCTTCTTAGAGGAAAGACTGAATTAAAATTATTTAAAAGCTCAATTTTCTTTGACATAAGAGTACTTCTTACCCACCAAGGAGTTAACTACAGTTGGTTAGGGTTGGACTGTTTTGGAGGGTCATGGACCTTTGCAGTATAGAATATCTACTTGCCAGGAACCAATTGTGAGTGGTAGTGATTTCCATTGAGACTGAATGCTATCAGAGTCTGCTCTGGCTGTTCAAAGCAGACAGGCTTTTGGGAAGTAGAGGAAGACACCAAAAAGAGGACTTCAGTTAAAATTCTATTTTAGTTGTTCAACTGAGAAATTATCATGTGGACAAGCATTGTGTTAAAGACAGAAAGAAATGGACAGATTTAGGAGATGTTTTCGAAATAGATTGGTGACTAAATTTGATAGTAGATGTAAAAAAAAAGAATCAAAATAAAGGGTTCATTTTTTCACTTGAGCATCTAGGCCAATTACTGAGAAGACGAGAATTTGGAGAGAAACAGGTTTGGTGGAAGACATTCTGTTTGGTTGCATTAAGTCTGGGGTGTTTATTAGACATTTCATGCAAATGGATAAATAGAATTTGGAGAGACCAAAAGGCATTTGGGCCGAACAGACGAGTTGGGAATTTTTTGCACATTGGTCATATTTGATATTGCATGGGGTTTCCTATAGAGAATGTTTAGCTAGAGAAGGGACCAGTGATCAGTCGTTACGTAGAAGAAGACTTGCCAGTGGATAGGAGGGAAACCGGGAGAATGGGATCTCTCTGAAGACGAGGGCCCGCAGTGTTTTTAAAAGATGGTTTTGTGTCAATTGTAGAGATTGCTGTGGTGAAATATTTCATTTTTGATTTTGACTAACTGATGAGTGGAGAAGCTGAGACAAAATCTTACTGGGTTGAGCTGTGGAGGCATAGACGGTACTTTCAGAAAACTCAAGAAATACGAAGAAAAATGAAATCAAATAGTTCTTGAAAGGAGATATTGTAGAGGAGGCTCGTTAAAATCAGTGGATAGCTGGAGAGAGTGTTGAACAGTAGTAGGAATAAAATTGCTGAAGAGTAAAAAAAGAGAGGAGACTCCAGGTAAATTGGAGGGCTTGGTCTTTATTAGAAACAGGATGCTTGGTTCCCAATGTAAGGAAGGACCATAGAGAGAATGGGTAAGGATGACGAGGCAGAGCTTGGGTAGGGGGAGGATGGTGGTGTCCCTTTACAGCCTGTCCTTCCCCTGAGGTGGCGTTCCTGGAGTCTGGACAGATGAACAGGGATTTGAGATGGAGGGATTTGGCCAATGGGCATTGCCTATTAGATACTCGAGGTCCACTTGAGTTTAAGTTGAAAACAGTTGTGGTTGTGTTTTTTTCCCAAGTTGTTTAGTTATTTGGGTAGAGATATTGAGAAGACAGATTGATGAGATTAATCAGTTGGAGGAGTTTAGGTAAAAAGGAAGAAGGGCGCTTACATGGGAGAAATTACAATGATAAACTTCTATGTTAAGCTAAGCATTATGAGAACCGACTGCACGTAGAACAAAAAGTCAGTGAATGGTTTGGGGAGGCAGATAAAACTGCCGTGTTGAAATTAAAACACTAAATGGAGTAGATGAGTTGAGAAGGAGATGGTGATGTTCACACACATGGTGCTTTGAAGGTGAAGGCTCAGGAGCTGGTACAAAGAACCGTGGTACTCAAACAGAGATTATGAGAACGAGAGCCAGTGACTGGGAGGGAGTCAGAGAAAAGGTCATCAGAGGTCAGGGGCTGGAGGGTTGGAGCCTCCAGGGAAATAGACCCAGAAATAGGTCCTAATGCCATCAATGATGAGGGCAGATGGACAGATGTCCACAAGGAGGGACAGTAAGAGGTAAAGATTTTTTTATTTTGTTTTTTAATTGTGCAGTATGTCTGTTTCGAAAAACACTAGAACTTAAAAAAAAAAAAACAACCAAGTTTCATGTTTTGTTTGATTGGCACAATGGTCTTTTTTTATTTTTGAGACTGTAATATAATTACATTTCTTCCTCCCCTGTCATCCTTCCAAACCGTCTCCTGCTCTCCTTAAAATTCATGGTCTTTCTTTCCTTCTTCTTTTTTTTTTTTTTTGTTAATTGTTATCGCATGAATTTATGCATACACATAGTTCTAAATATAAAGGAGGTAAAGTGTAATACTAGGAGCTTCAGTTTTTTTTGTTGTTGTTATGGCCCTTGTTCTTTTTGACACTGTAACCCAGTCTGGCCTGGAATATACAATCTCTTACATCAGCCTTTCAGCACTGCGATTATAGACAGGTACTAGGTAAGCGCATCAAGGGCCAACTGCAATAGCGCACACCTGCCGTTCCCAAGGCTAGCCTGAGCTACATAGGACATAGGAGGCCAGCTAGGGTTCCAAGAGATGCTGTCTCAAAAACAACATCAATAATAACCGCAAAGCAGGGCGAGGAAAAAGGGACAAATAGAGAAAACACTGGAAGGTGAGTAAGAGAAAAGCTTAATCTACCTGCAGGTTGGGAGACTTTGGGGAGATGAGCAAGGTTGTTACTAAAAGTCTTTAACGACTCCAATGCAATGGAAACACACCAGCCTGTTGTGAAGTGAGATGCTAACTCATTAATCACTTCATTACCAGAAAGACGAGGAAGGGGGCTCATCCAAACTGTTCTCAGATAGTTTGATACAGTCATTCCTATTTTATTGGCGGAAAAATTAGACCCCAGTGTGAGAGTAAAGTAACACACTCTCGTTTGGATGCTGCCAAAGGCGGGCATTGTTGCGTCCACTTTCAAAATTCAGGTTAAATCTCACTTCCTTAATAATCTTAGAGTTGATCCCGGAAAAGGATCGTTGAGAGAAGAGAACATGATAGAGTTTCGAGGGGTGGATTCTGGGGTCCAGAGGACAGAGTGAGGTCGGGAGCATGCGGCACTGGGTAAGTGACCCCACGCCCGCCTGTGCTCTTGTCTTTCAACTTCAGCAATGCTTCAGAGAAGGGGGCAGCCAGCACAAAGGGGATGCCTTTTGACTTGAGCCTTGCAAATCCTCCTAGGAATGTGGGGAGGATTTGTATTGTGCAAACTCACTAGAACAGCCTTCATAACACACTCTGGAGCTAATGAACATGCTTCACTGGCCGTAATTTGTCTACTGGGCAAAGTCCGATTTCCTTTGAATGCTCATGAATCTTATGAGATATGTAATAACTACCTCACCTTGCTTATTTCTTCTCATCTCCTTCTCAGTTATGATTGCTTTATTACTCACAAGTCCTGCCTAGGTGACTATGCTGAACTTTTACCTCATTCTAATCTTGCTTACCTTTGAGGACAGCATGCCTCCCAGCCAGAAGTCCTTCTTGTACGTAGGTTGGTTGGCCAAACTTGACTAGAGCTAAGATGGCTGCCAGAGGCAACAACCTCTAGCTTTATCATAATACCACCCGCTTGGTAAATGACACATCCTTCAGTGCCTGACAGTTGCCAGGTGTCATGGTGGCCACTGGATGTAGCATGAGTAACAGTGGATGCCTGTGCTCAGAAAGTTCTACCCATTCCTAAGGAAAGGGAACCAGGCCTTCCCTTTACTGACTTGTTCCCCCTCCCCTGTCTTTTACATTAGAGCTGTAAGCACTACCCCCGAGAGGGCTGAGGATTTGCTTCGCACGTTTACCTCTCACATCTGTTCTTGACCAAGAATGACAGTTTCCGGTTGGTACTAGGTCTTCTTACTGATTCTACAATTCCAAGAGGGAAGGCGGATCTGTGCTGTGGGCACTATCCAGGAAGGTGACTAGCCTCTGCTTTTGTACCACAGTGGCACTCGTTCCCACGGGAAGCACTGTGATCACCATGGCATCTTTTCTCATAGTCACTTTGGACTCAGTGAACCCTCAACAGTAGAGTTAAATATTTCCCTACAAGTGCCCTGGTGATCTTCTCTGCCTCCTCTTCTCCCTCCGGGATAATCGCTCTTTTAGCCACACCTTATCCGTATTCCTCTATGTCTTTTACTGTTGATTAATTAGTGTTTTGAGACAGGGTCTTACTCTGTAACCCTGGCTCTCCTGGAACTCATCGTGTAGACCAGGCTGGCCTTGATTAAAGGCCTGCGCCACCATGCCTAGCTTTCTATTTGTTTTAGAATCTCCTTTTCTAAACTGTGTTTTCCTTCAAAGTAGAATCCACAAGTTCGTCACTCACAGGTTTAACGCAGACGGAAATGCAGTACATACTGACTTGATGTATAGCCTTCCTTTTGTGAGCCCTAAGTCACGTTATAGATACACTTCTGGGTTATCTTTACTTTCATAGTTCTTCATACAGTATCTCATACTCCAGGCTAGCTTTGAATTCACTTTGTAGCCAAGGTTGTCCTGAACGGCTGAGTTTATTGTTGCTTTTTCCTAAGTGCATACACTCTCCAGATTTTGCTTAGACTTCTGTTTTGTTTTAACTCTTACTTCCCCCTCTTACCGGTGAAGGAGAATCTGTTGAAAGCGATGATGAGTGCAGAAAATGTTAGCTGTCTGTGTGACCACGGTGGTTAAGATGGAAAGCTAACGATCTAGTTAGCCTCGTTCACTGTTGCTTTGGGCTGAGTTGTGATCATTAACTTCTTTAGCTATATAGCCGAATGAATGCAAATGGGGTGGTTTTCTGATGTTGTGTAAGTAGAATTGATGGGACTTGCTCCACTGTCCACTTGATTTTGCCCATAGTGTGTAGAACTTTCTGGAGACTTGGTTCAATGTCCAGTTCCTTGTAAGGTCTCTTTATATGTCGGTTTCCTTGTCCCACAGGAGCTAATAATTACTTCTGTATTACCAAGGCTTGAGATAATGTAAAGCAGACACCAGCAATATGAATGTTGTGAGTCACCGTGATATGTATGCAAGGGCGGCAGTGAGTCACTCCTCAGCACAGGGACAGGATGATGGGTAACTGGCTAGTGGGACTGCTGGCCTGAAGTTGGCATGCTCTGAATGAGTGAACTAATAAGACCCATTTTGACACTTGGGGTTACAGATTGTTCCCAGGTAATGCCTGTATGAATAATCAGTTGTGGTGTGTGTCTTCATATCCTGAGTGGTGTATGTCTATAGCTTGAGCTCAGCATATTTTTAAGGTAATGCATTCCTAAGAAATACCCTGGTTTCTTTAGAAAGATTAACTTACAAAGCTAACTGTTTCAGTAGCTTTTTGGTTTTATATTAGTGTTTTTTTTCCCCCCTAAGGGAGATGGAGTCCAGAGCTGTGACAGAGCCAAAAGCAACTCCCCTGTTTCTCTGAACTGAAAATAAGTACCAAAAAATACTATCCTGAGGAAAGGACTAAAAATCCACCCTTGGGTATAGTTGTCCTGGCGGATTAACCCTGTTGGGTTAATCCAGGACACAAACCTTTGATCAGGATTCTTACAGGAGAATGCTTTCAGTTCGTGCCCACTAAGTGTTGGAGGTACAGCCACTGGACTTCACGTGATTGGGGCCTGACCTGAGGGAAAGTCAGCCCCTCCCTCTGACTTCTGCCACCAGCAACCTGTGGCCCAGATCTGCAGTAGGTACTGGCCTCTGTTGGGAGCCATGACAGGACACTCCACAAACAACAGCGGCTGCTCTGTTTGAGGGAATGTTTATTTTGGAAGGCGATGTTAGAGAAAAGCCAGAGGAGGCCTACTGACTGCTTGACAGGGAAGTGACAGGGTTTATCTGTGACATGTACCTGGGCCAGTGCAGGTGCTGGTAGGCCGAAGCAGGACTGCAGCTCAGTGAAGGCAGGCTGCTTTCATTTCCTTCTCTGCCTGTAGGCTTGCATAGTGGCCCATCTGCACTGGGAATGCAGAATGTACAGAGTGAGAGCTTGTTAGAGGTGTTTAGAAGTCTTAGATATTACAGTGGGAGTTTGGCAGGTACGGTTCACACTGCACTTATATAATCTCAAATTCTGTATCTCTGGATGCAGGTGAGATTTTATAGAGGAGGTAACGAAGCTCATTGTCACACAGCCTGGGCCTGAGCTGAGCAGAAGGGCTGCTGGTGTCTCCTCTGTGGCAGATGTTCGCCTACAGTGGAGGTTGCCCTGACCTGGCGGTGTCAGTTGAATGTGCCATACTACCCTGAATGTGCCCAATCAAGTGTGACTATGCTAAGGACCGTACCTGTGACCAGCAGGAACCCGGATGTACCCAGAGAAAGTACTGCAAATAAGTAGTGTATTGCTATTGGCAGGGGAAAAAGCATGGTTGAGTTCATTCCAGGAGAGGCTCTGCCTTCTCTGTAGCCTTCCTTTATGACCCCGTACAGTTCAGGGGTCCCTGTTTGAGTGGCTTACCTAAGAGGTTCTAGACATTCGTAGCCTGGAGCCTACAGCATAGCAGTAGAAACTCGAGACTGCTTTAACAAGGTAGAAGGTAAGAACCAACTCCTGAAAATTGTCCTCTGACCTCTGAATATATCCTGTTGATATATGTGTGTGTGTGTGTGTGTGTGTCCACGGTCACCACGTACACATATCACATACACTATACACACACACACACACACACACACACACACACACACACACACACACACACACACACACAGAGGTTAAAAAATTACAGGTAGTTTTGGTACAATTTAACTAGTTTAAAGAGCTACTGTGTCCAATGCTTAAAGCTACCAAAACAGTTAGCTTTGTAAGTTAATCTTTCTAAAGAAAACAGGGTATTTCTTAGGAATGCATTACCTTAAAAATAAGCTCGTCTTAGCTGGGGTGGGTGCTCTAGGGTCTTGAGAAAAAGGTAGATACCTCTATAATGTTTTCTAGTTCCTGTCCCAAGATTCCTAATAAATTACAAAGGCAAAGCATCTTTTTCCTTTCTCTGTGTGGTTCTTGGCTCAGTTTTATTAAAGACAAGAGTGATTGTATAACAGGAAAAATCACCCAAGTAATGGTCAGATGACTTGGGATTTGGTCAGTCGTCAGCTGTCCATCTTCAGGTTTCTCTTAGAGCTCTTGGCTGCCATGTACACCAGCTTTCTTATTACAAGAATAACACACAATCATGATGCAGATATTAAAAATGATGTACACAAGGAAGAAAATAAAAATGACCCAACATTACTAATCAAAGATGAGAGTTTAAAATTTGGGGGTTTTCCTCCTTTAAGCTTCATGTAAGCATATATACATATGCTTAAACAAATTTATATGCACACACACTTTTTAATTTTTTTTTGAGTCAAGGCCTTGATAAGTAGCTGTGACTGCCCTAGTATTTGCTATATAGACTAGACTCGCCTAGAATTTGCAGCGATCCTCATGCCTCTGTCTTCTGAGTGCTGGGATTATAGGCATGTTTTAACTATGTTGAGTCTGGTCACTGTTTTATGTACTTTTGGTCTTTTCATAAGTAGTTTTCTACATTCTCATCACTGCATCTTTATCCTTAAGGCTAATGATCTAGTTAGAATCTAAACACTGACTGGCTAGATTACCTGGCTCGGAAGGGAATCCGCTTGTCTTCATCACCCACCAGCATTAGGTAACAGACACATCTCACTATGCCCAGCTTTTACATGCTAGAATGTAGCTTGATTCTTCCGCCTTGCCCACAGTCTGGACAAATCTCTGTCACCCGCCAGTCCCACAGCCGCTCAGACCCAACCAAATAAACACAGACACTTATATTGCTTGCAAACTGCATGGCCGTGGCAGGCTTCCTGCTAACTGTCCTTATCTTGCTAACTGTGCTTTTATCTTAAATTGATCCATTTCCATACATCTATACCTTGCCATGTGGCTGGTGGCTTACTGGCGTCTTCACATGCTGCTGGTCATGGCAGCGGCTGCAGTGTCTCTGGTCATGGCGGCGGCTGCAGCCTCTCTGGTCATTGCGGTGGCTGCAGCATCTCCTTCTGCCTTTCTGTCCTTTTATCCTGCCTAGCCACGGCCGATCAGGTTTTATTTATTAACCAATCAGAGCAACTTGACATACAGACCATCCCCCAGCACAGCCAAGTGCAGACCATCTCAAACACCTGCACTCAGGCCCATGGTCCTAATCATCCTCTATACGGACCTGCTGGGTAACGCCACAAAGAACCTGAGAATGGGCTCCCACAGGACATACAGAACATCCCACAGCACTAGGGATCCAAACTCAGTTTTGTTTGTTTGTTTGTTTCAGGTGTTTGTTTGTTTGGGACAGGGTTTCTCTATGTTGTAGCCCTGGCTGTCCTGGAACTCGCTTTGTAGACCAGGCTGGGCTCTGCCTCCCAACCACTAGGACAAAAGGTATGTGCCACCACCGCTGGCCAAACTCTGGTTCTTATGCTTGTGATGTAGGTACATCTCTCCACTCTCAATCTTGATCTTTTATTCGAAGAAACTGAAGCCCAGAGAAGTCAGGTGTCTTAGTTCAGACTGAGGTTTAGGGTCCAGTGAACACCAGGTCACAGTTTCTGTAGAAACATTCAGCTGCCTCATAACAAAGCATATTGTTGGCAGCTGCCGAGCTAATGGCCCAGGGAGTAGGCAGGAGTGCATTGGGTGAGGTCAGGCCTAAAGGTCACTGCATTGATATTGGAACCTGGAGTTTTGACAAGAGTCCTATTAGAAATGCCATTTTACAAGTCACTTGCCTCCTGCCTGCCTCTTGGTAAGAGCGTGGGCTCAAGCTATGGGCTAAATCTTTTGGATTAGTTTTGCGTTTCCTTCAGCATTATCTTAGAGTTTCTGGCTGAGGAGAGGCTGTTGAGTCTAAATTGCTAATGTGCGCTGCTGATCTCCATCCGCTGTGTGATTTGACTGACAACAGTGTGAGCCTAGCCTACTGGGGTCTGGCGAATTGCATCTGCTCAGTCAGAGTGTTTCCTGAGCTGGAATTGAAATGCAGGGCCCTTTAGTTTCCAGTGTGACGACAACGCTCAGGCAATTGACTTTTGCTCTTCAGTCTCCAACAGGGGGAAATTATGAAATAAAATGGGGAGAGGCTGGGCATCCTCGTCAAGATTCAAACCCATAAAAATAAGTAACTGTAATTAATCATATGCAATCTCTCTTCCCTATTAAAGCTGTACTTAACTGGGTCACTCTGTTTCACATAGCAGGTTGAGCTTCCTAGTCTGCGGATGGTGTCCTGGGTCCCTTCCTCTGTTGTCATGTGATCTGAAATTCTTCAATACATGTCCCAAACTCAGTTCAAGTTATGAGTAGTATGTGTGTATTTGGGAAGATGATCTGCAAACAACCCCAGGCCTACAGGGACTAGATATGAAGATGGCTTCCTCTGTGGGTGTTGGAGAGGCTCCCTCAGCCAATCTATTCTTTGTATCAGCTTGTCGCACTGAATGAGAGGGACAGTCTTTCAAGTATGTGAGTTCAATAGGTATTTGTACTCAAGAGGATCCCGGAAGTGTGGGTTTTCCTAGCACAGATTCTATTTTTGATTGTGGTTTGTGTCTTTTACTTTCTTTCTTGGGGAGGTTTGTCATTCTTGGTCTCTTTCCTCTTCTGCTCCCTTTTCATATGTTTTCTGTATTGATAAACATGCTGTGTGCTGTTGAAAAAAAGAATAGTAACAACTGCTCTTACATACGCTCTCTCAGCCCTCCCTCTCTGCCCTCCCGGGCACTGGATGTCAAATACGGGACCTTTTCTGCTAGGCAAATGCTCTGCCACCGAGCTGTATACCCCAGTCAGTTCTTTCTTGAAACACAGATTTCATCAGATCACTGTGCTTAAAGCCCTCCATTGACTTCCTGTCTCTGTATTGTCAGAATGAAAACCTTGCTAGGAGGAGGTCATGTGTGACTTGGCACTTGTCTGTCTTTCTGACCTTGGCTGGAATCCATGCAGGCGCCACTTGCTGCAGTCACAGTGGCCTTTTGGCATATCAGAGAGGTGGAGCCTGAACAGGCAGAGTATCTTTGCTTGCCTCTTGGCCTCTTGCAAAAGCTCTTCCCTCAGGATGTATGTGCTGAGCTGTCCTCAACCGTCTTGTCCGGATCATGTTCCCGAGCATGTCATCCAAAGCTGATTCCTTCACCCTCCTAGTTACTCTCTAAACTGTTATTCATTTTCTTTTTCAGAGCACCTGTCATTTAAAAAATATTCAATTTTAAAAGGTGCTTATGTTTATAAAACACCCTCAGTCCCTGAAAACAAAGGGGTTCTCTGCTCCTAGAGCTGGGGCTCTAGCAGGCATCCTGATTCCCGGTGGCCCTCCTCCTGCTTTCTTCACTTGGGAAGATGGCTCAGGGATACTTTTCTGAATATTTGGTGGAGTTCTTGCTTTGTTTATAGTCTGAGAACTTACAATTTTTGTTTACCTTGTGTGTATGTGTGTGTGTGTGTGTGTGTGTGTATGTTTGAGTTCTAAAATATGGCAATAACAAAAATGGCTCATATTATGAAATTGGCTTCACTTTATCCAGGAGGCACGTGAATATATTGAAACAGACGTCAAGCGAAAATATATATTGTACTGACTGTAATTCAGTTATAAATTATGTTGAACATGCACTCATTACATATGTATATTTGGCATGTTTTTTGTAAGAAGTATTGGTTATATATAACCCTAGTTTTAATCTACATGTTAAAGATAGAGTATAGCTGTAGGTACATTTGGGCCGTTTGGCAAAAATGTTGGCTAGAATTAGGATGACTTCTTTACTTTGAGATACAAATGAATATATTGATTCTGATTAGCTGATCTGCATGTATGTGGTTAAAAGACAGAGCTGTGCATTTTCTATTCTAGCAAGTTAAAAAAATAGACTTCTTTAAATCTGTAGGAGGATAGAAAAATATTCTGATTGTTTCTAGAGCAGAAGCAGAGGTTTGCTGTATTGTTTTCAGGATAGTGTGGGTCTCTGTAGGTGAGGATAAAAGCTGAGTTGTGCACATGTATATGCTTTGAAATAATCTCTGGTGTGTGTGTGCGCGCGGTGTGTGTTCTAGTTAGGGTTACTGTTGCAGTACTATGACCAAAAGCAACTTGGGGAGGACAGGATTTACTTGGCTGACACATCCATATTCAGGTGCTGAGAATGTGAGGGCAGGAACATGGAGGCAGAAGGTGATGCAGAGGCCATGGAGAGGTGCTGCTCACATACTGGCTTGCTCTTCCTGGCTACCTCAGCCTGCCTTCTTATAGAACCCAGGGCCGTGAGCCCAGGGTGGCACCACCCAAAACGGATTGAGCCCTCCCCCATCAATCACTCATTTAAAAAAAAAATGTTCTACAGGCTTGCCTACAGTCCAATTTTATGGAGGCGTTTTCTCATTTAAGGATCCCTCCATTCCAATGACCCTGCCCTGTGTCAAGTTGACATAAAACGAGTCAGCGCATGTGGTGTGCGCATGTATGTATATTTGCATGAGTAGGCACATGTGTGTGCCGAGAATGTGTGTACATATGAATACGTGCATATGGTGGTCTGGAGCCTTCTTCAGTTGACCTCTGCCTTATTTATGGAAACAGCTTTTATTTGAATCCAGAGCTTGATGATTTGTTTAGTCTCGCTATCCAGCTTGCCCCTGGGAACCCATGTAGGTGCCGGGATTACAGACGGACTAACATGCTGGCCCAGCATTTACATAGGTGCTGCTGCTCCAAACTGATCCTCATGCCTGCTTGTGAGGTCCTTTCCTCACTGAACCATCTGCCTAGGCCCACTATTTCACTTATTTTTTTGAGATGTAGCTCAAACTCAAACCCATAATCCTTCTGCCTCAGCCTTTAAATTGTTCAAACTCCCCACTAGTTTTTTTTTAAAGACAGAGTCTCATTATGTAATCCTAGCTGGCCTGGAAGTCACTATGTAGACCAGGCTGGCCTTGAACTTATAGACAGCCGCATGCCTCTGCCTGCCAATTGCTGGAATCAAAGTGTATGCCACCCCACCCCACCCCACCCAGGTTTTAGAATTTTGAGACCGAGGCTCACGTAGCCAAGATTTGGAACTCTCTGTGTAGGATGGCCTTGATTTATGATCCTCGGGACTTTCCCTACTGGTATTCCCCACTGTGTCTAACTTGGAATTCTTTATCTGTATAAGAGCTGTGGGTAGTTTGCTGTATCTGAATTGTGTACAGCAAATTCCACAAGTTATCTAACCTGCAACAGGAGAAGGGACAGGGAGAAATGCCCCTGGAGTGTTAGAGCCAGAGGGTGAATGCCTCGCTTGATGGTGCATGACTTTAATCCCAGGTGGATCTCTGAGTTCGAGGTCAGCCTGGACTACAAAGTGAGTTCAAGGACAGCCGGGGCTGCTACACAGAGAAACCCTATCTCAGAAACAAAACAAAACAAACAAAACAGCCAGAGGGTGAACGTCTAAATGCTAGCTACATAGTTTCTTTTCATTGCTTGGAGCTATTTATTTATTTTTGGAACACAGTTTTAGTTAATTTGGCTCTCAGGTTTCTAACCATGGTGATAAGTTGGGAGTGCTTAGAGAGTTTAAAGTTTAAATTATCATCAGCCTGATAGTTTGGAAGAAAAAAAAAAACTTTACAATGCAGATAAAGGAAAAAATTGATAGGATGATCGGGCTGTCTAATGAAGACATTGATAGTTCTGTGTTTTCTACTGTTGCACCCTGTATCATAGCTTGTGTGTAATGATCAAAGTCCTTACAGAGAGAGACAGAGAGAGAGAGAGAGAGAGAGAGAGAGAGAGACAGAGAGAGACAGAGAGAGACAGAGACAGAGACAGACAGAGACAGACAGAGACAGAGAGAGAGAGTTGGAAAAAAAAAGAATTTACTGGGGCTGGAGAGATGGCATCACATGGCGGTTCACAACCACCTGTAACTCCAGTTACAAACAGTTGTGAGCTGCCTGGTGTGGGTGCTGGACATGGAACTCAGGTCCTCTACAAGACAAGTATGTGCTCTTAAACACTGAACCATCTCTCCAACTTCTTAAATGTTTTTATTACATTAATGTGTGTGTGTGTACATGCACTCACTTGTGTGTCAATCAAGGGACAGCTTGGCTACACCTGTGAGCCCTGGGGATTAAACTCAGGTCCTCAGTCTTGGTGGCAAGTGCCTTTCCCCACCAAACTATCATATTGAAATCAAAGACAGCTTTAGAATATTGAGCAGACGCCTTTGCCCTCTGTGCTTATGGGATGTAAGTTTCTGCCGCCTCTGTTGTTAGCTGAGTCATGTTGGTACCAGTGCATATCTCAGATCCCAGTGACTAGACTTTCCTCTAAGTCCACACTTACACTTTCCATGTAGGGTGTGTGCCAGATCTCATTGTGAAGGGGCCCCAAAATAGCTTGACCACACAGCAGCCATGACAGGCTTAGGGGCCTAGACACAGCTTCTGTGACAGGCTTACTGGCAGGCAACATCCAGATCCAGGAAAAGCCTTAAGCTGATACCACCCAGGGATCTACCCAGGGGTGAGGAAGTACCTGACATCCCAAACATTCCAACCATTAGATAAGGTGGCCAGATGTCCATGAGTCTAGCACACACCTATTTTTGTTTTACAGATACCCCTAGACAATTGTCAGCCAATCAGAGTCCTGGACCCCGGAAATCCCCTCACCCCAACCTCTGCTATGATAAAAAATATTCTGCCCCATCTGAGTTCAGGGCTCTCTGCTCTCACCTCTGTGTCAGACAGAGGGACCAAGCTCTGGAGCTTGAAATAAAAAGGCTCTTTGCTTTTACATGCGGGATTTGGTCTCGGTGGTGGTGTTTTGGTGGTCCCCACGATCTGGGCATAACATTCATAAAGGAGAAAGGGGAAAACAAATCTGAAAAGAGGATTTGGAATGATGCCACATGGGGGTGGGATGAATAAGATCTTATGACCAAGACTGTTCCAGCCATAATGGTTTTTGTTGTTGTTTTGTTTTTGTTTGTTTGTTTTTGAGACAGTGTCTTGCTGTGTAGCTCAGGTTAGCCTCGAATGTATGGGATTCCTCTTGTTTAGCATGCTTAGTACTAGGATTACAGGTATGAGGCCCACACCTGGCTATAGCCAAGATGGCTGAGATGAAAGTAACAACATTGCTCACAATTTTTGCTTAGGTGAGAGGAAACAGTCTTTTCTTGGGCAAGGGTGAAGGGACTGGAGCATTTAGATAATGTTATACTGTTACACATACTCTTGAATAGGATTATTGTGAGCAAGCATTTGATTTCAACCTCTTGTTTACTGATAGCTGTTTCCTTGAGGAGCAGACATTTTCTGGGAGTCTGATAACTTCAGCCAAAAGAATACAGTACAAAATTATTGCGACTAGTGAATTTCAGGGTTTCCAAAAACATCCATTGTGTGTGCAGCTTACACATTCATATTTATACTTGTAGATTGGTGGATGTGTAGAGGAGTGAATTTAAATGTAGGTTTCAGCAGGCTATGGGGTGAAAAGGAACACAGGATATATGATGTGGGAAGCTGTTCTCTGGGACCGTCTCTATTGCAAGGCAGCAGAGTGCCTAGATCCCCACCCCAGCATTCTTCCTGGCTGCAGAATTATTCTTTAATTCAGTTTTGATCCAGGGCTTATGCTGAAGTATTTGTAATAGTGGGATAGTAGACAGACCGGTATTTAAACAGTTTAGCTTTTTACAGTGTAAAAAGTAGACTGGAAATATGGTGCTGTAACTAATTATAATACAAACTCAGGCCAGGTCTTTTGGTTTGTTTATTTTAGTTTTGGAGACAGGTTCTCACATACTCTAGGGTGACCCGAATGAAATACATAGCCACGGGTTGCCTTGAACTGATTCTCTTGCCAATGCCTTTACCAAGTGCCCTGGTTTGGTTCTTCTGAGACAGGGTCTCACTATGTAACCCTGGCTTGCCTAGAACTCGCTATGTAGATCAGGTTGGCCTCAAACCTGTGGCGATCCTTCTCTCTGCCTCTTAAAGTTGGACCTGTACCATTACAGTGACCTAGTTATACAGTGTGTTTTTAAAGTATTATTATCATTATTATTAAAGATAGGGTCTCCTATAGCTCAAACTGGCCTCAAACTTTCTCTAGTTGTGATAACTTGGAACAGACATTCCTGCCTGCTCTTCTCTTCCAGAGTTCTAGGCTAAACAGGCACCACCTCCATGCTTGCCTTTTCGTCACTGTTCTTCACTGAGCTCAAGATTTTATAAACTAACTCCAAACATTTCCTAAGGTGCAACTGCAACTTAAATATATGTGTCATGTTGCCGGGCGGTGGTGGCGCATGCCTTTAATCCCAGCACTTGGGAGGCCGAGCCAGGTGGATCTCTGTGAGTTCGAGGCCAGCCTGGGCTACCAAGTGAGTTCCAGGAAAGGCGCAAAGCTACACAGAGAAACCCTGTGTTTCAAAAAACAAAAAACAAACAAAAAAATGTGTCATGCAATCATAATTGGAATACGTTTGAAAGAACTGATGTGGTTTCATACCATTCAGTGGTAAAAATAATAAAACAACTACAAAAAAATCAGTTGACAAAGATATTGGCCAGCCTGGGCTACAGAGTGAGAGACCATGTCTCATAAAAAGCAAAGCATAGCAAAAATCAAAACAAAAGAACCTCAAGGTTATCACTTAAAAAAAAAAATCTTCATTTGACTTGGTTTGTATTTTTTTTAACGTCATCTAAGACTTTTAGAATCACATTTACTTAATATAGTGAAATCGACTGTTTTCTCGGGAAACTGTGCTGTTCAGTAGCTGTGACTGTCAGTTGTTACAGTGCTAATGAATTTGGATTAGAGGCTTGATAATATTACAGAGCGAAGACAAACATTTGTACTCTGTTGTTAGCACACAGTACTTTATTCTGTAACAAAACAAACGGCTTTTTCTTAATTATTAAAGTAGACCCTGTACCTGCACATAAAGTCTAAAAAGTGGCTTGTGCTCTCAGAGTGATGCCCACTGTTCCCCTGACATGTAAATATGCTAAAAGAGACAGAGGGGATCAGGTGTCTGCCCAATGAGCATATTTATGTGGTTCCTAATGCCTTTATCTTCAAGGCAGAATTGAAATTTCTTTTTCAGTGGTTGAATACTCTTTATTTTTTTAAAGCACCCTTCTTAATGCTAAGTGAGGAGTTTCTTGCCAGGTGATGTGAAACTGAAAGTGTATTTACTTTTATATCAGGCTCCTATCCATAGAGTTCCTTACTTGCCTGGCATTTGGGATGGGCATTTCTAAAACCTGTGTTCTAGAGTTTTACATCTGTGAGGGTCATTTTACATCAGTCTTCTCAGGATTGCCCCAAGTTACACTTTTAGGACTGTAGGCAGGAAGTATTAATTTTGTTTTTATTTCTATTTACTTGAAAAACTATTATTATTATTGAATATGAATGTTTTGCCTGCGTGTGTGTGTGTGTGTGTGTGTGTGTGTGTGTGTGTGTGTACTGAATACAGGCATGGTGTGTCACTCAGGTCTCCTGGAACTGTAGTTACAGACAGTTGTGATGATCTGTTAGTGCTGAGAACTGAACCCAGGTCCCCTGGAAGAGCTGTCACTGCTCTTAACTGCTGAGCCATCTCTCTAGCCCGAACTATGGTCATTTGTACTTAAACTAAACCTGTTTTGTTGTTGAGAATTATCATGTGCTGTTTAAACTTTCTGAAAGTGGAGTCTAGGAACAAGAAGGATTTCCTTGTCTCAGACCCAGATACATTTCTTTCAACCGTCCTTCAAAACTCCTTGCCCTGGGTCAGGCTGACCGCCTCCCTCAGTGACAGGGACAAAGGAGAACAGCCTGGAGCTAAGGGCATTAAAACAATGTGCTCTTGAGAACGCAGAGAAGGTGAACCGTTTCCAACAGAGGCTACCACTGTTTGTCCCATGGAATAGAAGTGCCCAACGTGGGAACGGGAAGCCAGAAGCTCTGTCTCCAGAGAGAACTTTCCTCTCTGCCCAGAGGTCTCCCAGTGTGCCCTTCAGGTGGCTTCCCCCAGTCACTGCTGCGGATGTTGTAGTGGCCTGACTTGGTGGTGTTTGGCTGACTCCATGCTGCCTCTAGCTAGCTGCTGCTTGCTGTTTGTTTTCTCATGTTTACTTGCAACAGACCTAGCAGATTCTCGTTCATTTGAAGCAGAAATCACGGCTGCCATAGGTCACTCTCCATCCCCGAAGAGATTTCTCGTGCTTCTGCAGTGGACTTCTTGAAAATAAGGAAAATGGGTCAAATTTCTGTCCTAGTTTCTGTGTGCTTTTAGGTAGGGCAGACAATGCAAGGACACAATGTGGCAATTACTTCGAAAACAGCAGATATTTCATACGAAGTCAGATGTTAAATAATAAATGACCATTGAGCATTTATCTGCCTGTTCTCCTACGGCCTCTCCTTTTTGGATGTATTTTCATTTTAGAGAAGTTTGAAATAAATGCTTGGTTAATTGTTATCACACTGTGTGTTAACCTATAAAAAGAAAAATGGCATATTCAAGTTTTAGGTTTTTGTTTTATTTTTTAATAAATAGACTTTCAGTCGGCTCATTTAGCTGTTTTCCTTCTTTCTCTTTTTGAGACAGGATAGTCCTGTCTGTGTGGTTCTAGCTATCCTGGACCTCGCTCTGCATACCAGGCTGGCCTTGAGGTTAGAGATCTGCCTGTCTCTGTCTCCTGAGTGCTGGAATTAAAGGCCCGCGCCACCACTGCCCAGCCATCTCTCTCCTTTTATTTTTAGGACTGTTACTTACACCACTTGAAGTCTGACGAGCTTTGGGCTCTTCACTTTGCCAGTCTCCCCCCCCCCCCCCCCCCCGGTCAGGTTTTAGGGCACCTGCTTTTCTTTGAGACTGGAGCGGGGTCTTGGCCTAGCCTCATTCACACTCATTTGTGGTGGCTGTGGTTCAGCTCCTAAAATGATATAACTGACCCAGTTTTGCTTGGAGAGATTTGTAGAAAGTTATTTCAAAGTACTCTCTGGTTGAAACTTTTTTTTTTTTAATTTCAAAAACTTTAAAAACCTTTTGAAATTTATTTCCAAATGTCATAAACTTTTAAAAAGCAACACATTTATCCTAAATATATGTGCATGAGCAAAAGTAACAAAGAAGGACCAGACTACAGAAATGCATACATTGAAATCTCTGTGCAGGATTCTGCACATAAGTAGGCTAGCATTAGATAAGACCTGTAGTTATTTCAGCAATCTTTGTAGAGGCTGAGATCAAGCAAGGTCTAGCATGGCCAGCTCACTTCCAGCAATGCTGACCAGAAGCCCAAGCAATCGAAGTTAGGCTAGCTTTACAGTGACGTTAGAGGACCAACTTTCCATGTACAGCAATCATTTTAACATGTTTAAGGTGATCTGTTCTCATTTAATGGCAGCTAAGGTAAATCAAACATAGAAATCCCTTGTTTTTGTTCCTCCTTTTTCTTTATTAATCTGTCAATACTTTTCCTGCCCCCCCCCTTTTTTTTGTGGGTGGGTGGGTGTGAGCCTCCTTGGCATTGATTTTCGAAGTAGATTGAATGTAGAAAGTCCTGCTTTTCGCTGAAGTAGCCCTGCTGTCCGGGAGGTGTGTAAGGATGGAACACAAGTCGCGTGGGAAAATGGTGCTTACCCTCCTACTCTGCCATAGCCTAGAATCTGATCACCCGGAACATGAGGATACATTATGTTCTCACTTCTTGGATCTTTCATTTATCTTGTGTTACTAGTAGAATGCTTTGCATATTGACTTCTGAAAAGACTTTGTATATTTGTTCTCTGTTATCATGCTCAGTGTGTGTGTGTGTTCTTTACAATTGCAGCTTTTCATTGTTACACACACACACACACACACACACACACACACACACACACACAAGGATAGGCACATACTGTTTTTTCAGAACTTGATGCACTTTGTTTCCTGTTAGAGTCATGTCGTAGGAAGAACTCTTGCATCCATTTTCCAACCAGTCTTTGTGTTTTGGTTGCTACTTGATTGTGTAAACACTCCATCGGTGTGTTCCGTGTCTGAACCAGAAGGTATTTCTTTGTGGGGAGTTGGGATAATAAAGAGTTCGCTTCATTATAACTTGCCCAAACCTGGCTCTGCTGATGCTTCCTCATAATCGCATCACTTGGGAGACGGAGGCAGGAGATCAGAAGTTTAAGGCTAGCCTGTACTACAGGAGACTGTCTCAGAAAACACGAAACCTTAAATAAAACCTCTTCTAGTTCAAAGTCCCCAGAAACCCCCGCTTTTTTTTTTTTTTTAGCCTGGGACACTGGGAGGGAAAATACTTCTGAGCTCGCTTTTTCCTCTTCCATTTTGCTGTGGGTTGCTGTCAGTCTCCACGAGTCTAGACATAGTGGGTAGGATTTCCTCTGAGCAAGTACAGCACCTTAATTTTGTAAGATTCACATGCCTTCTAAAAGTCACTGGATTAATATGTGGTTGGACATGTGGGTTGGGCCCCTGAATTGTGCCTCTCATGGGTGTAACAGTGTGACATGACTCAGCTGAATGAGGGGGTGGCTTTCCGGGCTCAGCTGCAAACTGGGAGTGAAGTGCAGGGGGCTTTGAGTTCCCTTGGGGCCTCCTCCTGTGCCTAGTTTGTAAATGGCAAATAAGTTAGCATGTGCTACCCCTGAGTTATATCCTGGGGATCTTTCTTTATCTCCAAAATGCCTGGTGCATTTATCTGGGTTTTTAGTGTAGGTAATCAGAAGAGCCTGGGACACTTTGCTGTCTTGCTGGAGAGACCGGCGGGGGCTCCCCCCCCCACCAAAAAAAAAAAAAAAGCCGCAAGGCCGGTGGTTGAACTACTACTCTCCTTGCTAGACAAGAGCTCCATCCTCAGCCCTTTGCCTTTCAAGACAGGTCTTGCTCTTCACCTCAAGCTGGCCTCCTTCCTGGTCCTGGGAGGACAGGCATGCACTACCACACCCAGCTGAAGTGCCCTCTGAACTGTACTTTTCCCTTGCACTGATCACACTTGTGAGGGATGCTTATTCCTGTGCTGGCAGGAACCTTCAGAAGTTCCCATTTTTCTGCATTTAGTGGAGAACAGGGAGATTAAAAGTTCCTTGCTGGTCACTGGGATTGCTTTATGAGAAGCCAGAAAGAGGAGAATTTGTCTAGAGGTCCAGGGTTTCTCTCACAGTGAGAGATAAGTATATTTGCATGACATCTTTCTTATGCTACCTTTACGTCTTGATGAGTGCTGAGAGAGAAGATTAGATGAAGATCTGGAGGGGAGAGTAACGTGAGTACTGTGGGTAGAGAATTCAGGGGCCATGAAGTACACACTCTTTCTAGCATAAATATACTTCTGATTGTTCTTCTATAGTTTTCTTTCTTAAAATTTTTGTTTTATTTAGTGTGTGTGTGTGTCTGTGTGTGTGTGTGTGTCTGTGTGTGTGTCTGTCTACAATGTGTCAGTGTGCTTGTGCTCATGCATGCATACAGCCGAGCACAGACCACGGCAGATGTGTGGAGCTCAGAGGACAGTGTGTGGGAGTCAGTTCCCTCCATCTTGGGATCTGGGGGATTGAACTCCTAAGGTCAGGCTTGTGTAGCAAGCTCTTTTACTACTGAGTGTTCTTGCTGGTCCTTTTGTATTTTCTAGTTGGTGGTTATTGCTTGCTTTTAAACATAGATGTGTGATTAAGTTGTTCAAATGTATGGTTTAGCTGGGACGGTGGCCTTGCCTTTGAGTAGGAGGCGACAGCCAGGGACCACTCACTCAGTGATGTTTTTGAGATGTGCTTTTCATGTTTGTCAGAGTTGCTACTGTAGTGAGAGTCTTCAAGGGATGGATAAGCGTTTGGTCGAAGCGGGTAAGAAAGCAAGCTTAGGCAGTGCGCACAGGCTTTGAGACGTGGCAACTGTAGTTTAAGTCTCAACTGTGCCAGCCCTCCAGCAGCAACTGTGATCGCCACTTCTAGGCTGATGTTTCCCGAGCCAGTACCTGTAGCTGATTACTTTGATGACCCTCTTTCTAAGTTTTGGATGTGTGTGGCTAGCTCTCTTGTTTTCTTCAAATAAACGATGTGTTAAGACTTCAAATTTCCTCAGTTCCAAATGGATCGCCTTGCCCCTTCAGCCTCTTTGTCTTTCTGGATCAGAATATTTGTACCCCGGGGGCCAACTCCCGACTTCCAGGGTCACGCACCTTAACCATGCTTGTTCTCTGCCACTTCCTCCGGGAGTCATCGTTTGTCAGGCCCTCTTGAGAAATTAGGGATTTCTCTGCAGTCACCTTTCCCAGGGCTGCCTCAACCCAGGCTCCTTCAGCTCTCACAGGCACTATGTCCTTGTCAGCTAGTTATCTATCCTGTGTCTCGGAACCTTCCGCACAGAGTTCACTGTAAAGGGAGACCTCAATCTTGAGGCGGATGTGTGTGTGAATGAGGACCATTTTGACCAGGCTTGGCCAGCTGAGCTGGCTTCTTGGAAGAATTAGAGTTGGGATGTGCCAGCACGGGAGCCAGTCCGGAGTCATGTGCTTGTGAGGTGATGAACGGTCCAGGAAGCATGGACATCGAGCTGTGTGATAAGCCAGTTACTTTTGCGTTTGTATCATCTTTATGGTTTTCGTGTACCTTTAATGCCAGAAGGTGAAGATTCATCCGTATTTTTGCTTCTGTCATCAGTGGCAGGGGGAGATGAGCTCTGTCTGTGCTGATGTGAGTTGCTGGCAGAGTTCTTCTGGGCTCTTCTGCTCAGGTAAAGCAGAATCCTAGAGTAGGCCTTTGAGACTGGACCTTTGAGTGGGAAAGGATTTCAGAAGTGAAACAGAATTACCTTAGTCAAAGGATATACTATCAAACAAAGTTTACAGACTACTAAGCAACGTTTAGAAACTAAGTAAAATTTAAAATTTGGAACAAGTAAAATTAAAATTAAAAATATAAAATGTGAGCTGGTTTACCTTTAAAGAATTTTCTTCAAAATTAAAAATAAATTATTTTCATTTGAAGTGTATGAATGGTTTGCCTGCATGTATATATGGGCATCATGCACACGCCTGGTACCTACAGAGGCCAGATGAGGGTGTCAGATCCCCTGAAACTGGAGTTAGACAACAGTGATCCTCCAGGTAGGTGCTGGGGAAACCAGGTCCTCTGCAAGAACAGCAAATACTCTTAACTGTTCAGTCATCTCAACAGTTGAAGAATTGTCATTTGTATATGGAATGTTGAGGTGGGTTTATGAGACGCCTTATATAGATTTATGATGAAAGAGGAGCAGAAGCCAGGTGGTGGTGGCGCACGCCTTTGATCCCAGCACTCGGGAGGCAGAGGCAGGTGGACCTTTGTGAGTTCGAGGCCAGCCTGGTCTACAGAGCAAGATCCAGGACAGGCTCCAAAGCTACACAGAGAAACCCTGTCTTGAAAAACTAACCCCCCCCCACCAAAAAAAAAGAGTACTGTTGACTGCAAGGCCACAAGCATCCTGCCCTGTGTGAGCACAGTTCACTGTTGTTAATAGCTTAGTCTTAGAGGACACACACTATCTCTGATAATTTTGATTTTTAGGTTCTGTTGAAGTTTCTTAAAGGGCAGGTTCTGGGGTGGGAGGCTGCTTTCTTTTCCCACACTCCCTTCATTTCTCCTGATTTTCTATTCTGCTTCACATTATTTGCTGGCTTCCTGGTTGCAGCTTTTATTACTGAAGTATATTATTTTATGTGTATGGATGTTTTTCCTGCATGTATGTCTGTGTACCACTTGAGTGCCTGGTGCCCGAGGACGACATTTGGATTCCCTCCCCTGGAACTGGAGTTCAAGAAGGTTGTGAGCTACCATGTGGGCACCAGGAGTCAAACCCTGGAAGAGCAAACTGTGCTCTTGATTGCTGAGCCATTTTATTATTTTAAAATCTGATACTTGAAAATAATTTTTTCTTTGTAACCACTTTTTCCTTATAAGGTGCTGTAATGAATACATGTCCATGGTGTAAGGCTTATATTTATTGCTTTTAAATATATTTCTTTAAACAAGACCCTCACTTTATTTGGCTCTAGATTACTGGTAGATACTTTGCCAGAGGCTCTATCTATACCTTTTAATGACATAGTATGTGTGTGCCAGAGTGTGTGTGTGTGTGTGTGTGTGTGTGTGTGTGTGTGTGTGTGTGTTGGGGGGTAGGTTAGAGGATAACCTCAGGTTTCAGTCTTTATTTTCCACTTTGAGATGGGACCTTTTGCTTTTCTCCTGCATACACTTGGCTAATTGGCCAGTGAGCTTCTCTCTCCTCAGTTACCATCTCTGCAGAAAAGCTGGGATTATACATGCTGCCAAATCCCGCCATTTATGTGGGCTCTGAGATTTGAACTCAGGTCTTTATGGTCTGAGGCAGGCTCTTTGCCCACTGAGCTGCCTCTCCAGCTGAAACCAGATGTTTTAAGGTGAAAAGAAGCAGAGCAAACACGCTATCAATGACAGCTTTTTCAGACAGGGTCTCACTATAGAGACCTGGCTGGCCTGGAACTAATAGAGATCCTCCTGTCTCTGCTTCCCAACTGCTGGGATTAAAGGCGAGAGCTACCACACCCAGCCCCATTTCAACATTCTTAACAAAAACAAATCTATTACTGAGGATTTTAGGATAACAGGGAGAAACAGTCTATGTTTTAGACCTCGGGCTGCCTGTGAGTGTGTTTTACTCATTATAGGTAGCTGGGTGACCTTACAGAAGGATTCAATAATAGTAGAAATAATCTTTTTGTTTTTTTGAGATAGGGTCTCAGTAGAAATAATCTTCAAAATATTTCATAAAATTATAAGATGACTACAGTAAAAGTTATTGTTAGCCCTAGTGTTATGTGAATACCGTTTTCGTTAGTACTAGTGGGTTATTGAAAATAAGCTTGCGAAGTTTAGCACAGGAAAATTAAATTGAAAGATTACAATTAGGTGGGTAGGAAACTCACCCTTTTGGAAGAATCAGCCCTCAACTTCATTGGTTGACTGAACAAACACCTAATGCTGAGACATTCTCATTGACTTATATGTACCATCCCACATTTGTTCTTGATGATGTGTGGTTTCCTTTGTGAGGTCATGAATGACATTATCAGCAAGACCAATAGTATTACTACCCTAAGTGAACCAGCCGTCAGACTCACATCAGCTGGATCGTCAAGCTTCTGTCTATATGGGGTAGGCATGTGTAGGTAAATAAAACTAGGACTCTGATTTCTGTCCCAAGTTGATCAAACTAACCCTCTGATGGTGGCAGGCTGTCCCAGGGCCCACATGATTTCTCTTGTTGAGACAGGCATCCATGGGAACGTTTGTCTCAGCACCTTAAACAGGGTAAGGCTGTGACAACTGAGTGTCTGTCTTTGACTTTTTTTTTTTTTTTTTTTTCTTTTTCAAGACAGGGTTTCTCTCTGTAGTTTTGGTGCCTGTCCTGGATCTTGTTCTGTAGACCAGGCTGACATCAAACTCACAGAGATCTGCCTGGCTCTGCCTCCTGAGTGCTGGAATTAGAGGCATGCACCTCCACTGCCCTGGCATGGTTTTGACTTTTAAAGAAGATAAGGTTTCGCCTAAGGGTAGCTGAATGTTTGACTTCCCTAACAAGCATACACAGGATCTTCCACAGTTTGAGCAAAAGTGCATGGTTATGTAGGGAAAGTGTCAGTGGTGGCAGAGATGGAGACACAGCTCCACATTGCTTAAAGCAGCCTGCAGACTTCCCTCAGGCTTTTAGGGATCCCGACTCAAGTCAACACAAGATTTGTGGCTTTGGCCAGAAAAGAATTTTAGTCCTAGTCTATGTGAAATGGAGTTGATTCAAACGAGAAAAGTGCTCAGGGCAAGAAGTGCACCCAAGAGCATGGGTGTGAGCTTCTCAAAGAAGAATTAGTTTATTAAAAGACATTTTTTATGGATTTTGAAGCACAGAGGTCAAGAGGGAGAGAGAAGCTCAGGGAACGGATGAGAAACATCCAAGTGTGGCTATGGGACCCCCCAAGGAAGAGCTGCCCTTAAGTTCTTGTCATTAGCCGGATGCACTGTCTTGGTGACAAAGGCTGCTAAGGAACTGTTTCTCCCCCTCTCCCCTTCCCCCCTTTCCCTCTCCTCTACCTCCCTGTAAGTGAGATAGTAGAGTGACTCCAGAGAGTCCTTGGGACAGGATTACAGTCTACAGGTGAAGCCAAAGGCACTGAGCAAGGAAGTTAGGGCATGCCCTTTTACTGGAAGTGGTTTTTGGTGAGATTGCTGGAAAATTACAGAAGGATGCCTTTAAGCAAATGTTGATTGAGCTGGAATCTTGATTCTCTGCTGCTGAGGGGCTTCAGCTCTTCCTGGGGGAGGGTCCCTTTCCCTTCCTCTATCCCCTGGGTCTTTCCTTTGTCTCTCTAGCTTGCACCAACAAAGATAGTAAAGACAAGACCTCCAATGTCAGGGTGTTTATACTTATAACTTATGTTAACACATTTACTATTTATATTAATATTTCTTGAGTAAAGAATGTTAATAATAATAAAAAAAAGTCATGTTGGAATTTTGGAGTTTGTGAGGGAGAAGGGAATAAAAATTTTTAAGAAATGCCAACTTCTATTTTAGTGTATAATTTATAGTATTCCAAAATGAGTTCTCTGTAGAATCTAGTTACCAACTCTACTGAGATTCTTTAATTTAGGAGAGTAGAACAGATATTTTACATCCAATATGGAACCCAACATATTTACATTAAATTTGTGTGTGTGTGAGTGTGTGTGTGTGTGTGTGTGTGTGTGTGTGTGTGTGTGTATACATGTTCTAAGTTAAAACTACCTTTAAACTTAGCAAGCTCTTGAATTGCTCCATATCAGTAGAGCGTAAGTGAGCTGTTCAGACAGGTCTGGTCACCACCCCTACTGGAAAATAGGGTAATGGCTTCCTTGTCAGAGGTGGGTGTGCCAGCTGCTTTTGTGAATGGAGGGAAAGGTTTAGGCGGGTCAAATTATTTGCTCTTAAGTTAAAAAAAAAATTAAATAAATAAAAATACTCACAGTGTTAGCCTTTTATGTTTAACAGAATAAAAGTAGACCAGAGGACTTTGGTGCGATTCTTATTTCTTACAATGTTTTTGGCTTCTGAAGAAGTCTCAAGAAAATTTATATCCTCAAGAGCAGAACTTAAAAAAAAAAAAAAAATATCCTATCAATCCAGTAGAAGAAAACAAGGGAAAAGAAAGGAAGCTCTCCCACAACCCAGCCCTTTATTAGCAACTCACTGTGAACACAACGCTTCTCCTTGACACTGTTTCTTGTCACCGGCTAGAGAAAAACCTCTCTTAATGCCCCACCCCGTTCCTTGTCTTTTCCTTCTTTTCTTAACAGCTCCCCCAACAAAAGGAGTTACAGCATTTAGGTTATCGTTTTTGTCAGAGGACCAGGGCCTGGTGCCTGCTGACTGCCTATCTGTAAAGTGTCCGCTGTCTTTAGTGATGGACATCTCAGCGCGCTGGCTTTTGACTTCCAGGAGAATTTTATTAAGAAGGGAAAACTCCAGAAAGTTGTCTCCGAGTTTGACTTGAACACTGGCCTAAGGACCTGAAGCAGGCCTGAGGTTCATTGTCCTGTCGAGTGACCCAGGACTTCGACTAGTTTCCCTTGTGACAAATTCACAAGTACAGCTTGTAGTTTTGTCCAATCCACAATGACATTTCTTTTCACAGCTCTCTTGACTTTCTACTGTTTAAATACCCTGAGTTGTCTCTTAATTTGCATTTCTTCTTTTAATTCCTGTCAGCTCTGAATGTAACGTTTACATAATCAATTTCCTTGTCCTGTTTTTTTTTTTTTTTGAGTTATTGCTTTTGAATTGTGGAATATCCATTGGCATGTTACTTTAAGATAGTTTCATAATCTGTACAATGTCATAGTATTAAGATTGTTATGCAATGACATTAACTTATTTTCTTTCTTTTCTTTGTAGGCTGAGCAATGGCATTTCAAAAGGCAGTGAAAGGGACTGTTCTTGTGGGCGGAGGCGCTCTGGCCACTGTTTTGGGACTCTCTCAGTTTGCTCACTACAGAAGGAAACAAGTGAGTAAACGCATGGGCTGATGCGGAAGTGTTGACGGCTGTGTGTGCTCATGGCTGTGTGTAGGAATGACTTAAAATTCCTCCGTTTATAGAGATCCTCAGAGTACTGCCTTATGATGCCCACGAACTTTGAGTACCCCATGTTTTAAAATGGTAATGTCCTCTCAAAAGCCTCTGTTTTGGCTCTTCGATTTAAAAAAAAAAAGCTTCATTTATTTTTGCCAGGGTTTGTTCATTTAGACCTTACTTTGTCCAGCTCATTGAGATGCCTGGGTGCTTTCTTGGCTCCTGCCAAGTCTGTCCTATTAGAAGGCAGGAGGCTGGGAAAGGAAGTGGAAAAGCCAAGGCCCAACTCTATTGTCTGGTTATATTTCTCTTTTTCTTTTCTTTCTTTCTTTCTTTTTTTTTTTTTTTTTTTTTTTTTTTTTTTTTTTGAGACAGGGTTTCACTGTGTAGCTCAGGCTGTCCTGGAATTGTGTTGATCTGGCTGGCCTCGAACTCACAGAGATCCCCCAGCCTTGGCCTCCAGAGTGCTGGGATTCAAGGCATGCCCCACATGCCTTTATATTTCTTAAATGCTGGTTCCTTATGTATGTAACAAGTACATTATCTCATGTAAGGAGGGTGATTCAGTGTATCCCAGCACAGCAGTGGCATGAATGTGAACACATGAAGACAGAGTTCAGTTTCCTTTTATTTTTCTCTGTGTGCCACAACCATGTCTTCGTACAGTTAAGGTGGAGAGCAGGAAATAATCTCATTGCAGGATTTTGTTCTCTTCGGGCTTGAGATGCTGTGGTTAGTTTTGGCCTTCTGTTTCTCTTCTCCCAGACAGCCCTGCTTGAGGAGGAGGGTGGGAAAGCTTGGGTGGCCAGGCCTGTCTGTTTGCTGTGGCTCTTCATTTCTGTGGCTCCCTTTAAGCCATCAACTTCCCTACTAGTTCCTTCTAGTTCTTTGTGTTATAAGGTGGTAGACCCAGCCATATTGTTTGGAAGTTTCTATCCTGAATGGGAAATACCACCTTAAAAACACATATTAAGAAGAATTAATGTATTGCTTCACAATTGCCTTATCCTTACAGTGAATAAGCTCCTCAGATTTTTTTTTCTCTTTTAAAAGACAGGGTCTTACTCTGTAAGCCTGGCTGGTCTGGAACTCAGATGGCTTCATATTCCTGAGCACAGAAATTCCAGCACTCAGGAGGCAGAGGCAGATGAGTCTCTGAAAGTTCAAGGCCAATCTGATCTACATAGTGAGTTCCAGGACAGCCAGGGCTACATAGTGAGATTCTGTCTTGAAAGAAACAGAGAGAGAGGGGGAGGGAGGGAGAAAGGAAGGAAGGAAGGAAGGAAAGAAAGAAAGAAAGAAAGAAGGAAAGAAGGAAGGAAGGAAAGAAAGAAAGAAAGAAAGAAAGAAAGAAAGAAAGAAAGAAAGAAAGAAAGAAAGAAAGAAAGAAAGAAAGAAAAAGAAATATAAGGAGGCAATAATTACAGGCCTGAGCCACTGTGCCTGCCCAGGCCCCAAAGCTCATTTTCTTTCTTTCTTCCTAAAGAGGAGAGGTATTAGAGAGACTCAGTCACCCTTTTTTTTCACTCTGAACCATGGGCACTGGACCCCAGGGCTTCCCAGGGTGTGTGTGTGTGTTGCCCATATTCACCGTCTTGCTACTGAGTCTCATGTCTGTTGATTCTGTTTGATAGGCTTTCTTTTCAAAAGTTGCCTTGGTTTCTCGAGAGTAAATGTGAAAGATGCTGCTTCTGCGCAGGCTATTTCAGAAGTCTGGGACAGGGGCATTAGGGATTAGATTACATCCCCCATCTTCCCCCCACTCCCGTGGTATCTGAACCGAAACTGAGAAATGCCAGTGCCAAAGGTCATGATATCTAATAGGTGTTGCTAAATTCGTATGTGGCTTATGTCTTTAACCATAGTAAGCATGTTTTACCATGAAGTTTATGACTTAATGTTATCCCTAAATATTAACTGTTACATCTTTTGTAAATTTCTTTTTTTAAGTAACTGATCTCACAGAGTACATTTGTAACAGTGTTCCTGAACAGCGAGTCAGGGCTGGATTTTAGAAAATTAAAGCCTAATGAGGGCCTGCTGACTTCTACCCACTCTGCCACTTGATCTCCTTATGTCAGCCACCCTGACTATCCTAACAGCCCAGTGAACTGGATACCAGCAGTTTGAAGTCATTTATAATTTTAAGTTGACAGGTTCTGTTGAAAACAAAGCAAAACCAAACCAAATCCGCCACAGGCATATTCCAGTCAGTCAGTTGCATAGGAAATCTAACTGTTTTTTTCAGTGCTTCCTGTTCCTTTAAGATACTGCCTTGAGCTTATATTGGAGAGGGTAGACAGAGTGTGCTGTAGCCATAGGGGTCGGGGAGAAATAGACTAACTCCCGAGAGAGGAGACAGTTTATTTTAGTGGCTGACATAAAGTGTCCACAGGCCACCTGGAATACACCTCTCTTTTCCCACCAAGTATGTGCCCGTCAGAGCCACTGGGTGTGTCAGGGTGGTGGTGACTGACTTCAAGAGTAAAGGAAAAAGAAAGAATCATCTACTCCCCAAGCCTTGTGAATTGGCTACATTTTTGTAAGGCTCTTAGATGTGCTCCATTTTTCTCCATTTTTTGTTGTGGGATGTATTGCCTCCTTGTACAGGTGTGTTCATCAGCTGATCCCCACCCCTTGCCCTGCCTGCCCCCACCCCAGATTTTCTAAGAGGGTTCAAACTGGAACCCTCTAAGTGTAAGACAGGAGGCGGAGCAGGCCTTTAATCCCAGCACTTGGGAAGCCGAGGTAGGTGGATCTCCGTGAGTTCCCGGCCAGGTTGGTCTACATAGCCAGTTCCCAGGACAGCCAGGGCTACATAGTGAGACCCTGTCTGGGGGCGGGGCGGGGGGGGGGGGGGGGCGCCGATAAGTACGTGTTGAAAAACCCCGACATAGTGCTATCCTAGGGAACTGACCGTATAACTCTAAGTTCAGCTCATTTGGCAGCATCACTGAATCCTGTCTCCCTGGTCCTGGCTTGTGGATGTACCCTTGCTTTTCCCAGCACAAAGCTTCCATCCCTAAGTACAGGCAGTGGTGAGTAGATGCTGAAAAATTGGTCAGTGGGACAAGGTTTAGACTTTGGCCAGTTCACAAAAACCTTTTAAATTACTTATTTGGTTAAATTATCTTGTATTTGCAAGGACGAATAGGAGGAAAATGACTATTGAGACTTTAGAAAGCTTATTAAAGAGAAACAAGAGTAACTGAACAAGATGTGGTTTTCTTCCTCTTTAAGTCAATTGCTTGTCTCAGGAAGTGGCTGGACTGTTATTTCTAGAAGACAGGTGGAGCGGGAGGTGGTGGTAGTGACTGACTTTACAATATGCCCCCCTCCCCCAATTTCACATTTATTTTATTTTATTTTATTTTTTTTTGGTTTTTCGAGACAGGGTTTCTCTGTGTAGATTTGCGCCTTTCCTGGAACTCACTTGGTAGCCCAGGCTGGCCTCGAACTCACAAAGATCCGCCTGCCTCTGCCTCCCGAGTGCTGGGATTAAAGGCGTGCGCCACCACCGCCCGGCCTTCACATTTATTTGTTTGTTTTTGTGTATTTATGCACACGAGTGTGCAAGCATGTGCCATTACACAAATGTGGATATCATAGAGCAGCAGGTGGGAGTGAGTTTTCTTCTTCCTGGGACTGAACTCAGGTTGCCAGGTTTGGCCTGTGCCAGCTGAGCCATCTCATCGGCGCTCTGGTGTCTCTCACTGCAGATGGAGGTTAATGTTTCTCTTACCCTTGTCACTGATCATAGTCACTCAACTCAAGCAGAAGTTAGGAAATAGCTCACCCAATTTTTGAGGCCATCAGGACAGTTTTAGAAGTAATGGTGGAATGCTAGTTTCTTCGCAACTTAGGAACAGGACTATGACTTTCAGTAGAAGTGTTCTTTTGGAGCTGGGAGAGCCTAAATCTTCAGTTACTTTGAGGAAAGGAGATGAATGTGGGCTGATTTCTTTTGACTCTGTCTGTCCAAAGGGAAGGGACTTACAGAAAAAATATCCACAGTCTCGGCCCGCTTCCCTCTTCCATCTACTGCTTTTACAATAGTCTTTGAGGGGCCTTTTCAGTTTCCTCTCTTTCTGTTTCTTCATCTTCCTATCCCCCTATTTTTTAATGTGGAGGATCAAATATGGTAGGCTTGTGCTCTACGGAGATGGCTACATCCCCAGCTGCCTACCATTAGTTTAAATCACACTGACAATGTAGTAAGACAGCAGACAGCTCCCCTTAGGCAGAAGGGTGGGTCTGTGTGAATCATAAGCTAATCATCACGACCATTTCCTTGACGGGATCATGTAGATGAATTCCTAAACGGTCTTATTAAATAAAAAAAAAACACGGAGCCAGATAAAGGGGTGAAAACCTGAGAGATCAGGGAAATAGGGAATGCGACAGCTTAACCTTACCTTACCAACTCTGCAGCTTCCAAATGTGAGCTACTTTCTGTCTACCCACGCCTATATGCCTTGCTGTTTAGCCATCTGATTTGCTCTCTCTCTGTCCAGCTACATCACTTCCTCTTCCTTCCCAGCTCTGTCACTTCCTGTCTGTTTGTACAGACCTCCAGACCTTCATGGTTAACTAGTGTTAGAATTTAAGGCATGTGCCACCATGCCTGGCTCTGTTCCCAGTATGTTCTTGAACTCACATAGATCCAGACAGATTCCTGCCTGCCAAGTGGTAGGATTAAAGGCATGTGCTACTGTTGCCTGATTTGTTTACCTATAATGGCTGGCCTTTTCCTCTGATCACCAGGCAAGCTTTATTTATTAAAACACAAATAAAATATTACCACAGGATCATCTCTCTAACTAAGAGAGCATGCATAAAGTATGTGGACTCCTAATTGGTTCAACCTGCTGTGTGCTCAAAACGACCATTCTCAGTAAAGATGACCTTAGTCTCCTTGTAGTTCTCACTAGAAGTCCCTTCAAAAACCATGGGCAGGGGCTGGAGAGATGGGTCAGCGGTTAAAAGCACTTGCTGCTCTTCTAGAGAACCTGCTTTCGATTCTCAGCATCTGTGTCAGATGTATGACCACTGTATAAAACTCTGGCTCCACAGGATCTGATACCCCTGGCCTTTGCAGGCACCCGCTCTCATGTGCATATATCCACATGCAAGATGCACGCAAACACATAACTAATACTACTAATAAAAGACCACTGGGCAGGGCAGTAACATCCTCCCTTCCCTATTTTTTTTTTCAATGCCGAATATCTCTGCAGGGTCTTGCACATGCTAGGCAGGCACTCTCCCACTGAGCTGTACCCTCAGCCTCGATTTTATTTTCCATTTTGAAATATCTTCTCCTTAAATTGTTTATGTAGACCTTGAACGTGCTATATCCTCCTCAGCTGCTGGTAGTATCCACCCAGCTGAGCTCCATTTAAAATCTGCCTTTCTTCTCTCTTTCTTTTTTAAATTTAATCTTTGTTGTTGTTGGTGTACTTGGGATTACTATCAGAGCCTCACACATGCTAGACCAGCACTCTACCTCTACATTTAGTTAGTGTGTAATTTGTCGGGAACAAGTTGATGGTGATTCATTATTTAGTACAAGTGGGCTTAATGATAAACTTGTAGTTGAAAGGGCCTTAGATGCCCGTCTTACCCAGTCCAACCGAGGAGACAGAGGAAGTGGCCTCTTGTGGAAGAGCCTCCACTTTCTCATCCTAAGCAGCTCACAGAGTGGAGTGGCTTTAAGGGGAAATTGAGTGCAAGAAAGAGAGAGCCGTGAACCATTTCCAGAGTAGGTTTATGAAGAACAGGAGTGGACGGTATTAGAGTCAGGACTGCAGGGGCATTTCCCGGGTAGCTAGGAAGAATGAAGGTGGCCATGGCGAAAGGAGCAGAATGAGCTGAGCTAGGAGAATTTAATCCAGGGCTACTGTAGCCTCTTTTCATGTTCGGACAAAGGCATTTTTTTTTCCCCCCAGTAAAAAATAATTAACTCATCATTGATTCCACACCCATTAAGGTAGTAACTGGAAAAACTGATGTGACGATGTGGTCTTCTCTCTAACCAACCTGTGGTTGATGTAACAGCTCTGTTGAGTTGTGAGGGGCCCTTCTTGGGTAACGTGGTACATTTGTTCTTTCCATTACCCACTCTGGAGTCAGAGTGGGCTTTGTGAGCTCACTCTGAGGTGAAATTGATTGATGATTATTTCTTTCTTCCCCCACTCCTGCATCAAACATAAAGCAGGGGGTAGGCTTTGGGAATGAAGGTCTGTGTTGTGTAGCTTGGAGTGGTCTTACAAGGATCAGGGGATGGAGATTCTGCTGAGGGGTCTTCCCTGAAGCACGTGCTCTGTCGAGTAATTCCCGCAGCCTGCACTCAGCAGCCCCGCCCCCACTGCGTCTGGTTTTAGCAGTTTAGGGATTGTGGACAGTTTTCCTGAATTTTGACCTCGTTTTTCTTCCCATAACAATGGATAGAGTAGTAGTTTATTCCTTACGGGACTGGAGAGCAAAGGGATGCATGGGTAATTACAGCCCACAAGAATGTTAGCACCGTTTCAACGTATATTTCAGTCTTTCCCTTTCAGTGTGCTATTTGTAAAGTTGTAAGAAAGCAGTGCTTTCTTATTGGTAGAATGGACACAAAGGTTTTTTTTTTTTTCCTTCCTTTTTTCCTCTTTTTTTCAGAGCAGAAGACAAGATTGGAGAGAACCACCCCCCCCCCCCCCAAAAAAAAAAACCCAAAAAACAAAAAAAACCCAGAATGATCAACTCTAGTCAAAATAAGTGTTTTATTTTTTCCTTGTGAAACTGGGTCTCACTCTGTAACTCTGTAGCCCAGTCTGGTCTGGAACATGTAATTCTTACGCCCAAGCCTCCTCAGCACTGGATATACAGGGCAGAGCAATACCAAGACTGGTAGTAGCTTCATGTGTTCATTTGCCTTTCAAGTGCAGCAGGGTTTTGGTGAACTTGTTGGAATGTGCAAAGTATGAATGTTTTGAGACTTTGATTTTTCATGAAATAAGGGTAAGGATTCCTCCCAGGCTTCCCCTCCAAACTCATTCAACCTGGCTGAAGAGGCCAGCGGTGTGGCATACAGTAGGTCTTTAGATTCACATGCAGCTTTTTCTCCTTCTCGAAATATTAGATGCTTACATTTGGACCACACTGGAATACCAGCCGGGCGGTGGTGGCACACACCTTTACTTGCAAAACTTGGGAGGTAGAGGCAGGTGGATGGATGTCTGTGAGTTCGAGGCCAACCTGCTCTACAGAGTGAGTTCTGGGACAGCTAGTGCTACACAGAGAAATCCTGTCTTGAAAAAAGAAAAGAAAAAAGATGGAATACCAAGCTTCTTAAAGATAATTGCTTTGGTTTACATAGTTTTGCCTATGTTAATGATAGAGAAGTGAGTGAAGATAGAAACACTGGATGGATTTCTGACGACATTTAAATTAAAAAGCTGCTCCTAATTGCTGTTCTGTAGCAAGCATCTTTGAATATCATTCTGCTTTTTAAGCACGCTAAACATCATTAAGAATTTAACTTCGCCGGGCAGTGGTGGCGCACGCCTTTAATCCCAGCACTCGGGAGGCAGAGGCAGGTGGATCTCTGAGTTCAAGGCCAGCCTGAGCTACCAAGTGAGTTCCAGGAAAGGCGCAAAGCTACACAGAGAAACCCTGTCTCAAAAAACCAAGAAAAAAAAAAAAATTAACTTCAGGGGCTGGAGAGGTTGCTCAGTGGTTAGAGCACTGGCTGTTCTTCCAGAGGACCCAGGTTTGATTCCCAGCACCCACATGGTGGCTCACTGCCACCTAAAGCTCCATCTCCTGGCGATCTGATGCCCTCACACAGAGATATGCACTTTTTTTTTTTTTTTTTTTTAAAGGAATTTAACTTCAATGGGGGAAGCTTCCTAACCTGAGGGTATTTGGAGTGGAGTCCGAATCAACCAGAATGTTTGTTCATGATTGTTCATGAGCCACATTTGTTTATTTGCCAGATGGCTTTGAACTTGTGACCACACTTGTCTGTTCTCCCGATTTTCCTCTTACAGAGGAAATTACAATTTTCCTCTTACAGAGGGATTTTTCAAAGATTTGCAAGCAGCCTTCCTCTTCAGAAGTCTTACTATGGAAGGGTAAAAACAAATTTGCTAAGTTGGGGATAATTGGTAGATGCCAGAAGATCAGGTGTTCAAAGCCAGCCATGCCTACACCATAGGAGACTAGCCGAGGCTGTGTGAGATCAGAGCACCAAAAGGAGACTAGCCGAGGCTGTGTGAGATCAGAGCACCAAAAGGAGACTAGCCAAGGCTATGTGAGACCACACCGACAAACAACATCAACAACAAAACCCAAGACAACAGCAAAACTTAAAAACTCAACAAATAATAACTCAAGGTTTCCTATTCTGCCATTTTCTTTGAGCTCAACCGAAGTGTTATATCCCTTGAGCCATATCTAAACCACCTCCCTGTGTTACTGTGCAGGATCCTGTTAGCCAGTGTTTTCGGGTTCTGTGTGTTTCACTATTTTAGAGTCAGTATCTGAGATCATGTAGGCTTATGTTACCTTATCACCTTATGATAATATCCAACAAGTGACTCAAGGTTGTCACATAGGGATTTCCTTTCTTTTTAAGCAGAATTCCATGGTGTGTAGATCTTAAATTTTTCTACAAAGGATGAGGCCTCATACACTAGGGAAAGATTCCGAATTATGGATTGTATACAAAGTAGGTAATTGAATATTGGCTTGCCATACAGATCTTAACAGTTATATTTTTTAAATATTTATTTTATGTGTATGAGTGTTTTTTCCCTGTACTACACACATGCTTGGTGCTCACAGAGGCCAGAAGAGGGAGCTGGATTCCCCAGAACTGGAGTTCTAGATGGTTGTAAGTGGCCACGTGGGTGCTGGAAACGAAATCCAGGTCCTCAGCCAGAGCAACAAGTGCTCTTAATTGCTGAATCATTTCCCCTGCCCCCTTACAGTTGTGTGTTAATCCCGGGAGTGAATTGCTGGAATATGCAAACCAATCACTCTAGCAAGCAAGCCCCCAAACTCATGCTTATAGCAAACTTACTGTCCTTACCATTCTGTGTGGGAAGGTGAGGGACCCATTTCTTCCTGGGGTTCAGGAACTTGTTGCCTGTAGGGCTTTGCTGCCTACAATCCCATTTCTCTGGAAGAAGAGAATCATGTTGTTAAGCACCCAGCCACTACATGTATCCTGAATGTCGTTTTTAATCTAGCTGACTAATGAGCTGTTTCTTGTGATGAGAGTTTTATTGTTAGGGCTTATACCAAAGGCATTCATCAGTCATTTGCTTCTCTTATTTAGAACCCTGTGCATAGATTCCTGGAAAGGCTGTTTTTCTCCTAGAAATACAACCAAGTGTGTTGGGAATGTGCCTGGTATCTAAAGCTTGATGAGGATTCGGAATACTCTGTATTTTAGATAAGGCCAGTTGAAACTATTCTTAACCACTCTGTATGGTTAACTGTTTCTTAGGAGACATGCTTCATCAAAGCACTGAAATTATGCAGGCAGAGCTGGGAATGTTCTCTGAAGAGCATCCTATCAGTTTCTCTCTAATTCTGGTTTTTATTTAACACTTAGCCCTCAAAGTGGGGCCGCGGCAGCAAACTTGTGGTTCTAACTCACGTCGGGCCTTCGAGGAGTTTGGGATGCTATTTTGTCGCTGGCATACAGAATCAGCGAGGTTAACTGTACTTCTATAGGTCACCCCGTGAGTCAACGGCTGAGCTAGGATTAGCGCTGACAGCTGGTGAGCTGCTAGGCTGTTGCTAACGGAGCAGCATTGACATTCACTTTGATTTGACTTTGCATTTCATTTTCAACTATTTATTCATTTGGAGGCCTTTTAAAGAAACTTTTTAGGGATATTGTGGGACGGAGGAAACTTTCTATAAATGCCCCGGGAGAGCCCTCTTGCTTCTGTCTCCTTCTTTTCCATCCTCCCAGCTTGATAGTCTCATATTTGTGTTTGGAAAGCTTTCTCTAGGTGGGTTTTTTTTCCTTTTCTTTCCTACATTTAGAAAAAAAGATACTTTTAAGGTTGGTAGTCCCAATTTTACCTTATTTTGTAATCTGAGATTTTTCAAAAAAAAAAACTTATGAGGTCTAGTTGTATCATAGCATGCATGTATATATGAGAGGCACTTCTACACATCTTACATGTATTTGATGAATTAGCCACAGAGATGCAAAAGTGTGCATCTCAAGTTTGAGCATGAACTATTTTGAGCATAAGGTTCAAATGTAGTAGGCTGGTCCCTTGACTCAATGGGTCAGTATAGTACTCATCTGAGAGGAATATGGGACCTGTGAGTCCTGTTTCAGTTCTAGGTTAATGCCTTATGGAGAGTTTTAAGGCCAAGTGCTGCTTTGTAGACATCTGAGTCTTCTCTGTGACTGCACAGTATGGCCAGCTGCAGGCTGTGCAGGTGAGCTAGGATTTCTAGAGTTCATTAATTACATTGAAAGTTCTGCACTGTAGAAGGTGTGTTGTGGTGCTCACTTCCAATCCCAGCACTTGGGAGGCATAGACAGGCAGATCTCAGAGTTTGAGGCCAGCCTGGTCTACCTAGTGAGTTTCAGGATAGCCAGAGCCATGCAATAGAGAGACCCTGTCTCAAAACAAAAGCAAACAAACAACAACAACAAAACCTTAAACAAACAAACAAACAAAATGTTCTGCATTCCCTGTAACAAGGTGTTTGGCTGATCTAGGGAGCAAAGATAACCTAGCAGAGCTGAGGATATTCAATTTGGAGTCAAACGAATTTAGTTCTAAGTCTCTTAATTACATGCTCAAGGAATAAATTTAGTTTCTCCTCAGGTCAAAGAATACCTTCTGGGACTGGGGGTGTAGTTCTGTAGTAGAGAGCTTTTCTAACATGCTTGAAGCCCTGCGTTCAATTTCCATGACTATATTTTGTTTCCTTCCTTCCTTCCTTCCTTCCTTCCTTCCTTCCTTCCTTCCTTCCTTCCTTCCTTCCTTCCTTCCTTCCTTCCTTCCTTCCTCCCTCCCTCCCTCCCTCCCCCTTCCTTCCTTCCTTCCTTCCTTCCTTCCTTCCTTCCTTCCTTCCTTCCTTCCTTCCTTCCTTCCTTCCTTTCTTTCTTTCTTTCTTTCTTTCTTTCTTTCTTTTTCTTTCTCTTTCTTTTTTTTGAGACAGAGTTTCTCTGTGTAATAGCCTTGGCTGTCCTGGAACTCGCTCTGTAGCCCAAGTTTGCCTAGAACTCACAGGGATCCACCTGGCTCTGCCTCTCCAGGGCTGGGATTAAAAAGTGTGTGCTACCATGCTCAGCTTACATTTAAGAAAAGAAGAAGAAAAAAGAAAAGAAAGAAGGAAACAAAAAAACTATGTAAAAGGATGCCTCCTTTATGAGATGCTATTTGGGGGCTGGGGTAGACTAGCAGCTGCTGGACAACCAAGAGTTATTTATGTATCACTTTCTGTTTTCCTTTCTGTCCTCTTCAACCCCAGATTTGCTCTCTAGGCCCTCCGCTTCCCTTTTAAAAAAGTATTTATTTTATGTGCGTATGTGACCACCCGCATGTGTGTATGTGTACCGTGTGCATCCCTGGTGCTTGAGGAGGGCAGGGGGAGGAGATCAGATCCCCTGGAGCTGGACTGGCAGGCAGTGTGGAGCAGCAGTGTAGGTGCTGGGAATCCAGGCCCTCTGCAAGAGCAACCCATGCTCTTCGCCAGTGAACAAGCCCTTCAGCTTCTAGATACTCTGATTCCAAGCAAGGTAGTATATTTGGGGAGCAATGTCACTCTGAGACCTCCAAACATTTATTACATTGTTTATTTAAAACTATTTATTTGGGGCTAGTGAGATAGTTTAGTAGGTAAATAATCTTTCTGATGACGTGAGGTCAATCTCTGGAACCCATAGAGGACGGAGAGAATAATTCTTAAAGATGTCCTCCAGCCTCCACTTGCATGATATGGCATGTGCACACGTGCACACATACTAATAACAATAATAAATTCAATTAAGATGAAGGACCATAGGTTAAATATTTATTGAAAGCCAATAGGCGGCATCCTCAAAACCTTAGCTCACCTGGCCACTTCTGGTGTTTGTTTATTTCAGTCAGAGCCAACACTTTCCCCATTTTCCAGCAATTTCTCTTGACTCTAACATTCCATTGCTAAAATTATTCTATGGGAGAAAGTGATAGCTGTAGAGAGAATAGATTTGCAGGAGACTCTTCTCCCTCCCCCTCTAAAGTTTAGTAATTGACTGTTAGGGTATATTCTGATTGCACAGGGCTCCATGCATATCTTAAAGGAATCACGGCCACTGATGGGTTCTAAGCACCTTCAGGATGCACGAGAGGTCCATTCTCAGTGCCCAGAAAGAGGGCGTATTCGTTAAGATAGTTTGACAGAAGCAACTTAAGAGAGGAAGAATTCACTTCAGCTCCCTGTCGGTTATGATGGGAAGTGGGTGTTGGCTAAAGCAGCCAGCTCCTGATGCCTGGTGGTGGGAGCTAACAGTAGCTTCTGGTCCATGAGCCACTTCCATCAACCAAGACCCACAGAACCAAGCAGCATCACCAGCTGGGGTCCACATGTTCAAACACAAGGGCCTCCGGGGACATGGGACATTTAAAGTATAGTAATGGGCTTGTCTGGTTCTCTGTGAAAATGTGAGTTACCTTATATCAACTGGCTATAGAGCAAGCCGGAAGCCCTCGTGAATGCAAATCTGTTTACACAGAAACATGTGGCTTACTGTCATGGAAATACGAGAAAGCCCATTGATTTAGTCACGAGAGGACCCATGAGGTGAAGATCTTTCAGACATCTGAAGATAAACCAAATGAGGATGGCTGTCACTTTTTTGCCTCCAGGAACACACAGACGTGGTTAGTCTTTTTCAGTGGCAACAAAACAGGAAGCAATTTCTCTTCAGTCTAACTGATTCCATTGATTGAATGGCATAATAGGGGCGAGTGAGAGTGATTGTTGCAGTCTAAAGTGATTTGCATGAAACCTACTTTATACTCCAATTATTACTATACATGATTACAGGACAACCTGGCTGTTAATTGCCTGTGGTCTTTAAATATGCACTTCTTTCAGAAATAGACACTAATTATTAGATCTTGTTTTCGGTCTCACCCGAAGTTGCAAATGTCTAGGATTTTTTTTTTTTTAAATTTGCAAGTCTAATAGTGCTCAGACATAGTAAAACTGATCTCATTTGAAATCCTATTCAAGGGAAATGCTCTTGGTAACTTCAGATCGTGAACTTGACTTCCAATTCTATGTAGATGTAAGTCTCTCTCTCTCTCTCTTTTTTCTTTTTTAGTGGCTGAAGAGACAGCCGTGGGTGCTGGGAACCGAACTCTTATATTTTTGGTTGTGAGCCTAGCCTTTAACGGCTGAGCCATCTCTCCAGCCCGTCTCTCTGTTTTAAAAGGAGATATTTTATTTGTAGTTGTGTGTCTGTACATGTCTATGTGCACAAAAATGCAGGTTCCCTCAGAAGCCAGAGTCAGACAGATTCCCCTGGAGCTGGAATTACATGGAAGTTTGAGCTACCTAATGTTTGTGCTGAGAACCAAACTTGGGTCCTCTGCAAGATCAGTATGTGCTTTTAACCACTGGAGAAAGCAATTTTTTGGTTAAACAGGAGAGTGCTGGAGGAGAATCATGAGCCATGGTTACCTTTTTAGAGCTTTATTGTGGGGGGAGGGAGAGGGAGAGAGAGAGTGAGACGGAGAGAGGGAGAGAGAGGACAGACGGAAGGAAGGAGCAGAAAGGAAAGAGAGAGACACACAGAGGGCCCACCCGCTTTTTAGGCTGGGACACCGTCGCAGGCTGATGACGTAATTAAAGACAGCATCCTTACACAATTTCTCCAAGCCCCATGCAAGTCTCTGTCACATGCTAGAAAAATTTATTTTATTTTTCTTTGTAGTACCGGGTATTGAACCTAGGGTGTTACAGGTGCTAGCCAAGACCTTTACCACTGAGTTACAGCCCCAACTCAACTTTTTAAGACAGGATCTCACTAAGCTGCCCATGGTGGCCTTGAACTTTCTGTCCTGTTTTCCTAGTAGGTAGGACTACAGGCCTCTGGTTTCAGTGGTGAGGTTAGGTAGCTGATCCTGAATCTTGTAGTGCTGGGTTTGTTCTGGGTTTAGGCCTAGGGCAGCGAATCCCATGCCTCCAGTGGACAGGCTGGTAAAACGGAAGCGTGAGAGCAGTGAGAGAGTGTCCTGGAGCTTACAAGTCCTGCCCTACCTACAGGCCACAGCCGCTAGTACTCAGGGTTCCTTAATCTCAGTTAGGAATCTTGAGATTTATGCGACGCTGAGCCGTGTTTAAAGTTGGATATGTAAGGCAGATTTTAAGGGAGTAGTGTGACCGGAAAGAGCAGACGGATATATTCTCAACTTAACACATGCTTCCCAGTTCCACCCAGCTGATGCCCACTACTCCTGACTAGATTTGGCCTCTAGGGAAGCTTGGCCAGGATGGATGAGATGCCTTCTATGACTGGCCCTTCCTTCCTTGCTTGCTTCTTTATTACTTCCTTCTTCTCTCCCTCCATCCCAACCCCCCTCCCTCCTTCCTTCCTTCCTTTCCTTTATAGCTAAACTGGCCCTTAACACTTTGTGTAGCTGAGTATGACCTTGAACTTCAGATTCTCTTGCCTCCAGCAGTTAGGATTACAGGCATGTACTACCTGACTTGTTTGATGTACTATTGTGGATTGAATCCTATACCCAAGGCTTTTGTGCATGCCAGGGAGGGCACTCTGCTGATTTAGCTTCACACAACACACACACACACACACACACACACACACACACACACGCACGCACGCACGCACGCACGCACGCACGCACACACACACGCACACACGCACACACGCACACACGCACACACGCACACGCACACACTGTCCTCCGTCCCATTTAGCCTTTTCTCTGCCTTAAACACCTTTGTAAGATTAGAATGGCCTTTGTATCCTTTTGTCTCCTCGTCTATAGAATGCTTGAAGGACTTCCCCAAACGGTCATTTGTTGAGTGCGTGGTGCTGAGTCCAGCATCTGCGATCTCATGAGCATTTTGGTCTCTCAGTCAAGTTGGGACATTTTGGAGCCATCCATCAGCAGATCTCTCCTCCCAGATTCCTGTCTAATCAAACAGTCAGGCTTGGAAAAGGGAGACCCAGATCTGGGAGGCGGTGTAGAGCACAAAGGTCCTTTACTTAAAGTGAGTCATCACTTCCCGCCACTGCTTTATTATCTCTGCCCCCCCCCCCCCCCCCCAGTTCCCTGACATCAACATATTCTAGAGAAGGTGGAGTGCAGATGTGTTTTTGTTACTGAAAGCCATATGAAGCCAAAAAACGAGTCTTTCTCCTGTCATAATTCTAAGTAGGGCCTTAGGCTGTGTTTACTGCCTCTAAAATAAGCGTGGTGCTTAGCTTCTCAGTTGCAACACTTTCCAGCTTTTTTTTTGAAAGAAATAAACAAAAATAAAACGTTATTTTAAAGTACTGTCAAATTAAATAAATCACCCTCAATAGTACTGTGTGTGTGTGTATGTAAGTATATATTTTTAAATTGGAGGCTCTCCTCAGGACAACTGCTGCCGTAGTCAGCCCCCCCCCCCCATTAATGTACCTGATGCAGGTTTACTATGAGGATTCAATGAGCAGAGAAAAAGCACACGCTTTATAAAACTGCCTAGTGCATAAGTGCTGTAGCCACAGTTGGTTATTATTTTTAAGTCAATTTTATTGAGGTACAATTTGGGGAACAGCTTAAAATGTAGTGAAATCAACTCTTTATAACACACTCAGTTATGTAATCATGACCACAGTTAAGTTACAGAGCATTTCTGACAACCTCAACACGCTCCTCTGTAGTCAGTCTTTCCCCAGGATCTGTAATCACTGACCTGTTTGCTGATCCCGTACTTTGTTTTTGCTGAACATTGTTTATATAGAATAGAATGGTCACAATCATGTAGTATAGGACTTCTGAGTCTGGCGCTCGATGCCAGCGCCCCCCCCCCCCTGTTTTTCCAGACAGGGTGTCTGTGGGAGTCCTGCCTGTCCTGGAATTCACGCTGTGGATCAAGCTGGACTTGAACTCAGAGATCCCCTTGCCTCTGCCTCTGCAGTGCTGGGATTAAAGGTCACGCACGCACACATGCACGCTGGCCAAGTCTGGCTTCTTTTGCATAGCACTGAGACTGATTGATTGCTTTGTCTATGTGGGGCAAGCAAGTCAGCATTTTCAGGCCTGTAGGCCGCAGTCTCGTGGTGACCACTCAACTCTGCATTTCCATCATGGGCGCTCACGCATGCATTGATTAGGTGTGCCTGTGCCCCAGTAGAATGTGGGGTCAGACTTTAATTTGCAGAGCACTGATTTAGCAGAATGCTTTCGAGGCTCATGTGTTCTTTTCATTACTAGTTCTTTGTAAAGTCACCCGTTACTCTCCATTGCAGTGGTCCACCACAGTTTAGACACCTGCCAGGTGTGATGGTTAATCTCAGTTGTCAAGCACATGAGATTTGGAATCCCTCAGCGATGGGCCTCTGGGCATGCCAATGGGGGATTGTCTTGATTAGGTTAATAGAGATGGGAAGATCTGAACACAGGCATTCACCACTCTCAGCTTCCTGAGGTTGGATGCTATTGGGCTGCTGGCTACTTCAAGCTTCTGCTGCTTTGGCTTCCTGACATGATAGATTGTACCTTCAAATTGTGAGCCAAAATAAACCCCTTCTTTTAAGTTGTGTTAGAGTATGCAACTGGAAAGTATCTAAGACGCCAGGTGAAGGACTTTGAGGTTCCACGCTTTGGCACAATTACAAATAAAGTCAATGTTGAACTTCTGCTAACAGATTTCAGTGTGGACACTGGCATTCATTTCAGATGGGTAATTATCAAGGATGCCGATTGCTGGTAGCTTAAAAAAATAGTTTGGAGAGATAAAGTGATGAGACTAATATTGAGACATATACCTGTTTGCTATCTGGGGTTCTACAAATTAGAAATCACTGTGGCATGAAGAGTATTGGATGATATGGAACACCTGAGATTCTCTAGAGAGTTCATAGCCATCTGAAAAGAATGAACAGGGTATACCTAAGAGGCATGGTACTCACTCATTACTGTTGGGGAGTTGAGTACTATCTAAAGGAAGCTAAGAAAGAGAGGTACAAAAAGCAGGAGAAAAATAGTTGTCTTGGATACTGAGTTGAGTGAACAATCAGTTGTTTGTGATCAGATGTAGTAGTATTGTGGGCATGGGGTGTCTTGGGATGGAGAGGGTAATGGTGTGTATGTGAAAGTCTAGATAATAGTGAGTTTAGTGGGTAAATACTAAGGCTGGGTAATTTAGGGGCTTTTGAATATTTTATGAATTTTTAGGATAAATGTTGGAAACACATAAGATGCTGGAAACATATATTCCATACATAGAAATGTTGGTGTTGTTTTGGACAAGGTCTTGCCCTGTAGTCCATGCTGGCCTTGAGCTTGTAATGCTCCTGCCTCCCTGCCTCTTGGGCACTGAGATCACAGGCATGCAACCATCATATAAAGATGAAAGAGGTATTTTTAACATTAAGATAAGACAGGCTGAGACTATTCCCACAGAAGGTCAGGAAGCTGACAGGACCTTGTAACCAGTGGGAACGACTGAGGCGCCTTACCTTTCCCCCACCTGCCAAGGAGATGCCCTCATTTAGTCTTCCTAGTTAGAAGAGAATAGGGAGTTCTTAGAATTAACAAGTTCTAATGAACTATACCGTAATATGGTCTTTAAACTTATTTCTCGACTATTTCTAGAAAACTTACCAGGCAGAAAATGTCAGCAATTCTGTTGATGTGTGAAAATGCTCCGGCGGTTTAGTCACTTGTCAGCCCCATGTCCAAGTCTTTCCCATCTGTCATGGCGCAGCTCTTCCTCCCTCCCCACAGTGGCCATAGTCTGCGCCCCCCCCCCCACCACTCTGACATTTGCTTTTTCCACAAATGTGTTATGTATGTGTGCACTGTCTCTCCGTGAGTTCTCTTTTCCTTCACATTAGGTGAGGAAGACAAAGACCCTAGCTAGCAGAGTCCAGTCCTTCACAGAGCTTAGCAGTTCCTTCTATTTGGCTTGTTCCACAAGGAAACAGTTAATTAATACACGGATAGGAGGAGTTACCTGCAGAATGGGATGCTGGCATTTGAACTAATAATTTAAAAATTAATGCAGCGTGTTGTGAGTACGAAGGTCAAGGGACAGTTTGTTGGAGTCTGCTCTCCCCTCCTGTGTGGATCCTAGGGATTGGACTCAGTTGGTCAGACTTCCAAGATGGGCGCAGAGACTCAAGCTGGGTCCCTGTGGCCCAAGACAGGGTTTTCCCAATGTTCTCTAGACTTCTGACTTTATTTTCATAGAGATCCAATTGGCTTGATAATAGGTAATCTAGTCATAGGGAGTAGTTTGGCTTATCTGAATTTTTAAAAAATCCCTTATCTTGACTGAGTAGAAGAATCTCCATGTAAGATCAGTAACCACGGCTGGATATGCTGGTGAACACTGTAAGCCCAGACCTTAGCCAGCGCAGGGCCAGTTTGGGGCCAGTCTGGGCTGCATAAAGAATTCCAAGCCATCTTGTGGATATATGGAGAGACCCTGCATTGAAGACCAGAGAATCCTGTTCTTGAGCAAGCTTGGCCCTGCTCATTCTGAGCTTCATAGGTGGCTTAGGGGTGAGTGAGAGAGTGGAGACTCTTCACTGTGCTGATCCTGTGAAGGGATAGAGGGAAAGAGATGTTGTCCTCTTTGGATAACCAAAGGAGCAACATGGGTCGATTACTTACTCTGCCTTGTGGTAAATGAATCTACACTGTAGTGTGAGAAAAAAAATCCCAAATACCTATTTTTCTGTGTTTGACCTTGACTTCTGGTTCTGGCACGCTTTCGTGTGTGTGTGTGTGTGTGTGTGTGTGTGTGTGTGTGTGTGTGTGTGTGTGTGTGTGTATGTATTTTTTTTATCAAGTTGTCATCCATGTAACACAGGCTGGGTCTGTGACTCACTATGAACCCTAGGATGGCCTCTTGCCTTTGTCTCCCGTGTGTAGGAATGGTAGATGTGGGGCAGCAGAGAGGACAAATCCTTTTTGCTTGCAGTTGTCCTGGGTATGGATCAAAGACTCTTACATGTACTAGGCAAACACTTTGCAAAAATAAACAACAACAACAAAAGGACAAGTATTTTTGATTTGGCCTGATGATGAGTTCTTTATTAAAGAACCAAGAAACTTAGGAGGATTATGCCTAGTTTGAATGATATTACTATTTTTCAAAAAACCTAAATAATGTACTGTAAATATTGGAAATCTTTACCTTTACATTTGAATATTGATGGGGAAGCCTCTTATTAAAATCTTTGAAAAATATTTCCATTGTGCCTCATAGATTTATCTAAATAAGACACTAACTTCTGCTAAGCAGACTTTTCGATTGTGCTGATTTAAACCAACAAATCACAGAATTTAGAGTATATTTTTGTCTGGAGAACTGAATAAGAAACATACTTATAAGAAAATGCACAATGGTTATAAAGTGCTATTTTCTCCTTTCACATGATGTCTGCAGTTTTAAATCTTATCTGAATGGTTGGATGTGACTGGGTAAAATACTTCCTTCTGATTCCTCAAATTGGTTTAGGTAAAACATTTGGGAATTGCTACATAGTGCTGGAAATAATTAAACTTTGCTATATTTAAAACTCCAACAAACATTTGAGATATTGAATTTGAAACCAGGTGCTCTGTGGGTAAATAGCTGAGACCTATGTAAAGAAATAGAGCCCACTCCCACACAGCTGCTCCTGGGACTACGTGTGGGCTGAGGGCTAGCTCTGGTTGGCCTCATCTCCATTGCGAATTTCTTCATAGTATAGTGTACGCTTTGCTAAATTAGCATTCCAGATGTGTGACCGGAACCTGTCCACTTGCCCTCAGGTGAGCCTGGCTTATGTGGAAGCAGCTGAGTGCCTCACAGAGCCCGTGAACAGGGAGCCTCCTTCCAGAGAAGCTCAGCTCATGACTCTGCAGAACACCTCGGAGTTTGACATCCTTGTTATCGGAGGAGGAGCCACAGGAAGTGGCTGTGCCCTGGATGCTGTCACCAGAGGTGAGTCGTCTTCATTGTAAGTGAAGACAGTTTGACTCCTGAGCTCACGTTTCTCTCGGTGTTCTCCGATTTCCCCTCCTTCGTGAATACTCTTGCAGTTTTCAAAAATCTAGGCACTCGCAACGGTTTTAAAATTAAATATAATGGTAAATACATATTTCACTCCAGCAGAGGTATTTGAAAATAAAACTCTATAATCCTGAAAATTCATTCATGTAAACCTTGTAAACTAAGTATTTTTCTATTTATTCTGAATCATGATAAATTTAAAATATAGACACACTAGAGTCTGCTCTGTTACCACATTGACCCCAGTTTTCATGAAATTTCATGTCTCCAATCATAGTGCATAATTTGAGGGCAATTATACTCAACCATGCTAAAGTAGGTGGGAAAAGCAGTTTACAGTTATCACGAGGCAGCTTGAGCTTAGCTTTCTGGCCAGCCTGAACAGGAGAGTGGAAAGGGGATATATTTCTATCCTTATGGCAGGTTGTGTTTGGAACTGCTCTACTCAAAAGAATTAATATCTTCGCCAGGTGGTAGTGGTACACGCCTTTAATTCCAGCACTCGGGAAGCAGAGGCAGGCGGATCTCAGAGTTCCAGGCCAGCCTGGTTTACCAAGTGAGTTCCAGGACAGCTAGGGTTGTTATACAGAGAAACCCTCTTTTGAAAAACAAAAAACAAAAAACAAAAAACAAAAAAAAAGGATTAATATCTTCTAGGTGACAATTTTCTGTGCCAAAGAGAATCCTTTCTCTAGTAGGAGTCAGTCATTTTCCCTCATATCGCCAGTTACTTTCTTGATTTATACAAAAACATACAATCATTCTTTTAATTTCAGTTTTGCAAGTATTTGGGGTATTTAGTGCATGCGTAGTAGTATACAAGGTACTATAAGAGAATACAAAGATGATCTATGGTTAGTGCCTTTAGCAAGCTTTTGTGTATAGACCACATTATAGAGAATACATATACCTTTCATTGTGTTCAGAGGCATTATAGATGCCGGTACATATGTCTGTAAGTATAAACTCTCTCATCAACAGAGAGTGATCAGGAGCTGAAAAGTTCCTGGCACATGTAGCAGTTTACTAGGCAAATATTACTTACCGAGAAGGGCCTGGCCTGAAGGAATCTGCTGGCAGAACCGCATGGAATCAGTGCATGTGGGGATGGCAGGGGCTTTAGCCTGGAGCACGAGGCCAGCAAGGAAGATTACGAGGAAAGAGTTGAGAGGCAGAAGGTGTGCCCTGAGCAGGCTTCCTGAGATCCGGGAGATGAAGAAAGGGTTGATAATTTGGAAGGCGCAGGGACGTCCACAGATGCTCCAGAGACATGGAGACAAATGCCATGGTGAAGTGGGATTGAGGAGAGAAGGCCATCTGTTGAAGGACTTTTTCCTGTTTTTCTTTTGGGAAGACAGGAGGAGCAATTCAGGGCAGGACTGAAGTTTAATATGCAAGTCACAGAAGAAGAGAGAGTGCAGCAGAGTCCTGGGGAAAGCCGGGGAAAGGGCCGTCACAGGTGTGCCCTAGTGTGCACAGAAGCTGACGTTTGTTTCTCAGGGACAGAAACGGGTAAAAATTCTAAAAGAGAAGAAAGGGACCCTGCCCTTAGAACTGATCTAGAACAGACAGAAGCAGTGTGGGACGTTCCACTTATGTGTGGGAGGAAGGGACTTCAGTGCTGAGAAAACACATCACTGCCATATAGAGAAGGTAATAGGGAAACACCTACTTCTGCCTTATAGAAAAGGTGATAGAGAAACACATACTTCCGCCTTATAGAGGAGGTAATAGAGAAAGAGGAGCTTCCATGTCAAATTTGGAAAATAGAGATTGTTATCCATCAGGGAGAGGCAGGAGGGAAGTGGGGGGGGGAGAGAGGAGAGAGAGAGAGAGAGAGAGAAGAAGAAGAAGAAGAAGAAGAAGAAGAAGAAGAAGAAGAAGAAGAAGAAGAAGAAGAAGAAGAAGAAGGGGAGAGAAGAGGAGAGGGAGAGCATATGAATGTATGTGTGCACACCTAGTATTGCTGAGAAAATAGACAGAATCCCGAACTGAAAATTGACTAGCTATCAATAATAAATGGAGACAATGAGAAAGGCTTTATAGAAGCAGAGGAAATTGTTTAGAGACAGACCTGGAGCTGAAGAAGGCAGGGTGGCAGGTAGGGCAGCTGGAGCTCCAGGGTGGTTGGAGGACCGCGAGGGAATCAGAATGAAGCAGTCACCATGGCGGCTTCTTTCTCCTTTTGAAAAGTGTCTCCCTTGTTTTCTTTTGTGTCTCTCTTTCAGCTTAAAAAAAGATCAATTGTAGTTACTCTTTAGTAGTTAGTGCTTTAGTAGTTAAAGAACAGTGTAGTTAGTAGTTTTTATGTATGCTGTATTCATTCTTGTCAATGGAAAAATGCTATTTTACATATTTTTACTAAGTGAATGAACTTTTGTTAGCTTCTTTTTGTGAGTGTGTTGTATGTATTTACATATGTTCATTTGGGTATGTTTTTGTGTGTATGTTTGCATGTACCTTTGTGTATGTTTTTTGTGTGTGTTGTATGTATATATGTACATTTGTGTATGTTTTTTGTGTGTGTTGTATGTTTGTATGTTCATTTGGGTATGTTTTTTGTGTGTATGTTTTATGTTTGTATGTACATTTGTGTATGGTTTTTGTATGTGTTGTATGTATGTATGTACATTTGTGTATGGTTTTTTTTGTGTGTTGTATGTTTGTATGTACATTTGTGTATGGTTTTTGTGTGTTGTATGTTTGTATGTACATTTGTGTATGGTTTTTGTGTGTGTTGTATGTTTGTATGTACATTTATGTATGGTTTTTGTGTGTGTTGTATGTATGCATGTACATTTGTGTATTTTTTTTGTGTGTGTGTTGTATGTTTGTATGTACATTTGTGTATGGTTTTTTGTGAGTGTTCATGTCTACAGAGGATAGATGTTGATGATGGATATCTTTCTCAGTCACTTTCCACATATGTTTGTATGTACATTTATGTATGGTTTTTGTGTGTGTTGTATGTATGCATGTACATTTGTGTATTTTTTTTGTGTGTGTGTTGTATGTTTGTATGTACATTTGTGTATGGTTTTTTGTGAGTGTTCATGTCTACAGAGGATAGATGTTGATGATGGATATCTTTCTCAGTCACTTTCCACATACTTGTTGGTGAGACCTGAGCTGACTTGGTCACCCAGCCTGGCCTCAAACATTAGATGCTCCTGACTTAGCCACCCAAATGCTTGGATTTCAGGCATGTGACAGCATGTCTGGCTATTTTTGTGTTTGTGTGTGTGTGCTGGAGACTAAACCTGGCACCTCAGGCCTTCTAAGTACATAACTACTACACTGCACCTCCAGCCTCATTTTTTTCTTTATTTAAAACAGTGCTGTTAGGAGTTAAGTGCTGAACAAGCTCTGAGCATACAGGAACCAGTAAGATATGAACTAATACATTTTTTTTTCCTTTGAGCAGTGAAGAGGGCATTTGGTAGTGATCAGGGAATTGTGGGTAGTGATATTGATGATGGTGATGGTGATAATGGTGATGACAATGACCGAGAGGATGATGATTAGAGTTTCCATGAGAATCTTACAGTTAATAACATCTGAGATCTAAGAAAATGATATACATTTAATACTTGGTGACATATTGATCACCACCTTAGAATACTTGCCTGACTGTCTTTTCTAAGTTTATGGTTTACAGAAGGGATGGGCATAGTGTTTATAATTAAAACATATAAGGAGGTGCTGAAGGCAGTCTGTGTTTATCCTCTTACTGTGGTTTCTGATTATATCAGTGGCCCTCTGAAGTGTGAAATAACCACGGGCCTTTGGTTAATGAATTGCGCATTGTTGCTGTTCATTCATGGAATTTGCTCTTTTATTATATTTGATGCTTCACTTAACAACAAATTTTGCTTTCTCTGTGTTTGATATGTTTTTACCAAATTATTCCTGATTGTATCCATTAATCTTTAGTCACATTTGACAAAAATAAATTACTGTGATCTTTTAAAGTTACCAGTAATAATTAGATTTTTTTCAGGGCATCAAAGTTTTGGGGGAACCACTAGATGTGAAAGGGCTTGTATAGAAGTGTTTACACAAGCTTTTAGATAAAATCCTATGCCTAGATATAATTTCGGTCATGGATAAGCAAAGGCTGTGAGGAGGAGAAGTTGTGGGGTCTTTAGAATGCTTATTTATTTACATCCTCATCATCTGCACTTTCTCAGGAATCAATTTTCATTTGTTTCATTTGGGAATATTATTTCATGAACAGAACACGCACAGTTTGGCTCACGTTCTCCTGCAGGTCTATGATCGAAAGTAATGGCTTCACTGTTCCCTCCATCTGTAGCCAGTTTCTGGGCTGAAGTACGATCCCCCAGGCCCCGTGGTGGAGACTTTGCTCCCAAAGAAGCAGAAAGGAGGAGACTGATTATTGCAGTCTCTCCCTCAGGGCTGTCGAAGTGTTCACTTCTTTGTTTCTTTTGATGGGACTTACCTGTGTGTGTATGTGGGACCACCCAGGACTGTAGCTTCAGTTTTCCTGCCTTGCCCACAGTCAGGACAAATCTTTGTCACCCGCCAGTCCCACAGCCGCTCAGACCCAACCAAGTAAACACAGAGACTTATATTGCTTCAAACTGTATGGCTGTGGCAGGCTTCTTGCTAACTGTTCTTGTAGCTTAAATTAACCCATTCCCACAAATCTATACCCTGCCTCGTGGCTTACCAACATCTTTTCATGCTGCTTGTCAGGGTGGCAGCTGGCAGTGAGTCCTTCTGCCTTCCTGTTCTTTTATTTCTCCTCTCTGTTAGTCCCGCCTATACTTCCTGCCTAGCCACGGCCAATCAGGTTTTATTTATTGACCAATCAGAACAACTTGACATACAGACCATCCCCCAGCACAGCCAAGTGCAGACCATCTCAGACATCTGCACTCAGGCCCGTGGTCCTAATCATCCTCTATGCGGACCTGCTGGGTAAAGCCACGAGGAACCCGAGAACAGGCTCCCACAGGACATACAGAACATCCCACAGCACAGGACATCTTTGGTTTAAAATCTAACTTACAAAACTTAACTCTATGCTTTTGTTCAAATTGTAGAAAAGGACTCTATGGCCAGCGAAGTGTTTATGTAGTTGTCTTGTTTGAAAATGTATATTAGAGCGCCGGGGGTGGGGGGGTGGGGAGGGTGTGACTGGTGACAGCAGCGTCAGGACTTCAAGGTTCTGAGACAGGTTTTTAAAAACCTAAATGCCAGGCGCTGGGAAGCTGGGGAGATGGCTCAGCAGTTAATAACACTCACTGCTCTTTCAGAGGACCCGAGTTCGGTTCCCAGTGCCCAAATGAATGGTAGCTCCAAAGCATCTGATGCCCTCTGTCCATGTTCATGGGCTTCTTCTGCACACATGTGATGCATATGAACTCACAAAGGCATACACATAAAATATTAAATCTTTAAAGAAACCCTAAAAACAAAAAACAGTGCACAGGTGCTTTTGGTTTAGAAGTGGTGTATGGCTGGCAACTCTTGAATCTCACCCTGCTTTTTTCAAGTCTGGGCAGTGTAGCCCAGTAAGGACACAGATTATGCATATTGGATGAATTGGGTTCAAATTTTGGTCTCATTGCTTATTTATCTCTGACTTTCAGTAAGTGTCTTAATTTTACACAGAACGTCCAGATTTTCAGGAATAATTGGAGGGTAATAGTAACATCCTTTTCGATAAGCGAAGGTTTATGCACTGTAGAAAAAAATGGCAAAAGAAGGAGAGCCTTGAAGATAGCTCATTCTAGGGCCTCTAGGCCTGTGTGCTTGAGTACTGTGCCACCCTGTTCCTGAGGGTGGGGTGCCCAGTTAGCTTTTTGTCAGCTGGACATAACTGGAGTCACCTGAGAAAAGAGATCCTTAACTGAGGATTTGGCTCCATCAGACTGGTCTGGGCAGGTCTGTGGAGGGCAGGTAGGCCTAGGCCAGTGATTCTCAACATGTGGGTCGTGACCCCTTTGGGGGTTACATATCAGATATCACCCTGCATATCAGATTTTCAGATTATGACTCATAACAGTAGCAAAATTACAGCTGTGAAGTTGCAATGAAATAATTCTATGCCTGGGGGTCATCACAACACGAGGCACCGTTTTAAAGGGTCGCAGCATGAGGAAGGTTGAGCACCACTTGGCTGAGGTTGTGTAAGAAAGGCAGCTGAGGAAACCAGTCATCAGTGTCTCCTGTGCTTCTGCTCCAAGTTCCTGCCTTGGCTTGCTTTGAGGAAGGACTGTAAGCTATAAAATGAAATAAGCCCTGTGCTCCTGTAAGTTGGTTTTGGTCAGTTTTCTGTTACAGCAATGAAGATTAAACTAGGCCAGTGAGGGAAGCTGCATTTCAAGGGGCGAAACTGCAGAAAGCAAGTTCATTGATTGGTAGACACTGGAAAGGGTGTAATGTTGCCAGTCTCTGGTCATTATTTTGGAAATTTAACTTTTTGTTGGTTTTTTTTTGGTTTGTTTGTTTGAGACAGGGTCTCTCTACATAGCCCTGTCTGTCATGGAACTCACTATGTAGACCAGACTGTTCTGGAATGCACAGAGATTTACCTGCTTCTGCCTCCCGAGTGCTGGGATTAAAGGCTTCTGACCCTATGTCTGACCTTTAACACAATTTTATTATAGTGATTTCCTTTGTCAAGAGTCAGGTAGGAGATACTTGAAAAATGGTGCCAAACCTCCTTTGTAAGCAAACCTGTGACATCTCCTAGATTACTAGAATATTGCTATAGATGGCCGAGGGCCTATCAACCGTTAAATTCTTTTAAAACTACCGTAAAGTTCTGTGACAAAGGGATGGGAAGAAGAGCGGGGCAAAAGTGAGGTTTAGAAGGAGATGTGAGGGTGAGCACAGTGCTGGGGAGCGTTTGCCGAGTACGTGGAAGGTTCTGGGTTTGAGCCTTCACTGCTGCAAACACAACAAAACAACAAGACTTCTCATCTGTAGCAAAAAACAGTCAAGTAAAACCATAGAAAACTTGGAAAACACTTGTTATGCCAAACAGGGTTTGTTTGAAGTAGTTCATGTGTTTGTGATAGGGACTCATGTAGCCCAGGCTGATTTCAAACCAGCTAGGGAGCAGAGAGTCATTTTGAACTGCTGATACTCCTGCCCTCTACCTCCTGAGTTCTGAATTACAGCTGTGCGCCACCATGTCCAGTTTAAATTTCAGACATTTTCAGTGTTTCGTTTTGTCTAACACTCATAAACAGTATTTAACTAGTCCTATGTATGTATTTAATTATTCTTTAAAAATTTTATTTTTTGTTTTATGTGTGTGGATATTTTGCCTGTAGAGGTACATCAGAAGAGGGTGTTGGATCATCTGGAACTAGAGTTACAGATGATTGTTAGTTGCCATGTGGGTGCTGGGAATTGAACTTGGGTCTTCTAGAACAGCAATAAATGCTCTTAACTGCTGAGCCATCGCTCTGGTCCCATTTAGCCTTTTCATTTTGCTTCTCTTTCCCCCTTCTGGCTATCATTTAGATTGATTTTGTTTCTTTGAATTGTTAATGGACTTAGTTCTTTGACAATTTAATACATGTATGTAATGCATTATGATCATTGTCTCCTCCCATCCGCTCACCTCCACCATTATCAACCCTTCCTCCTCCTTACCCGTTTATTCTTCTCCCAGACTGGTAACTTTTGGTTTTGTTTTGTGACCCATTTCAGTTAATCATGGCTGTGTGCCCACTGGATGGGACTATCCTTTGGAACGTGGTGGGGCCACCATTGAACTAACTCTCTTTTTCCTGAATGATTCTTCTTTTCCCTAATCTACCAGGAAATACTTGGTTTTCTCGTCTCTTCTGTTTCTAGATTTAGTTGCTACTGCCTTTAAGATCCTCCGGAACTTTTCCTGTCACTGACTCTTCCACCTGGTGTTAATCTTGACCATCTGCTGAGACAGCCGAAGCTTTGGCTCTGGTGGTGTGCTGGGGCTCTGTTTATCTTCCTGCATCCGGCTGTGACCCAGCAGATAGGTCCCCAGTCCTAGATGGTGGTCAGGAGCAGCTTGGTAACTTCCTGTACAAAGTGTAGAACCCTCTTCAGTCTCAGTTCTCAGGGGCTCATCTGAGTTCCCTGTTTGCACACAGTGAATGGTGATATGCTGTATCCTTTAGGAACATTTTCCCAGACTCTGAGCCCACCAAGACAGAGGTGTTTGACCGAAACACTCTACTCTGCTTCCTTGCTGCTCCCTGGAGTATTTATCTTAATTTTGAATCAACCATGCCTTTTTAAATAGTTTTGTTTGAATGAAGAAAGCAGGAGTTGTTCAAAGATGGGTGTGCAGCAGCCGTGTTAACTAAATTTTTGTTATTTGAAAACTAACGTATGCATGTGTATATGATGTATTCACCTCTCTGTATGTGTCTCTGTGTGTGCATGTGTGTGGATACGTGGCCACAGAAAGAGTGCTGGGATTAAATTCACGTCATCACGTCCAGCTTTTTATGTGGGTTCTGGAGATCAAACTTGGGTCCTCAGGCTTCTATAGTTAGTACGTTCACGTCTTGACATACTTCTCTGGACCTCAGAATTGGATTTATAACAGCATTTATGAAAGCAAGATGTTGGGGAATGGCTTCATAAATGGGTATTTTAGCCAGTTATAGAAAATCAGATAGACCTGTAAGTAATACAAGAAAATAGCCAAGATGTGTTATGAGCTAGAAAAGAATATAATGAAAGAATAACTTAATTGCATCTATCTGTCTGTCCGTCTGCCTATCATCTATCTATCTATCTCTATCTATCTATCTATCTATCTATCTATCTATCTATCTATCTATTAATCACAAATGAATACAGGCTATAGACTCAAGCATAGCAAGATTATGGTAACACAAAGAAAACATTTTAAATAATGAACCTCATTTTCCATTGACTATTGTATTATTTTTATCATTTTGTCTTACACTGATTGATACCCCTCCTCCCATTTAACACTGGCCCTTTTTATAACAATAAGGTGAAAAGAAGGAACTGTAGTAGCACCTCTCTTATTTCTGGAAACTATATTATGTTATAAACACAATTTTGTGACTTTACAATCAATTGTCTATTTAAATAACACAAAATATGTTAATGATATACTCAAAGTTAACAGTTATATATTAGTTATGTATTTATCCATTTCCTAATATGAGTATAGCCAGATGAATTAGAATAACCAATATCTCATATTTTATACATCTGTACAAAGCTAACATTCACTGTCGAAAAATGCTAGGCGGAGCGCTGGACCCTGACCTTGGCTTGCCAGGGTTGCTGCCAACTTCTCAGAGGTATCATCCTAGAGGAAGGGGTCTTTCATATGAGCATCCGGCCTCTGGGGCAGCCTTTTAGCAACCACAGTGGTTCTAAGAAATCCAAACAAGTGGTTGGAGAGATGGCTCAGTGGTTAAGAACACTGGCTGTTCTTCCAAAGGTCCTGAGTTCAATTCCCAGCAATCACATGGTGGCTCACAACTATCTGCAATGAGATCTGGTGCCCTCTTCTGGCATGCAGGCAGAACACTGCATACATAATAAATAAATCTTAAACAACAACAACAACAAAACCAAACAAGTGCCCAAAGTTTTCTCAAGAGCGTCTCACCTCTTTCCATGCGGCATCCAGATTTGGTGCCTGTGCTTATAGCCCTAAGACATGAAGGCTCTTAGCTTTGGGACTTGTATTCTTGTCTTGGTGCCTCTGATTATCTCAGCGATGCCTCCTGCTTTCCATTCAGCAAACCCAAGCAGTCATGTTTCTGAAACTTTATCCTATTGGAATAATTACAGATAAAGGGAGTTTAAAGGAAAATACAATTGTGCAGTACAGTCTGAAAGAGTAAAAAAAGAAAATAAGCCAGATGTTCAAAAACAAGAAGCTGAATAAATAAGTCATAGTAAACGATTAATGTAATACTTTAAAATGCTTTAAAAATGAAATTATATACAATATTTATTTGATGTACAAAATGTTTACAATAAACAGTGTTAAATGAAAAAACTTTAAATATGATCCCATTTTTGCAAAACTGTACATACGTGATTATATACATGCACAGAAAATGTGACTGTTTAAACACCCAAATGTCAACTGTGGTTATCTCCGAGTGGTGTAATTACAGGAGAGTTTTATTTTGTTCTCTGTGCATCTCTGCATTTATTATATTGAGCATGTTTTCATGCATAATAAGATAATCAGTAAAAGGTATTAAAATATACTTCTGTTCTATTCCATGTTGTGAGAGTTAAATGTCGGATCATTTCTCTCTTTAGGTTATAATTATTTCCCTGCATTCATCCAACTGTCTTGATCCATGAGTTGGTTTAGTTGGAAGTAGCTAGACAGTGTTGCTTAGACTAGGAGAGCCAGAAGAGAGGTGCTTGTCCCTCACCCACCTGGAAGGGTGGTCTCAGTGTGCTAATGCGTGGGGTGAAGATGAGTGGAAGTAGAGTTCCCTACAACTCGTCTTTCTGCCCGAGATTGCACTCAGTGTGTTATTACTCCATCACTGTCGTGAAATTCCTGTAGGAACCCCTAAAATTAATAAGACGCTCAGATAAACTGATGGTAGCATTTGGCATTATTTTGATTCTTCCCAACAGTGGTAGGGTTTATTGTTTTCCATTAATAAATACATAAATAAATAACTTAGCGAAAGGTAAGAAAGGAGGGCGGGAACAAAAGTCTTTCTCATAACGTCTTGAACTGGGTGGCTGGAGAGAAGGCTCAGTGGTTAAGAGCGCTGGCTGTTCTTCAAGAGGACCTGAATTTGATTCCTAGCACCCCACACATAGCAGCTACCAACCATCTGTAACTCCACTTCCTGGGAATCTGATCATGTCTTCTGACCTCCATGGGATCAGACACACATGTGATGCATATACATGCATGTAGGCAAAGCACTCATACACACGAAATAAATCTGAAAATAAAAATCTTTCACTTAATTACAGGCCTGGGGTGTGGAGATCTGTCTGTCTTCTCTGAAGAACATCCTCCACAGCCTCCTCAGTGCTCATTGGAAGCATTGCTTTTGATCTCTTCAAACCTGTCTTGCCTAAGAACGCAAGGCCCAAGGATTGAGTGCCACATCAAAAAACCATTCAGTTATTATTCTAGGAGGATAAAAAGGGCCCTCTCTTACTTCCTTACCTTATCCTTAAATTAGAATGCAAAGCTCCTCATTTAAAACCAGCAGTCTTTGAGGAGGGAAGCATTCGACTAAGAAAACAAACCAAAAAAATAAACAAACAATCAGGGTCCAGGGATGCAAACTTGCAATCCCAGCCCTGGGGAGGCTGGTGCAGGAAGTGTTTCCAGCCAGCTACGCAGTGGGCTGCACAGTGAGAGACGGGAGCCTGAGCTGCATAGTGAGGTCTTATACCCCCAAACCAATGCTGCCCCACCCCCAACATATAAAGCCTCACTCACAATTTTAGTTAAGTCATCAAAAAATGTAATTGTAGAATCAGTTGGGATGTCTGGTCATGCTTTGACTCTGTGGTACTTTCTCCCTTTATTCTCATCCAGCAAAATGGAGAGATTTGGAACACTTGACACACTCGAGTAGTTGACGATGTCAAGGTTCTTGTTTTCAAGCTGTCTGTCTGTCTGTCTGTCTGTCTCATATTTTAAGCAACTTTTAGGTTACATGGTGATTTAATATACTAATTTGGCAGTCATTTTGGAGACTACATTTGTTGTTTGCTTTGAGAAAAGTAATCTCATTTCTCTTCAGAAATCCTGGTGCATGGCTTGGTGATTTGACAGAAGATATTAAGACAGCAACAGCAGAGGAGGGCCTGGTGTGACTGAGAGGCTTGTTTTAAATTTTGCTGTTACTCACTGTGGTTTCTCGCATAAATACACATGAATAGCTTCTACGATACCCACTGCAGGAAAGAGCAAGCACAAGGAGCGGGACATTAAGTATCCTGGAATACCTGCTCAAGCAGCTCACAGAGTCAGTGTGGGAAAGAAAAGTCTATCCTGACAGCAGGGTCCCTGAGACGCACACTCTCGCTAGAGGTGCCTCCTGAGTGAGGTAGGATTCCTGATCGCCTTGGCTACACTGTGAGTCTCAGGTCTGCTCTTGGCAACTCTCCAGCCCCATCCCTACCCCCTCACCCAATAAAATCTTTCTAGAACCTTAATCAATCAGATGTCTCAGCTTAAACACTTCAGTGGTTCCCTTGACAGGAAACATAATAGGACTTTTCCAAACAATCTCTGAGATCTTGTGAAGAAAAAAAAAAATTAAAATTTGCCTTAAAAAATTCCAAGCAAGCTCTGGTTCCTGGAAATGGACCCCAAGAACTGAATAGAGTATAGTGTGTGCAGGCCCTGATGCATACTACTTTAATGAAGCATGGTAACTAAAACTGGCCTTGGACTTGCAGAGGTCTTCTCAGAGGTATTTTCCTTTTGAGGATATCCAGTAATTGCTGTTATGGCCAGCAGTGGCCTTCAGGACAGGATTGAAATGCCTCAGTGTGTTGTTGCCTCCTCTCACGAGATTCTCCCATGCCCTGTCTCCAGCCCCCAGTGACAAGCTGCAGTGACAAGGCTAGGCACTTTCAAACGTTTGCCAGTCGCTCGCCCGCCCTCCATCCTTCTCATCTTCCCCTCTCCTCTTCCGTGGTTTCACTCTACATCTCAGGCCAACGTGGAACTCCTAATTCTCCAGCCTCAACGTCCTGGGGCTGGAATTACAGGTGATAGTAGTAGGTTCAGCTTGCATATTTTTTTAAAGATTTATTTATTTATTTATTTATTTATTTATTTATTTATTTATTTATTTATTTATTAATTATGTATTCAGTGTTCTGCTTGAATGTATCCCTGCAGGCCAAAAGTGGGCACCAGATCTCATTACAGATGGTTGTGGGCCACCATGTGGTTGCTGGGAATTAAACTCTGGACTTCTGGAAGAGCAGCCAGTGCTCTTAACCACTGAGCCGTCTCTGCAGCCCTCAGCTTGCATCTTTAAGCTGGCCTCTGCCTACAATAGATCCCCACTCTCACTTGCCCATCTTGAGCAAGGCTCTGTGAACTCAGACTTTGCTGAAGGCTCCTTCCCCAGAAGTGATTAAAAACTAAATTGGGGTGCCAGAGAGATGGCTCAGCAGTTAAATGTTTACTGCTCGGGTTTGGTTACTGGCACCCACATGGTAGCTCAAAACCATCCATAACTCCAGGGGATCAGATATCTCTTCTGACCTCTTGTGGTACTGCACACAGGTGGTGCCTATACATACACTTAGGAACACACACACACACACACACACACACACACACACACACACACACACTAAAATATGAAGAAAAAACAAACCTTAAATGGACATCACTATTCCTCATATAGGAATTTTTGTTACTAGTAAATCCCTTCACAGATTTTAGTGACTTAAACAGAAATACCCGTATCATGTCTTTTGGGAAGGTCAGGACTCATAGTGAACCTCTGATGAGTCTGTGGCTCGGAGTGTCCACTGGCAGTGTTTCTTTGTGAAATCACTCATGTGCTGCTAGCAGGGTCCAGTTTCCCCAGCTGTTGGACTGAGGCCTGGACTCCTCATGACCTGTCGTCTGGGGCCTCGTGGTTCTTTACCTGTACTGCATGACAACTTGCTTTACTAGAGCAAGGGCTTGCAATGTGTGGTGGGGTGAGGAGGAGGGGGTGGACTTATTGAGTATTGGAAGTGACATTCCTTCCAGGACGCTACGTTCTTCTGCTCAGCAGAGGGGCACTGCACACAGGCCTCACTCAAGTGAGGACTGTCTGGCAGGTCTGAGACCACGGCCTGGAGGGCATTTTAGGCTGCTCGAGTAGGAAGCAGAGGTTGGATATCTTCATCTTGTCCTCTCAGGCTCACTTTCCTGGTACAGGCATCTTGATGTAATAACTGTGATGCTAGGGTTTAAAGAGAGGCCTATTTTAAATAATGTGGCTCCTAAATACCATCTGAAAGTCAACTCCCTCGTCTGATCTTCAACTGGAGAGAAAAATGGACTAATTTAGAATACCAAAAGAACTCTGTCGGACTTACTAAGTGAAGGTGGTAGAGAAAGTGCAGAAGAGGCTGGCGAATGGGATTTTTGAGGAGATGCAGTTCTGGGTTCATGCCCTGAATTCAGGTTCTAAGCTGCAGTAAGATGAGAGTGTCCTCGGCTCTGAAGGAGGCCCTAGTGAGCCTCTGTGGTTCTTCGTTTATTTGCCTGGGCAGAGCCACTTGACAACTGGTCGTGCCCCGCTCATATCCGGTGTCTGTCCGTGGACTCTCAATCCTTTTTAAAATATGCGCTATCTTGGTATTCCTCTCCGACTGTAGCATACCCAGAATAAATTGAGTAATGTTTTAATAATTCAGAGTATTGCAGCACTTTTTCTGACATATATGCCTAAAACCAGTGATGTGAGTCCATAGTACTTATTATTTCTGTTGTTTTTACTAGGTAGGACATTGATCTTGAATGTATTTTTTACTCTTTTTTGGTTTTTTGAAAAAGGATTTCTTTGTGTAGCCGTGGCGGTCTTAGAACTAGCTCTGTAGAATAGGCTGCCTGCCTCTGCCTCCCGAGTGCTGGGATTAAAGGGATGTGCCACCACAGCTCAGCTAAAGATCCCTACTTTTCAATCTTCACTGTTTCTAAATATTTTGTCCTTTTAAGTCAAGGGAATTGTTCTGGTCTTATGATGGCATTTCTGTTCAAATTTTTAAACTGTTAAAAGTTATAAAAGCAACCCTTTGATACTAAATGGCTCAGAACTGGATACATGCTCTTTCTCCTGTCCTAGTATTGGGGGTCCAATTGCTTCTGCTTGTAATTGTAATTGTAAATCCAATCATTGTATCGGTTTCCATGGCATTCGTTACCCATTGCCTAAGGGAGTAACCAGCCCTCAGGCATTCCCAATGGTGCCCATGGATGCATACCACAGGTCTTGTGAATTTTAAGAACTCACCTAGTATATGATAATAATTTGTAGCATTGCTTGTCATCTGTAGTTTGAAAAGGCAGGGGTGTCTCTGCAAGAAAAGAAATCAGAAGTAGGTTTCCCTCTCTAAGAGATCTGTAGTACTCTTCAGATAAAGGGGATGGAATGACTTCTAGAATGTACCTATCTTTGTTCAGCCTCATCCTAGCAAGAACATTATCTTTTAAAAATTGTGTGTGTGTGTGTGTGTGTGTGTGTGTGTGTACATCTAGGCATGTGAGTGCAGGTTCCTGCAGAGGCCAGAAGAGGACATTATATTCCAAGGAGCTGAAGTTACAGGCAGTTGTGAGCCACCTGATTTGGGTTCTGGAACTGAATTTAAGTCTTCTGCAAAAGCAGCAAGAGCTTCTAACTGCTGAGCCATCCTTCCAGCCCCAAGAGTGTTTCCTTTTTCCACGGATACTCGACACTGGTTCATTGGTCCTAGTTTGTATTTCTTTTTAATCCTGAAATAGTATATCATAAGCAAATGTTTTAAATTACAGTGTAAACTCAAGTGGAAGTTCTTTGGTTTCTAAATCTTGGTGTTCATGTGTGCGGAGTCAGGGGACAATCTTGTTTGAGGTAGGGTCTCTCTTGTTGCTTACCACTGCATACACCAGGCTATCTGGCTCGTGAGTTTCTAGGGATTCTTCTGTCGCTCTGAGCGTGCTAGGATTACAGATAAGTACCACCTTTTCGTCTTTTTGTGTGTTCTGGTGAATGAACTCAGGTACTCATGTGCTTGCTTGCATACTTGTTTGGCGAGCCCTTGGCCCAGGGAACCACTTCCCCAGCTTGTATTCTCTTGTTCTACCATGTGGAAATTCCCACCTGCCCGTGCCCCCTATTCCACATCCACTAGATCACCGCCTCCTCACCATACCCACTCTATTACTAGGTCAGGCACATTAGCAAGTAGGAGCCAGCACACAGAGGGGTGCTGGGTTCATTTTGTTGGTGACTGCATTACAGTAGCACAGAGTACAGGGATGGAGCAGTTTGCACTCAATAGGGAGGGACAGGCATGCATGCTGAGGGCTGTGTGACAACCCCTATTGAATGCCATGTGGGAAAAGATGGTGCCAGACCCCCTTTTGATCCCCTAAATACACCAGAGAGTCTCACTGCCATGAAATTGTACTGTAATGTTTTCTAGGTGTGATTCATTCACAGTTTAATATGCTTCTAGTTCTGGCTTGACTTTTCCCTCAGGAAGAGCCTAAAATCTCTTCATTATAATATAGACAGTGTACTGCACTTTGAATACAAATTTATCCATGTTCAGACTAATTTTTCCAGTGATTGTCTCTACCCTGGAGAAGTGCCTTTAATGAATTACATACAAATTGTGTAATTTAAGAAGTTAATTTGGTTTTCTGGTTACACAGGACTAAAAACAGCCCTTATAGAGAGAGATGACTTTGCATCGGGGACCAGCAGCAGAAGCACTAAATTGATCCATGGTGGCGTGCGATATCTCCAGAAGGCTATCATGAACTTGGATGTTGAGCAGGTAATTGTGTATGCCGGTTGTTAAACAAAAATTGCCACTATGCTTTTTCTACCCAATTAAATCAGGCGTTTTTCTTTCTTGTTTTCTTTTTTTTTTTTTTTTTTATGGCTTTAAACATTTCTTCCTGTTCAAAATACCTGTTTAGTGTATGCTGCTGGAGTATCTTTTAGGAGAGGTGTGCCAGTTCGTGCTGTAGAGTATTCTGTTTACGGGTAATCAGGGGCTTTTTCTGTACAAGCATGTCAAAGTAGCAGACTTACAGAATCGCTTTTAGATGTGTTGTCTTTTAACAGTTGTGATTGGGTTTTTGCCAATGGCCACCAAACTGCTCCTTGGGAGCAGTTTCAGGGGCGCTGTGCTGTAATGCAGACGGAGTGCCAAATTGATCTCTTAACTGCATCTGCAATCATGTGCTCATGTTGCCACTGACATATTCTTCAGGGGGAAAAATGTTCTGAGTCACGCTTTCCGTGTGTCACACGTTATTGTGTCCAGTCTGCCGTCATTTGAAAACTGCCAAGGCACTGTGGAAAGTGACATTTCCCAGAGGGGTGAAAAAAAAAATCAGCTTCCCTCCATATCTGCTTTTCATACAAGGAAAACAGAGCAGCGAGGACTTGCCATTGTCAAGGTTTGAGGCTGGCCCCTTTTCTCGCCTTGACAAGTCAGCTTTGAATCTGTCCCCTTTTCTTATGTCTCTCTTCAGCGTCTGTGACGGATGCCGAGAAAACAGCACGGGACTCATGATCGACTTATTTCAGATGTGTTCTGGCTTATTTTGTCAATATCTACCGCCTTATTGTCATGTGTAAAATTCGTATTATAATCATAATGCTAGCTCTTTAGGCAGGCATAATGAAGGCCACCGGAGTGAAGACAAAAGACTTTACCATCTGTAAAATAGCTGTCCAGGGCTGCATATCATCTTTGCTGGGTTTAGGGAAGGAAGGCAAGAGAACTTTCCATGAATTGGAGCAATCTGTTATCTCTCACCTGGAGAAGATATTCTGGGGAACAGAGAAAGGGGACAATCCAGAGAAAGCAAGATAAATGGTTACAATAATCTTGTAACTCAAGTCAGGAAAATATCTTACACCTGGGAACTCTGACAGCATGTTTTTCTCCTATGCAAATACAGTTAAGGTTTCTAAAAAATCTTTGAGGTTGACAGCATGATGTATTATTAGAGATTTGATTAGGAGGGAGCTCTCCTCGCTCAGAGGTGGAAGGTTTCTGTATATCAATCAGTTGGCAGGGTGTCTATTTGCCATTTGAAAATATTATGATCTGTTACTGCCAAACTAATTTTCTCTGTTTTGATTTTCAGTATAGGATGGTGAAAGAAGCCCTTCACGAACGTGCCAACTTACTGGAAATCGCTCCCCATTTATCACACCCCTTGCCTATAATGCTCCCAGTTTACAAGTAAGCCTTTGCTATCACCTGTATAGGCTGTGTGCTTGTCTCGGGTAGCAGAACAACATGGGCTCTCGTGCAAACAGTTCTTTCCTGTCTATTTCTTAATGTGGTTTTAATTGGTCCTGATCTTTAATCCATTCCAAATACTTTCTTGGGTGTATTGAAAAAGAAAGGATTTCTTAAATAGTCTCTGTGGACATATGTCTAAGGGCCAGATTTTGAAGGCAAAGGAGGTTGAGTTCTCTGTTTATAATTAATAGAATCTTATTCCAGCTTTTCAGAGAACGTAGGTGAACAGCTGTCTTTAAGGCATTCGAATGAGGTTATATGTGCAGCGTAAGATGTAGACCCCCTTCTCCCAAATTACTCTGATGCAAAATCTGAAGCTACTGTGTACAAACTCAAAGCCCAGCTCACTATATTGGGTTATTTTTACTGTCGAAGTTTTCATAGATGAAATTCATCTGGGAGGTGTGATTATACACGCTCAAACTCATTTCCCTAATGTTAGAACTGTGTGTGAAGTTGCCCGAAGTGGCAGACAGGCCCAGTAACACAAAAAGGTGGATTATGTAATTCTTTTAGACACACGGGTGGTGTAGGGCTTGAAACAGATTTGGTCATTTAGGCCATATTTAGTTACAGATTGCTGAGGGCTTCTTCAGCCTGAGTGTTGTTTACATTTACCAAGGCCTCCAACCCTATGTTGGTTGAATCTATCTCTAGACCTGTGAGGCCCAGGCACAAGGATTTGTTTTGAATGCATCCTGAAGAATTCTAAGATGCAGCAGGGACCAGCCATGGAGGGGATCATAAACTCTCATTGGCTGTCTTCTGCATGGCGGCTGAGCTAGTGTGAGAAGCAGCTACGCAGGTTCTTTTTTCCAGCCCACTACTTGTAGGCATGACTTTGCTTTTCCTGAATGGCTTTCCTTGTAATGTAAGGTGACATTCTATAATGTTATACTGTGTTTCTAAAAAAAGCCCTCTCTCCCTGCTTATGCTGTAGGTGGTGGCAGTTACCTTATTACTGGGTGGGAATCAAGATGTATGATCTGGTTGCAGGAAGTAATTGCCTGAAGAGCAGTTACGTCCTCAGCAAATCCAGAGCCCTCGAGCATTTCCCGATGCTCCAGAAGGACAAGCTGGTAGGAGCCATTGTCTACTATGATGGTATGTGATACGTCTTTTCTTTGTACGAGATATTTTTCTGTCCCGTTATGACCCCTGCGAGTGCCCTGACCCTTACAGTATACCGTAGTGATGAAAGAGGTTTGCATTCTTACTTTTAATGTTAATCTTATGCAGCAAACAAATGTATCCACACCACCATTTTTTTTTTTTTTTTAGTACTGGCTGAAAAACTACCCATGGTGCTTTGCTTCTAAAAATCTTTGTTTTGTTTAATTAATTAAAATAATTTAATTATTTAAAATAATTCCAGGCTGACCTGGAACTCACTGTATAGACTAGTCTAGCTTTACATTTGAGGCAGTTCTCCTGCCTCAGCCTCTCCGGTGCTGGGATTATAGATGTGAGTCTCGGCACCTGGCTGTTTGTGTTCTGTTCTGTTTCCCCTCTCACTTCTACCTGTGCTGCATGGTTGGCTTGGTCCATTTCTCATAGCTGTGAATTTCCCCTGCCCTCATGCCACTCAATTTGTTATATGTTTGGCAGTGAATACTTGCCTTATGAATATATTATGATGTTGAAAGCAGCCGAGGATCTGTTAGATTTTCTCGATGAAACCTCTATTTTCAAGGGGTTATAAACCTAGAGAAAAATGCCCTCTGGGCTGAAATTGACATGTTTTTGTTTTGCATAGGACACGTCATTCTTGACCGTATAATTTATGTGTTGAGGGTAGATGAACAGTGCATCTGTGAACCCAAACTTTAGTGTTTTATTACTTATTTGCTTGCTGGTAGATTTTTTTCCCCTTTTACTTTTACCTAATGTCCATTTGCTCTGTGTTCAATGTGAATTCTGTTGTGTATATAATTTGCATGTAATTATATGAACATAATTTGTACATATAATTTGCACATTTTTGTTCAAGGAAAGTGAACAATATATTTCCAGATAGGCCACAGTCAACAGCAACAATACAAAACAGTACAATCAAAACCATTTATGATCTTCACCAGTCATGTTAAAGCGTGTGCATAGGACTAGAAAATACTGTAAGAATATTCCCTTATAAGAAACAGCTGGACACAGGTGAAGGTACTTGTGGAAAAGGCTTAGCAATTTTATGACACAAAGACATTTAGGCTTTGAATCTCAATAATCCTCTCCTATTACGTGGTCTTTATATTTGGTGTTACATACATGAATTCCTAGCACAAAGGATTTTTTTTTGTGTTGTTTTAGAATATTTGATGCAATATTTTATATTATATTAAGTGATACTGTATCTGCCTTTAAGGCCATCTTTCCTTTTCTTCTCCCTCCCCCAGCTTTTACTTTGTTCCAATGTTACCTTTCTGAATCAATTCAGCTGCCTGACAGGCTTTTATATATAAATGCAGAATGTGTATGTGCAGAGGGGGCAATAGGGACCAAACTTAAGAAAATGTCCTAGGAGCAACAATATTAGAAAAATGTTAAGGGTCTTCGACAAACATTAAAAGCTGGAAAATTAGCAGTTTGTAGGGCTTTTTCAGCATCTGAGACACCACAGGGGGGTGGGCACTTAACTACTTCTTTGGTGCCCTTGATGGAGCCTACATGTTAAAGGACAACCTTCACTGTGAATCTGCTTTCTCTGCAACGGACCCTTAATGTTAATCTATTGTAGTTTATTGGGTGATTACTGTAAAGAGGCTTCTGGTCCAGGAGGAGTAGGCATTCTGTAAATAGCATCCTGTCTATACTCACGTGGAAATGCTTGTGGCCTTGCCCTTCTCTTACTTCTTCCTCCCACCCAAATCCTTTCAAATTTCTACTGTTTTCAATAACATGGGATGTGTTAGGTGCTAAGTCTTCTGTGTTAGGCTGTGCATGCTGGAATTACCCATTGAAGAACATCGGTGTCTTAACTGGGCTCATGACTGTTTTAGTTTGAATTATAGATTCTTACTGTGGCGAATCTGGCGAATCCAGGGAAAATCTGTGTTTTGTAAAGCAGAAGAAACATCCTACTAGAATTAAGAGGAAAAGTCCCCCTAATTTACAATGAATTGACTTTATACTTGGTTAGAGAGTACAGAAATAGAAATTGAGTAAAATTTATTGAAAACTTTTGGTTTTTTGAGACTGGGTTTCTCTGTAGACCAGGCTGGCCTCAAACTCACAGAGATCCACCTGCCTGGCATGCACCACCACTGCCCTGCTTAAAATAATTTCATATTGATGTTTTGAAATTGTACGATCTTCCATCTTGAATGGAAAAATAATTACTCTGGCCATTTGAAATCAAATATTTGTCTCTTCACTTTGTTCTGAAATTCTTCAGGCTGCAACATGTAATATTTAAGGTGAGGCAAGAGCAAAGCTATGAACGAATAGAAGTGTTTGTTTGCTTTCCCTGGGTACCCACAGATCTTGACAACTCCTCTTTTATCCAGTATGGTGTGCTGCGCAGACTGTGTCCCTGTAAAATAAGGAGGAAGGAAATGCCAAGACAAAGGAGTTCAAGGCATTTTCAGAAGCAGGAAAGAAAGCCCTAATCCTTGACTCAAGACCTTTCGAAGAGAAAACCAATCTTTTTGAACCATGACAACCTCGTGTGTATATTGCACAAAAGGTTCATTACTGAGATGAAATAATCTCTCATTCATAAGTAACCATTATGTGGACTTCTGCACGTGGCTCATTGGCTCAGAGCACTTGCTTCACAAGCATTAAGGCCTGAGCTCTCTAGCACTCAAGTCACTAGCTAGGCATGGCCTTCTGTACCTGTGATCTTAGGCAGTAGGAGTGGGCATGCGCAGAAACAGGATGGATAGGGCTTGCCTGACCAGCCAGCCTAGCCTCCCCCCAGCCTCTCCCACCTTCCAGAAAAGAAGAAGAAAAATAACAAATAAAAACTTATCAGGCTCCAGGCTCAATGAGAGACCCTGTTTCAAGGGAATAAGGTGAAGGCAGCTGAGAAAGATACTGATGTCTTTCTTCTCTGGCCTCTTTGCACAGACATGTGTTCCACACACACATGCAAAGGGAAAAGTAAAAAACTATTCCATTACAAGACTGTAAGACAACCCAGTGTATTTCAAAATGAATTCAGGCTTAAAGGAACTTTAAAAACAGTACTTACATTCATATACAGTTACCTATTTTAAAGTAAGTAGAAACAGTTTTTGTAATTTCTACCTACAGAGAATTTTGATCCTAATGAAAAGATTATGCAAATTCATAAAATGAAGTTTTGAGTCATGTCAGAGCTGTATTAACTACAAACTCTCATGAGTAAATACATCATGGAGCTACATCAGCCACAGTGACGATGATGCCTTGGTGAAACATAGTGGCCTAGACCAATCATCATTGTCATGAAGTTGGCCTAGGGGTTGACACAACCTTTAAGGTCTGTTCAGCACTGAACTGTTAGAGCTTTCCCCCCCTTGCATTCATTCATTCATTCATAGATTCATTCATTCATTCATTCATTCATCTATCTATCTATCTATCTATCTATCTATCTATCTATCTATCTATCTATCTATCTTTATTATTAAGAAATTTTCTATTCATTTTACATACCAATCACAGATCCCCCTCTCCTTTGTCCTCCCGCTCCCCAGCCTTCTCCCACAACCCACCCTCCATTCCCACTTCCTCCAAGGCAAGGCCTTCTATGGGGAGTCAGCAGAGCCTGGTACATTCACTTGATGCAGGTCCAAGCCCCTCCCCCTGCACCAAGGCTACACAGGGTGTCCCACCATAAGCACTGGGCTCCCAAAAGCCTGCTCATCTACCAGGGATGGATCCCTACCCCACTGCCAGGGGGCCCCCTAAGCAGTTCAAGCTAAACAGCTGTCTCGCCTATGCAGAGGGCCTAATCCATTGAACTGTTAGAAGCACAAACTGTACAAATATCAAAAGATTTTATTCTTGTTTGATTGATTGATTGATTGATTTTATTTTGAGACAGAGCCCCGTGGGAACAGAGTCCAGTGGGTGGCAGCAGCGGTGGTGTGGCCTGCCCACAGGTCTCTCACCTGCTGGCCAGCTGCTGGGGTCTGCACCAGAGCTGTAGGGTCAAGACAGTCTCATTCTGTAACTCTGGCTGGTCTGGAACTCACTCTGTAGACCAGGCTGACCTTGATCTCCCAGAGATCCACCTGCCTCTGCCTCCTGAGTGCTGGGATTAAAGGTCTGCTCCACCGTACCTGGCTCAAAAGTTTTTAATTACTTAGGGCCATAGTTAGTCCTACATAAATCCTGATAGCTACTGCATATGATCAAAGCAAAATACATTTCTCTAAAAAAGTTCCTATAAGTCATGGAATAAAATTTTCTTGCATTTTGCTTGTTTTATGTTTTCAGAGACATGTTCTTACTATGTAGTCCAGGATGGCCTTGAAATCGTGTCTCCCTGCCTTCCCAGTGCTGGTTTTGCAGGTGTGTTCCACCAGACGTCGCTCCCCACACTTTCTGATGTAATTGTATATTCATTTTTGTGTATGGCCTAAGTATGACCACCATGGTATTTCACTGTTAACTGTTAAAAGACAAATTGATGCTTATGGAGGAATAACTGCTATCTTTTTAAATGCAGACAGAGTAAATGTCAAGTTTCTCAGTGAAATCCATATGAAATGAAAGGATACAAGTCACATACCAGATTTTCCCTCTAGTTACAATATCTTATATTCTTTATTGAACATATGTAATTCATTCCCTAGCTTTCTCTCTGAACCATGGCTCCATGTCTCCTGTGAGCTCCTAGTCCTTGACTACTCGAGTCTTACTAGTTAGGTCCTGGATACCCGGTGTGCATTAAGAGTTCCCAGGTAGAGAGAGTGGTGACCAAGCCATTCTCTAAGAAAGTGGGAAGGTGTCGAAAGCTTCTATGCTTAGATGCTTGGCAGTCTGTTAGATTATGTGGTGGCTGCTGGAGTGTAGCCTGGTTCCTAGGAACTTATTTCCTCTTCTGTCAGCTTTAGTCTAGCTTTGTAGCTCCTGACAGTGGTGGCACATCCTGGTAATCCCAGAACATGGGAGATGAAGCCAGCACGTTCAGGAGTTCAAGATCATACTCAGTTACATACTCAGTTCTAGGCCAGCCTGGGCTCGATAAGACCTTGCCTTCTCTGTCTGTATGTGTTTGGAGACCACTTCTCACTATGTAGCTCTGGCTGGCTTAGAAATCACAGAGATCAGCCTGTCTTTGCCTCTGCAGGGCTGGGATTAAATGCATGTGCCACCACACCCAAGACCATGCCTTAAAAATAAAAATTCCAGTTCCCAGAGTGGATCCCTGGTGCACTCTAGATGGACTTTAGTCATCCAATCATCTGCACAGAAAAAGAGATATAATTAAAAATCATTAAATATTTAAAGCCATCAAATAACCCCATTAAAGCTCTGTAAAATGAAATGGGGGAACAAAGTCATAGCTTTAATTTTTTCCTTTCTGCCAGTCAAGACACTGACAGAGAAAGATGTCTCACTGTATACCTAACAGTGCTTGTAAGTGTACCTTATGCACACATGAAAATAGCAACTGGAAGAAATTGTATTGGCTTTCCCAGTGTAAATAAAAGTTGGTTACACTCTTGTTTCAAAGGGGAAATTAAAGCCTATCGTTCACTAGAATATTCATTTTTATTCCATCTTAAAACTCACAGCGTACAAAGATGCATTCAGCTGGTGAGAGAGCAAAGCCAATTTAATCTCTGGCTCCCCTGAGGTAAATGTAGTTCACGGTCCTGCCCCCACCCCAACCTCAGCTATAATCCCTGGCTCCTGGAGGTAAAAATGCACTGAAGTGAGGAAAATTCTGCAGCAGGATATAATGATCCAAAATGACAGGGACAATAATGACAATGAATTTCATGTCTCCCAGTCATGAGCTGAAGATGCTTGACTAGGCTGACGTACACAATTAAATTGTTACAGGTACAGCAGGGGATTGCAGTTAGCTGTGCGCTTTGGGGAAATGATGCCTCTGGCAAAAGGCAGATTGTAGAATACAGCCTCTTTGTTAGGAGCAGCCTATTACTCCTTTACGCATGCACCCAGACTGTACACTTTAATAAAAGAAAGCCCAAGTCAAAGACCAGTCTTTTAAGGTATTTATCTACTTTTAAAGCTTAAAGGAAAATCAATTACTCAATACCTCACAGGTGATTTTTTTTTTTACTTATTTTATTTTTTTTTCATTGCATTCTTCCCCTCCCCCTCATTGACTGACTAAAACACAAATGAAATGAAAATGGTGTCAATGTATTATATCTATAAGCAATAGGTTGAGCTTTTTGCATGTTACCTACTTAAACACAGACACCCTGACTTCTCCAGAGTCATAGAAATAGGTTGACCAGATAACCGAACATTGTAGACTTATGAACAATGCCCACTGCCTGTTTTCAAGTTTTTGGACTGCCTTTGCTGTTTAACAGGGTTTCCCCCCCCCCACAGGTTAGAAATTTTGAATTAAGAAATTTTTTATTCATTTTACATACCAATCATAGATCCCCATCTTGTCCCACCTCCTGCCCCGACCCAGCCTTCCCCTCTCAACCCCATTCCCTCCTCCGAAAAGGTAAGGCCTCCCATGAGGAGTCAACAGAGCCTGGTACATTCAGTTGATGCAGGTCCAAGCTCCCCTCCCCCTGCATCAGGGCTGTGTAAGATGTCCCCCCATAGGTAGTGGGCTCCAAAAAGCCTGCTCATGCACTGGGGATAGATCTTGTTCCTATTGCCAAGGGGCCCGTTAAGCAGATCAAGCTACACAACTGTCTCCATTATGCAGAAGGCCTAGTCTGGTCCCATGGAGGCTCTACAGCTGTTGGTCTAAAGTTCATGAGTTCCCACCAGGTTGATTTTGTTGTCTCTGTAGGTTTCCCCATCTTGATATTGATGCCCTTTGCTCATAGAATCCCTCTTCCCTTTCTTTGACTGGACTCCTGGAGCTCAGCCTGGTGCTTACCTGTAGATCTCTGAATCTGCTTCTATTAGGATGAAGGCTCTATGGTGACAGTTAGGGTATTCACTGATCTGATTACCGGGGCAAGCCAGCTCAAGCACCCTCTCCACAATTGCTAGTAGTCTAAGCTGTAGTCATCCTGTGGATTTCTGGGAATTTCCCCTAGCACCAGATTTCTCCCTATCCCCATGATGTCTCCCTCTATCAAGCAAGGTACCTCTTTCATTGCTCTCCCACTCCATCCTTGTTCCAGCTTGACCTTCTCTTCCCTTATGTTCTCCTCCCCCATCCCCTACCCTCCACCTCCTTATCCCCAGTTTACTCATGGAGATCTCATCTATTTCCTCTTCCTCGGGTGATCCAAGCATCCCTCTTGGGGTCTTCCTTGTTAGCTAGCTTCTCTGGAGCTGTTAACACAGTTCTTTAAATTGGAGCATTGTCTCCCAGGTGGAGTGCCTGAGCCTCATCTACTATGTTTTAGGAAGAACACTCTGTAACTCCTTAGATTTTTACTATCCAATTCTTTAGAAATTTTACTTGTTTGTGATTCAAATGTATATAGCATATGAGCACAGTAGTCCATGTATGTGGTTTAGAAAATAACCATAGAGGCTGAGGCTATATACTGATACTCACTTTACTTTTGAAGTACTCAATTTTTCATTTTTCAGTCACTGGGAAGGTAATCATTTTATTTTTTTTGATAACTTGGTTATTTAAATGTTTTCAAGGTAAATATATTTATCAAGAGAAAATATTTTGAAAGGTGAACATTACCAGTGGTCCTTCATTTCTCAAGGTCTGTAAGCTTTGATTGATTGAGATAACTGAAAAGAAACCACACTATTAAGAGGGGTGTTTTCTATGGCCACATTTCTCTGAATGCACCCAGTCTCATCTGGAGTAGAGGGATATCATCTTGGACTCAAAATTGCCAAAATTTGGCACAATATAATAAAACTTTGTGAATACTATTTTTATTGTAGTCTCTTAAATGAAAAAATCCATTAAGTTCTAGTTGCACATAATTCCCATGGTTCTTAGCATTTTCAGGTTCTTATTATATAAAGTTTAAAATTACATAAATATTAACACATAGAATAGGGCATACATATCATATGTGTAAGTTATAGAACATAATAATATAGACTCTGGAATTTACAACTAGTCTTAGAGTCCAGAATATTCCCAGTACTGAAGCTGTCTACGACTATTCCACATGCCATCATTCTTCCTGTTTCCTAGATTATGGATCCTGCTTTTTTAAAATATCTTAGCACATAGACATTTTTAAGTAAAATACTATTTAGTTTTGTTTTTAAATTTTGTAAAATAGTTATACAATGTGCTGTAAAAGTTGTTACAAACTCTTTGCAGAGCAGATGGATACACAGTGTGAACTAGATCCAGACACTGTTACTGTATATGACCCAGAACGTTCTTACATATGTCCACCAGGAGATATGTACAGAGAGGTCCATCAATTTGCCACGTCTGATTGAAAAATGGAAATAAAGGAAATATCCCTCAAAAGACAAATGAATGATTTATTTTAATTTACATAGTGGAATTAAACCAGTATTGAAAGTGAATGAACTGTGAACTGAACAACGTGGATGAGTCTTAGAAATAGGATGATACAGTATGCTTAATGTCATCCTGAAGAGCTGCTTTACAATTTTACTGTATTTTCAACCACACACTGCATATCTACGAATTTAGGCTGTGATATCAGGCTGGGTGGTGGTGGTGGTGGTGGTGGTGGTGGTGGTGGTGGTGGTGGTGCACGCCTTTAATCCCAGCACTGAGGAGGCAGAGGCAGGAGAATCTTTGAGTTTGGGGCCAGCCTGGTTTACAGAGTGAGTTCCAAGACAGCTAGGGCTACACAGAGAAACCTTGTCTTCAGAAAACAAAACAAAAAACTCCCCAAACCCTAACTTATAGGCAAAAACCTAATTTATAGGCTATTTTGAGGTTTAAATAAACAAATAAATGGAAAAAACTTTATAGACAAGTCACTTTCCAAGTGTTGTTATATTTGGGTTGGGTCTATGGCTATCCTACCACATTTCTATTTTCCATTGAAAATATTCTAAAGTGAGTATTAGTTCTACAAGCATCCTCTTATGTATTTAAATTTCAAGATTTTTTTCCAGAAATATTTGCCAAACCTTTTTAGGGGAAAACCTTGTGCCGATGAACATGTTCCAAATAAGAGATAATGTTTTATAATCTCGGGATTTAAAACAAGATGTTTTCAAAGAACATTATTTCAGATTATTTGCCTCGTGGATGTCCATTTCAAGCATATTTGTTGTTGTACTCTTCTGTCCGTACGCAGTTCTCCACTTGTAAACGGACCACGTAGTTGTCCTGCTGATCCCCTCCTCCCCTCTCCCCTGCTGCATTTCTCTTCTGCTTTGCTGTGGGTTACGTAAATGAAGCTGACATCATTGCTCATATAGCAGGCATTTTTTTTTCTTTTGCCCTCAAATGCTGCCTTTTTGCCATTCAGTGTATCTGGATACCAACTAATGCTAAATGAAATTTGACATATCCCCCTAAGAAACAAAACTTATAAACTGTGGCTTCAAAGGAAGCCTTGAATAAATAGGACACACCATGTCCACCCAGGCTAACATCCAGCATATGCTTCGGCTTTCTGATGACGAGGCAGAGCCCCAGAGCCCCCAGGAAACTTGGCAATCGTTTATTGCTCACTTGGCAGGCATGTATTAAACACCAGGCTTTCATTCTCTTATGGTTATTTTTTAAAAAAGCACACAGAAGTAGACCTGATCAGGTGTAACACACTGAATTAGCAGATGCCTTGTATATAAAAGTTTGAAAACTGCCGAAGACTCACTAGTGGTAAGGTGTGTATAAAGTGGCCTGAGCAGATAGACCTGGTGGGTTCAAGAGAAAGCTCTCCTCCTCTCCCACTCTTGCTCAATGGCCCTCGGAGAGCGGAAAAAAGGGATCAAAGGCAAAAGCTGTTATTATATTAAAAACCTGGGCATTTGGCCTCTCAGTTTGCTTATTCTTCCCAAAGTAAATACGGAATCTATTAACAAGTCATTGTATCTGTCAGTAACATAAAATTATGAACCTATGAGTTTTGAGATAATTCACTACATATGTGGCAGATAGTCTTCATCCTTTTGACCAACAGTGTTTTACCTTTGGTTTAACAGTATGCTTTCTAAGTGATTTTCATAAGTCATTTTAGTCAACTCAACCCTATGTATATATGCTGGGATAAGGTGTTATGATCCATATTTTTCAGGAAGGAAGGGAAGAATGTAGCTAAATATTTGGGTCAATATTTTGGATACACAAAGTTGTGAATGTATTTGGTTAGTTTAAATAACATTACAGAATGAAGCTTATACTATCATGATTTCTATTCACCAGTGATGTTTTGTTTCCTTTCTCGTTGCTATGATAAAGCACCTTTCAAAAGTAAGTGTAGGGAAAACAGGGCTCATTTTGGCTCACAGCATACGTATGGGTATCTATCATAGCTAGAAAGACACAGTAGGTAAGGAACACGGTGGCAGAGGCTAATCAGAGAGTAAATGGGAAGTGGGGGTGGGCTATAAACCCTCAAGGCTCACCCCCAATGACCAACCCCCATTCTGCTGAGAGACTCTCCTAAAGGGTCTGCAAGCTGTCCAAGCAGCACCAGCTGGAACCAAGTGTTTCAATACTTGAGTCCATGGGGAACATTTTATGTTCAATCCACAATTAGTTTTTGAATTTGTCACACATTAAAAAACATAATGAGGCATTGAAGCATTAGCTGCTTTTTCAGAGGAACTGAATTCCATCTCAAGCACCCACTTAGTAGCTCACAACTGTTACTAACGCCAGTCCCAGGGTATTTGAGCCCTCTCCTGGCATCCAGGGGCACTGCATGCATGTTGTGCACAGACATACATGCAGGCAAAACACCCATACACACAATAATCTTTCTTTCTCTGTCTCTCCTCCCCTCCCTCCCTTCCTTCCTTCTTTTTTTTTTTTTTCCCTCTGAGATAGTGTTTCTCTGTGTAGCCCTGGTTGTTCTGGAACTCACTATATAGACCAGGTTGGCCTCAAACTCAGAGATCCGTCTGCCTCTGCCCCGATTGCTGGGATTAAAGGCGTGCGCCACCACCGCCCGGCAACATTTCTCTAAACATTTAAAAAAAAAAAAACAAAAAAAAAACAGTTCAACAAGGCATGCTTTTATTACCTATAGAGAAGAAATGAGAATAATACAGCAACAGCTACTTTCAAAACTTGCAAACTAACTTATGACCAGACTTCACCTGTGTTCTCTTTGCTTCTCCCCAGAACTCACTTAACGAATGTTAAATCCAAGGATAATCTGTATTGACAGTTCTTTATCTCCTTCCTGGGACTTGAACCCGGGGCCTTCATTGTGTATGCTGTGCAAGAACTGCATGGCTGGGTTATAGCCCAGTCCTTAGTCTGTGCCCATGAAGGTAAAGATTCTGTTTTAAACGTAACCACACCACAGAGCTTAACAATAATACTTTAATATCTAGTATCTGGTCATGTTCACATATCCCTTGTAACCTCATAATTTTGATAAGACTCTGGAATGAGAATTCAACTTATAAATCAGACATTTCTCAGCGATCAAGAGGTGAAGGCTGATGGTCGAAATAAGAAGCCATCATGGGCAACACTTTTTTCTTCTTCATAATACAAAACAAAGCAAGGTGTGACTATAGTTCGGTAGCAGAGGACTTGCATCAAATGTACAAGGACTTGGGTTTGATAAGTCATAGCTCTAAAAATGGGAAAGTTCTAAAAGGAACCTCCCATGCTATATGTGCTTGCAATTTCAGCACCCTGGAGCTCGAATCACGAGGAATTAGGAGTTTGGGGTCAACGTGTGCTACAAAGAAAGGCCTCCATGTTTCAAAAGGCCCACCAACCAACAAACAAACAAAAAAAACCCAAACAAAATATTAGCTAAAATTTTATACTCTTAGATAGACATAGTTAAAAAATAAATGGGACAGTGATTAAGAGCACTTGCTCTTGCAGAGGACCTGGGCTTGGTGATACACAACCATCTGTAACTTCAGTTCTAGGGTATCTAACATCCTCTCCTGACCTCCATGGGCAATAGGCACACGTGTGCTGCAAACATACACATACACACATGCATATACATATATGCACACAGGCAAAACACTCATATACATAAAATAAAATGAAATTTAAAATATACTGAATATAGGTGGCCAGGCTTAGCATCAAGTACCTTCAGCACTGAGCCATCTAATTTCCCCTCACCCCCTGCTTTTTTTTTTTTCTTTCTTTCTAATTTTTATTTTAACAGGTCTCACTATGTAGCCCTGTCTGGCCTTAAACTCACTGAGATTCATCTACTTCTGCCCCTGTTAAAAGCCGGTAGCATCAGCTGGGCGGTGGTGGCGCACGCCTTTAATCCTAGCACTTGGGAGGCAGAGGCAGGCGGATCTCTGTGAGTTTGAGGCCAGCCTGGACTACAGAGGGAGATCCAGGAAAGGCTCCAAAGCTACACAGAGAAACCCTGTCTCGACCCCCCCCCCCCCAAAAAAAAAAGCCTGTAGCATCACTCCCAGCCTCCATTTTTTTTTTTGTTTGCTTGTTTTAAATCACTAGGTTTCCCCAGCCTTTCTTTGTCTCTTGTTGGTTTCCTTTAACGTGTCCCCTGCATTTCCTGTCCCAAGAACTGGTTGCTGGACAGGAAATGGCATCCATAGGCTGGAACACCCTCGGGTGTCATCTTGTGGATCTCACCTGATCTTGAATTTGCAGTATGACAGCTAGACACTGTGGTTGGGGTCTTTTGAAGGTGTCTTCCCCGATCAGTTTGGGGCCTGGGGAGGAAGGCTGCAGTAGTGTGGCACTGGCTGACATCACTCTCCTCGCATGGGCGGGCACTCTGCTGTGTTCTCATCCACTCCTTTTCATGGTTCTCCTTGTATGGCTAGCCTGGATTTCCTCACAGGATAGTCAGCCATCTTCATTGGTAGCTGGCTTACCTCAAAGAACACCTGAGGGACCAAAGCAGAAACCCAGGACTTCTTTTGACCGTTCATTGCCTTGGAGTCACACACTGTCCCCTTTACATTGTGCTGCTTGGACTGAGTCCCAGAGGCAGCCAGATTTATGGTTTCAGATGACACAAGAGGAAGGAAAGTAGGAGGTGGGGTTTGTTGGGTAGAGAAGGAGTGGCTTTGCTGAGGACTTTAAGGAGGCACAAACACAGTTTGGCCAGAAGTGCTTACTCTAGGAGGTGGCCAGAAGTGCTTACTCGAGGAGGTGGCCAGAAGTACTTACTCTAGGAGGGCACGTGTGTGTGTGTGTGTGTGTGTGTGTGTGTGTGTGTGTGTGTGTGTGTGTGTGCTCCACAGCGTTAGGATGTCACATCCTTCTTCAGCTATGGTTGCTTAGCTCATCACAGTATTCCATTAGCGCTTGGGGGATTTTAAAATAGTTCTTTCCTAATTCTGTTTTTCCTTACTCAACTATAATGTTCCTCTTTCAACCATTTGCTTCATTTGGAAACCTTGTATATAAGTATATTCTGCTTTGCTTCTTAACTTATTTATGAGTTTTCAAAAGTAATGGCCAAGTAGTTTTCCATTGTCTTTGTAAGTGTATTGAGATTGTTTTAGGGACTACCAGTATGCACTCATTTAGGTGTGTATATTTGACAAGACTATTAGAAATACTGATGTTCACATTGTCACTTCCTTAAGGCACTTCTGATATTCTGTTAGTGGCCTGTCATGATGTATGTGCTATCCTCTAGGTCAATCTATTTTGGGATTATTATGAAACTTTACTATGCTCCTCTTTTTATAAAAACAAAACACAACATTTTTTTTTATTTGTTTTTTGTGTGTGGATGCATGCCCTGGTGGCATGGGGGCCAGAGGAAAACTTGCAGGAATGAATTCTCTACTTTCACCATAAGGATTCTGGGGCTTGAACTCAGGTCACAAAGCCTATTGACGGGTACCTTCACGAGATCTTTGGAAGCCATTTCTCCAAGGAAGAAATGTGTGGGGAATGTTCACCAGCAACTGGATATTCATTAATGCTGGTTGGTATTTATTCTAAAATCTAGATTAGGTTTTATTTTGCTTTTAGAGATAATCTCTTGCTGTGCAGTCAATGCTGGCTCCTACTTCTGTCTTCTCAGTGCTGGGACTATTATAGGCATGTGCCACTGTGCTTGGCTTGTAATTTTCTTTAATTTTTTTAAAGATTATAATACAATTACATCATTTGCCCCTTATCCTTTTCTCCCTCCAAACCATCCCATATACCCCTCCTGGCACTTTTTCAAGTCATGAACTTATTCATTAATTGTTGTTTTATAATGTATATGTGTGTGCATTCACATGCAATCGTGCACACGTATGCACACGCATGCACACACATGCATGCATGAACACACACACACATTCCTAAATACATAAGTACATATAATAACTGCTCAGTCTATATAATGTTATTTATACACATGTTTTCAGGGCTGACTGTTTAGCCCTGGATAACCAGTGGGTGCGCTTTGGCCTGCAGAAGACTGTTCCTCCCACTCTTAGCATTCCTTACTTGCCTGTACAGTTGTCTTTGTGTAGAACTCCGTGAGCTTTCCCTATCCGTGTTAGCACATCTATTGGTGTCGTCCTTGTTCAAGTCATGCTTAGGCAGCCAGGTTGGTGAGAGTTTATGGTTATAGTTTCTGACATTTCTAGGAGACATAATCTCACAACAAGCTCCGCGTGCCTCTGGTTCTGACAATCTTTCTGCCTCTTCTTCGACGGTCCCTGAGCCTTATGTGCTGGGGCTGTATTGTGGATGTATCCATTGGGACTTGTGTTATGGTCTGTGTTGCAAAGAGACGTTTCCTAGATGAATCTGACTCACTTGTGGGTCAAATTATTAACGACAGATATTTAGGCTGTACTTGGAGATTATGCTGGTAGTTAGGTGGTGGTGTAAATTTTTCTGAGAGATCCATGACTTCATTAACCTTGGATAGTTGGCTAGGTTTCCAGTAGCAGGCATGATTTTCCTCTTGTTGAGTGGGTCTTAAGTCCAAACAGAGAGCTGTTGGTTACTGCCAATGTATTTGTCGTTACCTCTCTTAGGGCTATCTTCTGGCTCAGCAAATTTTTGAGCAAAGAAAAAACACATGGTGAGTTCGTAGATATAATACAACTTTAAAATTCAAGTGTGGGGTTTTTATTTAATCTCAGCCATCATATTTCCAAAGAAAACATTGTTTAGCACAATTTAATTTTGTTTTCAATTATATTACTGTCATTAGGGTATATATCAATGAGTACAAAGAAATCATTCTTTTTTAAAGATACTTCACATAGTTCCCGTCACTGTGGTTATGCTACCAAGTGAATTAACAAAATTCATTTTATTTTTGCTTTAGACCATTATAGATGTGTCTTCTAAAGTTACATTTTAAACTTACACAAAGGCTTACAAGGCTTAAGAGTTAAAGCCACCAGTTATTCAAGCAAGGAGAGATTTTTCTTTCTTATTTTACCTTTCCTCTTAAAGGCAATAGTTACTTTGGGTGGGTGTATGTGTGTGTACACGTGTGGTGCATGGGCACATGTATGGGCAGGTACGCATGCCCACAGGCACATGTGGAGGCCAGAGGAGGACTAAGACATCCTGCTCTGTGGCTGCCTGCCTAATTCTTCTGATACAGGGTCTCTCACTGGACGTGTTGTAGGATGGTGACCAGAAAGTTCCAGTGGTCCTCCTGTCTGCTTGCCACCATGTTGGAGTCACAGGCACTCATGGTCATACCTAGCTTTTTAATGTGAGGTCTGGGGATTCACACTCAGGTTCTCGTGCTTATATAGAAGAAGCTCTTACCTACTGAGCCACCTCCCCAGGCTCCTGGTAATTATTTTTGTCTTAGAATTTTAATGTATCCTTTAATTATGAATGATAGTGGTAGATAGTTATTATCAGCCTCTGGCCTCTGGACTCAAATTCATAGATGACTGCACTTGTACAAGCAAGTACACATGTGCACAGCACACGCAGTAACCAGGTTAGCTGGTTAGATCAATGTGTACACAGCATTATATAAGGGTCAATAAACCATACAGCTCAGTTATTTTTCATTTGATAAATGAAAATGAATCTTGTTTCCTTTCTTTGGATGCCATAAAAATGGCACATCCACCAGTTTTATCTGTATAGAAAACTTAAAATTAGTCTTTGAGTCTGAAATGCTATTATTATCATTATGTAAAATATGCTCTGATTTGTTTAAATTGCTAAAACCTAGTTCATATCATCTGCTTGCACTGAATGCCAATCTCCTTAGTCAGACTCAATGCTCATGCTAATTATAGTCTTTTAAATAGATGGGCTGGTCTTAGACTAATACATAAAATTATATACTTCTTGGAAAAATCCCATTTTTGATATGGATCATATAATAGTGCATTTAAAAATTTTTAGAGATGAAGCTAATTAATTGTAGTTTGAGGTTAAGATTTTAAGATTCAGGGGCTTTCCTCTTTTGTTTTAGAGATCTTGGGGAAAATGCATGGTCAGGTACAGGCCATGCTCAGGGTGCTGCATTTGAAAATCGAATGTAAATTTCCAGTTGTGTTGATCTCAAAGTACCCCTGCAGAAGTACAGTACAGGGCACATTTAGAAAGAAGGAAAGACAGAAAGATTTGACATTAAATTTTAAAGACATAATAGAAGATAAGATACTATAGTGATTGATCATCAGGAAACTGTAAGGATTGGTCTTTTGGGAACTGATTTTTTTTTTTTAAAACTTCATTGTACAGTTTAATGCCTACTTACCTATTGGTGGGACTGGGAGGTGTTCAAGTTCTGACTACTTCTAATGTTAGCCCTAGCAGCCTTTCTAAGTGAACCTTTGTGTTTTTCTAGGAAAATGCTTATCAAAAGGCAGAAGGGGGGGGCACAAAACAATCCATTTTGGAGTTCTGGGGATGGGTAGCAACTGTCTGAGTGGAACAGAAAGCCAGATTACTAATATGCACTTGGTCTTCTACAAAAGAGCAACAATAGTACGAGTATTAGTTCAATTAACAACTCTACACTGCAGTTTCAGTTACCTTTCTACAAGCAAGAGCTAGAAGCCCAATCGGAAGCTGTGAGGGAGGGGGCCAGTAAGACAGCTCCTCCCCTTGGTTAAAGCTCTTGCCACCCGGTGATGATGTAACTGGGCTTCAGCACTAAGTCTAAAAGAAGTAAGTTGTGGAAAAATCACTGCGACATAGTCCTTGTGAATATGAGTAACACCTTGACGGATCACACTCTGGAGCTGACAAGATTATTATTTCCGGATACCGATTTTCAAAGCAGTTTTATTACCTCTCGTGGTACTTACTCAGATCATACTTTACTTTAGTAAAATACTTGTTAGATTACTCACAGAAAGTATGAACCACATACCACCTACTCTTAAAAACTCAGCTTTGTTCACTAACCATGACTGTACACATGCAAATATTGCTAGTTATATGAAATATGTATGTCTATTATAACATGACCAAACATATAAACATGCTAGTTATATGAAACATGTATGTTATATAAATCAAGATCATACACATGACCGTACACATACAAATATGCTAGTTATATGAAATATATATGTCTAGTATTTAAAGTAAGGTCAGTATTTAAAAGAAATTTCTAGTGTATTTTTTCTTATCATACCTTTGGGTAAAATTTAAATCATAATGCTCTTTAAATATAAACAGGAAAAATAAATTTTTTCACTCAATTATATCAAATTTTAGAGTAGCAGAGGATACCATTTAAAAAAAGCTAAGCATAAACATTATTAACACAAGCATAATGAAATACACATACAATTTAGAGTAATATTTAAAGTAATATAAATACCTAGATGCAATTAAACACCTCACTCACTAAAGTCTAATTATTTTAATTTGCTGTTTAATTTAACCTTGGCCCTGTCTGCTTCCTACCCCACCCAAATGTGAACAGAATTAATTTATCCCATCAATTTTAATTTAGACTTACCTTTCCCCCTTTTTGTTTCTGGCTCTCAGTTCCACCAGCTCTTAACCACACCCAAGTTGCAGCTGAGCATCCCCTGTGCCAGGGGTCATCTACCAGTCTGTGAGGTCATCTTCCTCCTTCCCAGCTGTTCTGGCTCCGCCCTTCTTGGGGAAGGTCCTTTCGGGAGATGCTCTTTCTTTCCCTGTCGATTTCAGACTGTGTACCCAAGTTAATTCCCTTTGAATTCTAACATGTTCACCATCCTTTTTATAAATACTAAGCCTAAATTTTCAAGACATCGGGGATGGGGTAGGTTTGTGACCCCAGCAGGCCTTATTTGAGATTATTCACTAGTTTAGGATTTGCCTGGAGCAGTGTTTTCCACAAACTCCATGAAATCCAATTGGAAATTCCGAGTCTAATCAACAGCAACAAACAAGGCCATTGAGAAGTGAAGAAAGGTTTGGGAAAGAAGTGACTCCTCTTGGCTTCTGTGGCCTGTGTTTGATTCATACACTGTCTAGGAAGCCACAGAGCCAGGCATTAGAACTAACTCACCATCTATAAAGCTACAGTGCTTTGCATCAGGCAGAGAATCTGTCCTCTGGGAAGGCCTCTGGACACTGTTACCTCACATTTTCAAGTTGCCCTCACCTTCCACAGAAGGGCTATAAAGGAAGGTATGCTGGGTGAGCAGGAGTCCAGGAGGGAGGGGGGCTGTAACCTCACTCAGATTGCTTTCACATTCCTTCGCGCCCAGAGTAGAGTGGGCATCTTGTAGAAAATTCCATATCGTCATATTCCAGAGAGCACTTTGTGCAGTTGTGCTGTTCTCTGTTATACGTTTAGTTAGTGAGTTAAAGGGAAGTCATACAAAGGTGAACGAGTCTCCCTCCCCCAGGATGCACAAGCTGAGTGAGCTCTAGAGAAATGTTGACTGCCTTCAAAGCAGCATTTGACTTTCAGTCCGGTTTCTGCCGCTGTAGCTGCCCTCTCTATGGTGCAGGGCTAATAACCAGCCTGTGCCACTGTGTGGCCTTTTTGTCCGTTAAAGAATCTAACCATGTCATCTGTGCCTCAGGTTAGATGTTTTCACCCCCATTACCCCAGCCCTTCAGAAGTTTATGGGAAGTCTAGAGACAGAGAAACTCCTTTTCACTTGGCTATCACTAAACTTTCTGGTATGGTACTTGGGGAAAAAAATTGATTGAATGTTGATATACAGAGTAAGTTCCAGGACAGCCAGGGCTACACAGAGAAACTCTGTCTCAAAAAACAAACAAACAAACAAAAGTTATTATAAAAATCTTGCTAAAAAAATCACACACCCAAAATAACCAGACTCAAAGTCTGTATGCATATTAAAGAATTTCTATATGATTAGCATAGCTATTATCAAGACTTTCTAAGGTTTTCTTTTGTTTAATTCTGTACTCTATTCTTCAACATTGGCCTTACTGTAATAGTTTTGGAGTATTGGTATGACTATATCGAAAGCACATTTTGTATAGTAACTTGAAATACTGTGTAGTTTATATTCCCTAGACATGATAATATTCTTACTTTGTAATGTTACTATCAATTTTGTTTGTGGAGTTTGAGAAGATGGTGAGCAGAGGCATGGGGTAGCATAGAGGGCTTGGACCACGGGGAAGGTATTTGATTTGAATTGTGTTGCCAGTCGGGATCCAGAGAATAAAAACCCTGTTTAATAGGCATGTAGGAAACAAGTTTGAAGAGACTCGTGCTGCTCGGAAGGCACCCTGGTGTATAAAGAGAACTGAAGAAAATGGGACAAGGGAGATGTAAGTCATGGTCTAGTGTGCTCTTTGCTTACATTTCTGTCAAAACTCCGGTGTCCACTACCTAGATTTTCTTATTTGATTGGTAATTGTCTTTGTGGTTTGCCTCTTTATTTCTAAGTCTACTCTTGCTGGTCTCTTTAAATCTACAGTATGAGAGTGAATGAATAAAGTAATGTCAAGTGTTTCGAAGTTCTGTTTTAAGAATAATCTAGATCTTTAAAACTTCAATAAGGAAAAAAATCTGTGATTGCCCAACTGGTTTATGTCAGCGTTTTGGAAAGAATAGTAGTCTTTAGAGCAGTATTAGTGATATAACCCCCCTGGAGAGAGAAGAATGCCTGGTGCATGCTAATTTTGTGCTTATCCAGGTGGAAGAAGGAGAGGAGTAGCCAAAGCTATAGATAGAACAAAGGCATGTCAGTTGCAACCTGGTCGCAGTTTGGGCTCAGCTCTCCTCACCAGTCCCCAAGCGTGACATTGGTAGTTTATTTATTTATTTTTAACCTGTATCAGATTAAGATCTAACTTTGACAAATTGCATTTTGATTTATAGTCTGTGCTTTTGGCTTGTGCTTTAATGGCATTAGCCAACTCTAGGCACATACTGAATTCATTATGTACCTTATGTATGTAAGTAGTAATACTTCCTTTTAATGAACATACGGTCACATCAAAGTGCTGTCGAGAGCGTTTCACAAAAGCATCTTTGTGCAGTGCTCCTCAGAAGTTTGTCGAAGACTAATATGCTGTATTTTAAGTTGCATTTTTAATGGTGTAATATATTATAATTTTGCTCTCTCCTTAAGGTGAATAGTCTAGTATCGTCTGTTACGCTTAAGTTTTTAATTAGAATTCAACATTTTGACATGTAAATTTTATTTGTGACCAGGTGAATTAAGAGTGCACAGAGTAATTTGACTTTGAATCTGTAAACTGAGCTATGTTGCCGACAAAGAATAGATGAGGCACTTTTCTCGTATTCCCTATCGATGATGAGCAGTTCACGGAATTTACTTACGCAGCCCTTTGGGGCAACGCTAAGCCTTGGCAATGTCAACTAACAAGGTTCTTCTTTTAGACATTTATTTCATTTTATCTTTATTTATATGCATGTGTGTGTCTGAGTGTGTACCTTGTGTGTGTGGGTATCTGCAGAAGCCAGAGGAAGGCATCAGATCCACTCGAGTCCCTTTGGCTTACAGGTGATTTTGAGCCACCTGGTGTGGCTTCTGGAAACCAAACTCGAGTCCTCTGCCAGAGTAGCCAGCACTCTTGACCTTGAAACCATTTCTGTAGTTCCACGAACAGGGTTCTTGTCCTTAAAATGTGGACAAATTTTGACACCATTTGAGGACAGGGCTCTGAAGGCAGGTGGGTAGAGTTGGAGAAGTGAATCAGCACGCGGGTTTAATGTCCATCTGGGCTCTGAGCAGCCTTCCATGGTGAGGAGCTTTGAACTGTTCCAGCTGACATGGCAACTGGGTGTCCACCCTGCTCATCAGTGTATGGCTCTGGCCAGGCAATAGTCTTTGCAGTGGAATCAAATGAATGATGGTATGCAGCTTTCTTCAGGAGAAGGGGGGCTATGTAGGACACACCAGGTAATCCTTTCAATTGGTGAGAGGCCAGTCCTTGGGAGAAAGACGAGGCAGGATGTTCAGGCTCCCACTCAAATGAGCTGGGACAGGGTTCTAGTCCATGGGAACACGGAAGGAATTGAGGCAGGGTTCTAGTCCATAGGAACATGGAGGGAATTGAGGCAGGGGGATATATGTTTGATAGTTATGGTGGACTGGACTATAGCTGTAGGGATCACTGGACCCCTGCGGTTTGAAGGTAAACCACAGTTTGTGGGCATATGATAGCTTTGGGCAGGTGGGGGCTCCTTGTACACTGCCAGGTGTGGTGCAGGTTGGCTGTGGAGCCGAGCCTGCAGGTTGCAGGATGCCAAGAATGACAAGAGGGGAAGGTCACCTTGACTGTCTTAGGAACTAATAAGATTGTTCTTTCACAATAACCAGCATCTCTAGAGAGGCCTTGAGAATTGCCAGGCACCCGGGCAAGAAGCCCTATGCACAGACACATAATACTTGATTCTTTTTACTTTTTTGTTATATAACGAAAGTGCAAACACTGGTGAGGGTAGTATGTCCCAGCTTTGTACTTCAAAGTGGAGAGTGAACTAATAAATTGGTTTGTAATTTGATGTGGAGTTGTATAGTATCTTAAATTTGTGACTTATTTTATAAATTATAGTTAAGTGTTTAGAAGTGTAAGGTGCTAGTTTTGGGGTTATATATATATATATAACCCCAAAACTATATATATATATATATATATATATATATATATATACAGCTTTTGGGGTTTTATATATATATTAACTTGAGTCTCATTACCTATTGCTCCTTTATAAATAAAGAGAACATTTTTAACATTCACTGAATGCTTGTCTGTCTGTCTTTCTTTCTTTCTTTCTTTCTTTCTTTCTTTCTTTCTTTCTTTCTTTCTTTCTTTCTTTCTTTCTCTCTCTCTCTCTCTCTCTCTCTCTCTCTCTCTCTCTCTCTCTCTCCCCCCCCCCCCTTTTTCTTTTTTTTCTGTTTTTTTCGAGACAGGGTTTCTTTGTGTAGCTTTGAGCCTTTCCCAGGCTGGCCTCGAACTCACAGAGATCCGCCTGCCTCTGCCTCTCGAGTGCTGGGATTAAAGGCGTGCGTCACCACCGCCCGGCTCTTTTTCTTTTTTGAAAAAGCTCTTTGGAGTGTTTCCCCCCCCCCCTTGAGACAGGGTCCCGCTAGGTCGCCTCCACTAGTCTGCAATTTCCAATCCTGCTGTCTCAGCTCCCAGAAATTAGGGTTATAGGCTTGTGCCACCATTTTAAACAAGAGCTATTTATGGAATTGTTTTATTGTAATTTATGTAATAGTTTATTTGAAAAAAAAAAAAAGCCCCAGCTTATTTATTGAATTATTTCCTTTGTAACCTCACATAATTATTGAGTGTAAATTCCAAGCTGTAGAATATTGGAAATTTTTTTTCTCCAGTCCGAGGAATATTGATTACATGTGTAGCTATTTCCCCCTCCTGCCATCCCAAAGGGGGAAGTTCTATATTACATGTTTACATTATTTTCATCAACATATTTACTTTAATATGTGACTATGGAATTTGGCACATTATTTGATGTACATAGTTACAGTATTGATACCCAATTGTTAATGGTGTCGAACATAAACAGCATGTCTTTTTGTCTGGAAGACAATTCAGATATTCTGTTATTAGCAGGGAGTGAAATTAAGCTGATTTTGCAGTATTTTCATCTACGCACTGTTTTTGCCTGAACATGAGTATTGGTAAAGGCCCAGAATACCTGATTCTTCATTTCTCTCCCATGATCAGGCTAAGGGAAGTTGATTGACTTTAGAACAACTCACAGTCTGTAAATTGATTACTTTTAACGAACCAAACAAACAAGAAACAAAACCTCAACACCTCCTTCTCGCCAGGCATCGTTGTCCTAGCCAAAGACAAACTCCTGAGTGGGTGGTAGGGCATAGAGTTCTTCCCCTTACTCATTCTTCTGAGAAACTAAACATTCCATGAGATCAGTGACTCATGTTGCTGTTCAAAATGAAAGGCCATAAATCAAATCTATGATAATAATCAAATTAAGATCAGGATTTTTGTCAGTAAAGGTTCAGACAGAGGGCTGAGATGTAGTTTACTTGGTAGTTTTTTGTTTGTATTTTTTCCCCTGACATATACAAAGCCCTGGGTTGATCCCAGCATCTCGCAAACTGGTTGATAGCACTTGGGAGGTGGAGGCAGAATACTTTCCATTTGAACATTATGCAAAAGGAGAGATAAGATCAACTTAATAGAATGCAGTCTTTGTTGACTGTGGTAGTTTCATACTTATAATTTTTTCATGTGTTCTGAATTTGGTCAATTCAGAGACTTAGTAGATGGACAGAGAAGTTCCTTTTAGCTGTATTTTACAGATTAAAAAAAGATCGAGGAAGGATATGAGCCTGGTGATGGGCAGGGTCCCGACCAGGCATGGCCAGTTTTCAGGTTTGCTCTCCCCGGCGGATGTCTGCTCTTGGTAAACAGGCTTTTCAAATAATCTGGACCCTTGGCCCTGGTCAGAATGATTTGATAACAACCTGATAAGGGGTGGAATCTTCTGTGATTAGAGAGAGAAATCTGATAAGAAACTGTCTCGGGACAAAACAGATAAAGGTTCTCAGAAGGCTGCTTGCAGTTAGAATTCCCTGGCTAGTCTTTAGTGCGGGATTCCATGTGTTTATTATGTAGGTCACACTCTGAGTCACCCCTGGGGTTGGCTGTTCCTGCATTTTGCAAAAAAAAGTATTCAGACAAATAAAGAGGATGGGTATGCTTTAGTGAAGGAGTTTGTTCACGTTGGCCTATCCTGTGATGAAAGGTGGTTTAGTTCCATGAGAGGAATTCTTTTGGCTTGTTCTAGAATTGTTAGTTTTTTAGTTAGTTTATGTTAAATTTGGGAATAGACATTTTAACAAAAAAGTAGAGCCGGGCCATGTCAGAAAAGTCATCTGAGCCTACCCTGTGGCAGGCATGCAAGAAAGCTGAGGGACAGCTAATGGGAATTGGGAGTTTAATGACATGCAGAAAACATTAAGAGAAAAGGAATTTTCTTTTCCCTTTCCCTCCCTCTTCTCCGCCCCTTCCTTCTTTTCTTCCCGTTCCTCCTTTTTTTGTGATCTTTTCAGACAGGTTCTGTCTATACAGCCCTGGTTGTCTTAGAACTATGTGTAGACCAGGTTAGCGTGAAACTCATAGATCTACCTGCCTCTGTCTCCTGAGTGCTGGGATTAAAGGCGTGCACCACCATGCCTAAACCTTTCTTCTAACATTTTCTTGACTTTTCTCACTATGTAGCCCGGATTGGCTTTGAATTTGCTATTCTCATGCATCATCATCCACAATGCTGGGATTATGGTTTTGACCCACTGTGCCTGGCATGGCAAAGAGATTTTCTTAGGAAGAGTCCCATAGCAAAGGAAATGCTGGGAAGTTGAAAAGGTCTAGCTTGAAAAATAATGGACCAAAAATGATTTGTAGAACCCTGTCCCGGGATCTGCAGTCTCTTCACTGTGGCAAGTTCCCAGATGCACTGCCCTAGCTGCTGGCCTGTCCGTCACTGTTGCAGTTAGAAAACAGATAGCGCTGCCACTGAGCATCCACTGGTTTTTTTTTTTTTTTTCTTCCCCGAGACAGGGTTTCTCTGTGTAGCTTTGCGCCTTTCCTGGAACTCACTCTGTAGCCCAGGCTGGCCTGGAACTCACAGAGATCCGCCTGTCTCTGCCTCCCGAGTGCTGGGATTAAAGCCGTGCGCCATCACCACCCGGCCGCATCCACTGCTTTTTAAACTAATCCCCAACACTGAATGGAGAAGTCCTGTGACTAGGGAACAGGGCTGGAGGCTGACCTTTCTTCTTATGTGGGAAGAGAGCCTCTTGACAAGGCTGAGAGAGGAGACAGGGAACCAGATAGACACTAGGAAGCCAGCCCAAAAAGCCCCACAAGTACCAGGCAACTGCCTGCTGCTAATGCCTGTTTAAGGGGCTGTAACTCAGCTTAACCATTTTAGCCCAGGATACCATGTTTTATTGCTAGTGTTGATTTCCTCTGTAAAAACTGGCAGAATTTCCTGCTTGGTTTCCCCCCCCCCTTAAGAGATAGTGAAGAGCCCTGGATGAAGATTTGATAAGTTTAGTATTTTGAAGCAATCTACTGCTCTGTCAGTATATCGGTCTCATTTTCCTCTGGGTTCAAATCCATTCTTACATCTTCTTGTTTATTTAAAAAAAAAAAATCCACATGTCAATCATAGCCAAAGGAGAATAAAGATAGAAAAGCAACTAATAGGAGGGAAGTGGAATTCAGAGATTTAGAGACGGGTTGCTGCACATTTGAGGGAGGGGACATTTGCCAGCCTGATGACCAGTAAAACTATTTAGTTTTGTGTGTGGACACCCACAGGCCATGATAGACACATGCAGGTCAGAGGACAACTTGGAGGAGTCGGTCCTTGCTTTCCATCGTGTGAGCCCAGGGATTGAACTCAGGTCATCAGGCTTGGCAGCAAGCACCTTTACTTGCTGAACATTTTAAAATTGAAAAACATTGTTTTTTTTTTTTTTTAAAGCATTTTTGACAATAACCATAATTTGTGTTTGAAACATCTCACTATGTGTAGCACTGGCTGTCAAGGTACACTAAGGACTGCTAGGAAACTCCTCTCTTTCCTCTCTCTCCCATGTGTGTGTTGTGTGTGCATGGGTGTTCACGTGTGTGTAGACATACATGTCAGCAGGTGCGAGTAACTCTGGGTGTCTTCCTTGATCTTTCTCCAACTTTTACATGGAACCAGGGTCTCACATGAACAGAGAGTTCTTTGGTTGAGCTAGTTAACCAGCTCTCTTGTTCCATCGACCCCGTCTCTACCTCCCCTGCACAGATGCTAGTCTGTCAAGTCCACCCAGTATTTACCTGGGTGCTGGGAATCTGGACCTCATGGCTATAAAGCAAGGACCATACCCACGGAGTCACCTCCTCTGCCCCCTTTGTTCTCTTCCGATAAATTAGACGGTAGCGGCGGCTCCAGAGGGGCCTTGGGTGGGATTCTAATCAGATAAGGTAGAATCTGGAATCTGTAAGTATTGCACAAGAGGTTTAGGACATACCTTTAACTGTAAATGAGTTTTCTGGTGAGGTTCCTAGAGAACGAGGACCACACCTGGGAAGGAAGACCGTCCTTGATTGTGCTGGTGCATTGGAATCCTCTTGTCAAGGGCTCCCACCTGACTTTGCTGCAGTGACTCAGGAGTTGGTCTGTAGAAACAGGCTTTGACACTGAACATTTCACATTCCCTGTGAAAGAAACTTTTCAAGTATGCCCCAGATTTAAGAGGGAAGAGTTGATATGTCTGGAGCATTGGGTTTGGTCACATTTTAAGAAAACTTCAGGGTATAGAAAGGAGGTTTGCTCTGAAACGAGGAGTCTGGGAGCATGGCAAGACTTTGAATTTCCTCCCTAGCTCACAGTCCAGGGCAATTGGATCAATCTGACCTTTTTGATTTGTTTCCACAAATGAGGCTTGGGTACCTGGCACAGAAGCAGTAGCTGTTGAATGAATAGCCACAGAAAGAATGAATCTTAAAAATCTTCAGCTCCGTTTTCCTGGGCGCCGACTCTATGCTGGCTGTGGCCTCACTGTCTGGACGGCAGCTCGATGAAGGTAGATCTTCTCCATCAGGAGTAGGCCTTCCAGGCCGCCAATCCGTTTTGTGTGCTTTGTAAACCAGGAAGAATAAAGCAGGGCTGTGAGGCTTCCTAATTGTATGGCTTATTAAACAGTCTCCTGCCTTTTGACTCTCCAAACTCATTTCAACTAATTTTTGTCATATTGATCTTTTCACTTTTGGTCTCCTAAGAAATAATGAAAGGAAAGAAGGAAGGAAGAAGGAAAACGAGTTTTAAAAAGAACTGCTCTGGCTTGTGCTGGAAAGAATGGATTGTCCTCAAGTAGGCAGGCACGGCGAGTGTTCATTGTACACTAATGTATAGAACATTTTTGTACGAAAATAGCTAATGAATACCCAAAGCATTCTGTTGTTTGCATTTTAAATGAAGTTTCATTTTTGTTACTCTAGTTAGATTCCGAAGTGTCTGAGAAGTAGAAAACCCACTCCTCATTAGATTCATTTAAAACTTTTTTCCAGAAAGGAAAAGTCCTGGGGGTAGAGAAACTTTACTTCAGCATGTCATGTTGAGGCATTTGACAATGTTTCCTTTACACGGGGCCAAAGACCCCAGATCCACCCTGATTGCTAATTATTCACACTGTAAATAGCTTATTCGAGAACTTAGGGGGAGACAAAAGAAACACGGAGGAACAAAAGGCCTCGGATAATGAAAAAGATATTGTGAAGAGAAAGGCCAGGCAGAATTATGATGCGGGTCACATCCTGTGCCTGCATTTAATTGTACCTTTGTATTAAATAATAAAAATGATTACATGTTCGGTGCTAACAGGTGTCCCTTCTTGAGAACGATAGTATGGGTAAGTGACAGCAAATTACTCCAATTCATCAACTTGGAATGTTATGCCTTTGATTTTCCCTACTTTATATTAGAAGACTATAGTCTATATTAGAAGACATTTTCTGGAAAAATGTACATCAACCCAGGATGATTAAAAAAAAAAGACAACCCAATTCCTGGTAAACATGTATAACATATAGGTGAATACTTTACGGCGTCAGTAAAAGAAAAGTAATTTTGTAGGCACTATCCAACATATTTGAGTCATACCAATACCTGGTAGTTTTTTGCTTTTGTGTAAGCTTTGGGTATCACTGCGGGTTAGCATTGGTGGAAGGTCATAAGTGGGCTTCCTCAATTGCTTTAAAAAAAAGATTTTTGTTTATTAAATATGTTTGAGGGTTTGTCTGCATGTATTTTTATGTATCACAAGGAGTGCAGTATCTGTGGAGGCCAGAAGAGGGTGTCAGGTCCCATGGAACTGGAGTTATGATGGCTGTGAGCTTCCCTATGGATTCTGGGAATTGAACCCGGCTTCTTCTAACCAACTCTTAGCCACTGAGCCATCTCTCCAGTCCCTTCCCTAATGCTTTAATTGCTTAGGTCTCATCACTCATGCATTGGCATTGGTCTGGGTGGCGCCTCTGTTCTTGTCTGTGGTAGGCTGGGTGACTCTCTGCTCTGTGCTGAACTTGAATCTGTTTGTGGGGTAGGTGTTGACAGAGTGACAGAGCTGATATGGCCTGGCCTGGGACCACTGGGGTGAATCGCACTTCGAATCTTCCCCTGGGTCCTGCTCCCCTGAGAATGTCCTTCCTTTCCACAGCATTGACAGAGAGTCCTCTGAAGGACTTTTGCCATGGCTACTAGTATTCCACTGACTAAGCAATTTCCCATTGTGGAGTCCAGAATAGGAGTGAAAGGGGACACTGAAGACTTACGACAAAAGTCATGGCTACAAGAAGGTGATAAGAGAGGGACAGTATTTGTAATAAATTATACAGTTACACAAATAAAATATAATTAAAATTTCTAGACCAGTGAAAAAGGATGATTTCTGGTTTTGTTTTGTTTTTTTTTTCCCCCTTCTTCTTGTTTGTTTTTCTGATTTCCTTGGTAAAGCATTTTTCCCCTTTTCTCTTTTTTCTTTTCTGGACTTTGTCTCATTATGTGGCCTTGGCTGGCCTGGAACTCTCCATATAGGCCAGGCTGGCCTCACAGAGATTCATCTTCCTCTGCCTCCCACATACTGGGATTAAAGGAATGTGCCACCATGCTTGGCTTGTCTGGTTTTTACTGGACATTTATACAAAGTATGAGAAGCAAATCCTTGAGAGGAGCAGGCCATCATATGAGCTGTGCAAGTTCAGAAGTACCCAGCCTCTCTGTAAAGGACATAGGAGACACATGCAAGTTCATTCCCTTATCCATATTCCTCCAGCCAGGTGAGTGATGTCCTCAAAAGTTGCAACCCAGGAATTCCAACCTCAGCATTTGCTCCGGTTGTGCCCGGTAATGTGTCCTTTATGCATTATTCCCTTCGTGTATCCCGACTCCACCAGTCCAGACACCATAAGCCCTTTCAATAAATGATTTTGGAAATTGTGTTGTCAGAATTCTCCACGAAATGGTTTTCATTTCCACTTCTCCTTTTTAACTGTGCTCATCACACGTACTTAAAGCAGAAGTTAAGAAGCTCCACACGGTCATGTACACACACCTATTTCGCTCAGTTCCCTGTACTCTTCCTTTCAGAAAGGGAAGTTTTAAATGTAATGGCTACATTAAATTAGCTTGACTTTTGTACATTAGCCCAACTGGAAAGGGGAAGCTGATGGAGAGGTCACCGTGACACCGGCAGCCTGAGACAATGAAGCTTGCTGTGAGGATTTTGTTGGAAATGGGGCTAAGGCTTTAGGAGAAGATATTCTTTCTGGCAGGCACCTGACCCTCTTTGCTCATCAAAATGATTGTGTCAGACTCAGGTCAGGGCATAGGATGATGGGAGGAAATTCTCTTAATTGCAAACTGGCAGTTTGATGATGAAATCATGACAGGTGTTATTTTAATAAATTGTTTTTCTTAAAAGTTAGACTTTCTGCAATGGTAGGTACATGGGAGTTAGGCACCCCGGTTTATGCATAGGTCTTTGCAAAGCCAAGGATCATTTAAGAGTATCCTGTACTAAAGGGATTGTAGGGATCATTACAGCATCGTAGAATTTTACCGGCTCATTGCTACCTTTCTCATTTTTCCATATTTAGTTATTCTTCATGTCCTTTATGCATTCCGAGATTTTCTTCCTTCTTCCTTTCCTCTGTCACTTTCTGTCTCTCCCTCCCCTCCCCTGTCCTTCCCTTCCTCTCCCCTTCTTTCCCCCTCTCTTTCTCAGCTGTTTGTCCTTTAACTTAGTTGCCAGACTTTAGTCCTGGGATTTATGTGTGTAAAGAGTTTTTGTGCAAAGCCTGTCTTTTAGATGGTTCACCCCAAAGTACACATGCTCCCATGTGTTCCTGTTACAAGACTTCCCACCCTTCCGTGGAGGCCGCTGGGAGTTAACACAAAGTCTACCCCAGCAACCTGTATTCTTTTTGGTGGGTACGTCTCGTGCTGTCTTTGGACAGGTCCCCTCTGTTCTGCGCTTCTGTCCTTCGGGTTGTAAGCTTAGTGTGTGCACATATGTAAGATTTCAAGTGCAAACGAGAACAGAGCAGGAAACAGATTTGCGCAGTTGCCGTCTGGGCCCTTGTGTGGGTGCCAAGGTAATGCTGCTGAGCGAAACAGGCGAGGGTGCCTGCTTCGGAGGAAGTGGGTTGGGAAAAAATCTAAACTTCGTGAGCAGATCGATTGGGCGGGCATTTTAGGCCATCCCATCCTGGTGTCATGATTGGCAGTGTTGCCAAAACCTTCTTTATCTAGAAATAAGATTACAGGACACACAGTGATACTTTTCAAAATGTCAGGAAACAGAGTGGGGCGATTTCGTTGAAACTAGTGAAAATGTATCACACCTCAAGAAGTGCTCACTGCAGGCATCGGTGTCTCCGGGTGAAGGGCAAGTTGAAGTGAATAGAGGAGCTTTGCTGGGAACGCTGAGAGGAAAGTGATGAAGGCAATGATGCCTGGGCAGGATTTCCGGGGGGACACAGGAGCTCCCTGGCTCAGAGAGAAGTCACTTCTGTGCTCTTTAGCTCTTAGGAGCTAACCACAGCTGTGCGTGCTTCTCCACAGAGCGAGGGAAACGTGAGCGAGTCCTTAGGCACAGGCTCATAAGCATTGCTCCTTCATTTCCTGTTTATTTGGGACTGGTTAGTTTGGGGTTGGGTTGAGATTTTATATATTGCTGGCTTTTTCTACTGTCCGCAAATGTCTAGCTATCACTTAGTAGCTTCTAAAAATTGAACATTTATTGGATATTTGTATTGTTCTGAGGGAGGGAAGTGGGGAGGGATAAACATAGGCTTCCCTGCTGTGCTCTGCAGCAGGAGGGGACCCAGTCATTGCAGTGGAGGGTCAGTTCCAGCTGGGCAGCCTGCCTTCTGTCTTCCCCATTATATTCCCTTCATTTGTCTCAGTGCTCAGTTCATAAAAAAGGCATGCTTTTTTTTTTTTATTTTTATTTTTTTTATTTTTTAAAGTAAGAGTTAGCTGGGCCATGGTGGCGCAGGTTGATCTCTGGGAGTTTGGGAGTTTGGGGCCAGCCTGGTCTACAGCGTGAGTTCCAGGATAGCCAGAGCTACCTAGTGAGACCCTGTCTTGGAGTCCCCCCCACCCCCACCAAAAAAAAAAAAAAGCAGTTGATGAGATATGGGTGAATACAGTATCAGAAAGACTGTGGAAAAGGTACATGTAAGACGTAATGCTAGGCTAAGAGAAAGTGTGCACAATTTGCTTTGAGGGGACAAGGTGTGGATAAGGGGGGACTTGATGAGGAGATACAGGAATTGGATCCTAGGATGGTTTCCTGGAACTTCCAGAATGGTACCCAACCAGAAGACTAATAAGCAGGTCAAAGACAAGAAGGCCTGGATATCAGGTAGCTGCAGAAAATTCTGGCAATTCAAGATTAAAAGGATAATAGGGATAGGACTGTGGTGGTCCAGTATTGTATCCCGAAGTGGTCCATCACTAAGTGACAACCCTGAATCAAGGCAGGGTCTGGCTAGGGACTGAGGGCTGTGGAAGGATTAGGAGCAAGGGGATGCATTTCCACCCTTTCAACTGCTTTCAGTTGCAGACTGTCTATACCTTAAATTGTATTGGGATGTAGAAGCTAGTTAAGGAGGCATTTCTTCACATGGAAGGAACAGCCATTGATGCTTAACAATGTGCCCCAATGTAAGCAATGCTTATATAACACACTCTTACTGCTTTTAAAATGAAGTAAAGAAAAGTGGATGCTATCAAAGTCAGCTCGGAGCCAGTGTTGATGGTGGTGTTGATGGTTTGCCCTGAAAACTCCGGAATGCATTGTTTTGATGCTGCCTTCAAGGCCAGGGACAATTAGAGTTTGGAAGAAAACAACAGGCAAGCAAAGTATAAATCACAGCGGCTGCAGGGAGGAGGCAGAGGGGAAAGAGATGGTGCCTTGAAGTTGGACATGGAGGTCAGAGCTGAGAAAGACATTGAAGGAAAAGGAGAAGTTACAGTTTTTGAGTTAGAAATCAGCAAAGCACGGTGCCAGTGCAGCTGTCTGATCCACCGTGTAGGAACCGGAAGTTCTGCCTGCCACGGTGCATGCATCTAGAGTTTAAAGTAGTCCATCCACTTTCCGTGCTGAGGCAAAAGTGGCTGAGCTTCCGATGAGTTCCCTTGCGGCATGTCGATGGTGCCAGCAAATGGCTTGGCTTTCTTGTGCTACCAAATGCATACCTGTGCCAGGGAGTCAGTTAGGCAGTCCACTGATAAACACTTAAGTCACCAGAAAGGTCCATGGGGTGGACGCTATTTTCTATTAATTTTATTTTATTTTGAGACAGTCTTTATGTAGCCCTGGCTGTCCTCAAACTCACAGAGATCCACCTGCCTCAGCCTGCTGAGTGCTGGGGTTAAAAACGTGCACCACCATGCCCAGCGTTCTCATCATCTCTTGACCCCAGAAAGGAAGCAAGTGTACAGTGAGATGCTATTTCATTTCTTGGGTGGTGTGTATTCATCTAGCCTTGCGCAGCTTATTCTGGTTTTAAAGAACTCACGTTGATCAAGGTTGGCTTCTTAAACTGGACTATTTTAGGCCGCTTTAGGGTCACGCTGAGGTGAAGGGAATGGGTTCTGCGTGTTTTCCCAATCCCCGCCTCACTTATGCTGTTGTCAGTTTTTCTTCGTGGACCACCAGTCTGTAAGTTTTTGGATACAGTAAAACCCAGTGTAATAGTTGAAGGGTAATAAACGGCACAGTTTTGGGTAAAGCCATTCCAGAACAATAAGCATTTTGCGCATCAGGCCTTACTGCCCATTCTTCCCTTACGGTGCGTGTGCTCGGGAGGAGAGTTTCTTCCAGGCTGGCATTCTCCAGGCAGTTTTCGAATAAGATGCTAGTGGGGAGAGGCTGCAGGATCCTCAGTCATCGATTCTCTCTTTATAACTTTGCCCTTTTCCCAGGAACAGATGACTCGTGCAGGCCTCCCAGACTGAATCACAAGGAAGAAACTTTACATAAACCATTTATACTACATGTTTGGTATGCTGGTGGCATAAATCAACAACAATATCCATTACAGATTCATCCCTGTATCAGTATTATCTTGATAGAACTGATCCCGACGTGTGGGAATTTGAACTCTGATTCAATACATCTATCCCTGGATAATTAATTATTCAGGGCACAGAGAACCTGGCCCTGCAATGCAGAGTAATTCTTCCTGGTCAGCGTTAACTCCACTGGCAATAATAAATAGGAAAAGTCTCCAGTGATGCCAGTATTTTAAAGTGATTAATCATCTCTTCCCCCTTCTCCTCCCCCTTAGTTTGCTTTAACTAGGATTTTTCAGCAATAAATCTCTAACAACACAGGTAGGAATTGTTCTGTAATTAAATTTTGCCCTGCTTAATTTCTTACCTTTTATGTGCTATTAAAAAATGTTACATTTTTAAGGAGCCCTGATCAAAATTCAAAGCAAGAGAAATCCTTTTATGGAATACTGAGAGTCTCTATGGGAGAGGAAAGTCTTGAGTTTGAATATTAGATAGGCATGCACTCATAAGAAATTGTTCATCAACACCAGTTGGAGTGTCAGTATTCCAAGGTTTTGAATTGCTTCGCTTCCATGTTTATGGCTTCTCTGTATTAGAAAAAGTCTGACACATACATATGTTCCCACATGGAGGGAATAATTACTTATTTGAGAAATACGCTAAAAACTTTCAGATAATTGAAGTCAGCTTTATAGGAAAGGACTAATCTCATCCTTTCAATCCTACACAAAATGCCCTTGCTGGAGAAGCAGGTAAATGTCGCCCAAGGAAGGCCACATATTTCCAGATGGTGCCCTGTAGAGCTGCCCAGCCATCATGTAGATTCCAGGTGACAGGGACAGATGTGACATATCGGTTGTGACACACTTCTGTACCACCAGTCCGTGGCTCGAGGTGACTCCTGTTCCTCCCCTTGTGCTTCTCTCTGCTGCAGGACAACACAACGACGCACGGATGAACCTGGCCATCGCCCTCACTGCTGCCAGGTATGGGGCTGCCACAGCCAATTACATGGAGGTGACGAGCTTGCTCAAGAAGACAGACCCCGTAACTGGGAAAGAGCGTGTGAGTGGTGCACGCTGCAAGGATGTCCTCACAGGTATGCCAGGGGCCACGAGGGAGGCATTTCTTAGCATTTTGCTGTGCCTACATAATGACTGAATTAGGATTTTTCTGTCACTTTACTTCCAGTGAAGGCAGACTTCAATCATATTAATTATATTCTTTATTGTCAACAATGCCTGGTTTAACATGAAAATTTTCCCTTGTGGGACTTGCCAATTTTTCCCTTTTGTGTTAAATAGTAACACTAATGATAAGGATAATAATAAATGCCCATAGAACTCTCACAGCTGTGAATGCATTTCATTTCCCTCACAGAAACATGTGATTAATAAAATTAAATCAATGTGCCAAGTCTTTGAGCATCACTTAGGTGGTACAGGCAGGGCATTTACGTGTCCTTCGAGTCAAGCACTTATAACTTAAGATTTCCATTCCTGCCGCAACGCTAACACTAGGTAGGGCAGCTGCAAAATTGCATCATTTCTTGAGCAAATGCAACGCTTGTGAAATATATTTTCTCATAGAAATGTAGTTAAACATTTGGCTATTTTTTTCTAGTTGGAAAAAATGTAGTGTGTGTGTGTGTGCACACGCACGCACGCGCGCGTGATTGACTCAAAGGACATGCATGCCATAGCGTGAATGTGGAGGTCAGAGGACAGCTTTGGAGTCAGTTTTCCCCTTCCATCATGCAGGTTCTCAGGATCGAACTCAGGTTGTCAAGCTTGGTGTCAGGCATCTTAATCCCCTGAGCATGCCAGCTCTCCCTTTCAGTTCCTCTCTCCCTCCCTCCCTTTCCTCCTTTTTCTTTTTGCATTTGGGTTTTAAGGACAAACCATTAACTCATCCCACTTTCTTTGTGTTTAGCACTTTATATGGTTTTTGTTTTTCAGTGTTGGGGATTAAACTCAGCTTTTCAAATACTAGGCAAGAGCTCTACCACTGATCTGCATCCCCATGCTCCAGATCATAGGCTTTATAAATAGACCGAGAACCACAATGAAAAGGTGGTTTGCTTTTTTTTTTTTTTAATTTGGACTTGTTTTGGGTAAATTTACTCAGAAGTGAGGCTTTTGTTTGGCTCCTTCAATAACTCTGGATGTTCATGTCACTTAGTGTGGTATGCACTCTACTTCAGCATAGGTTAAGTTAATAGATGAACTAATAATCCAGCACTGGTGAGCAGAGAACAAATGGAGTATGTAATTGATGCTGCTTTTCTTCACAGGGCAGGAGTTTGATGTGAAAGCCAAATGTGTTATCAATGCCACCGGACCTTTCACAGACTCTGTGCGCAAAATGGATGATGACCATGCTCCCGTCATCTGCCAGCCCAGCGCGGGTGTCCACATTGTGATGCCTGGGTACTACAGGTAACGGCATTCAGTTTTGACTCCCATCACCTGAGGAAGAGGCTCACATACACTAAATGTCTTCTATTATGCGCTTAAAAATTTTTTGAAGTGTTTGCTGTGGTTTATTTAATTTTTTTCATTGTATATATGTATGGTTTATGGTTCTGTTACAGGAGGGACATTTGCTTACAAGCATTCGTTGTACATCGAGTGTGTTCCTCCCATGTCGCCCGGCTTTCTCTTTTTTCCCCTCCCCGTCTCCTTTGACGTCGTCTTTCATGTTGTATGTACATAAATGATTTTAGAGATCTTTATAAAAATCTAGGAAACACATGAGAGGAAACCCATAATTGTGTTCCTGAGACTGGTGTAACTGGTGTTATATGACTCTGTCCAGTCACACCGTCTTCCTGTGAACAACGTGACCTTATCCTTCTTTAGGATGAAAAAGAAACTCATCCTAAGTGGTGGACACACCACTTTTCCTCTGCTGTTGGGACACCTTGATTGGTTTCCTATTTAACTATTGAGAACAGTGTGACAGTAGCATTGATGTGCAAGCATCTGTCCCATGTTGTTGCCTTGGAGTCTTTTGGTCACTATGCAGGCATGGTATAGTTAGGTCATATGGTAGATCTGTTTCTGGTCTTAGCTTTTTTTTTTTTTTTTTTTTCAGAACCTCTATGCTGATTTCCTTTGTGGCTGGACTAGTTTACTCCTGTTGGCAGTGTATAGGGATCCTCTTTTGTTCATATCCCTGCCAGCATTTATTGTTATTTGCTTTCTTAATAACTACAGTTTTGACTGATGACTAGTGGCAGTGAATGTTTTTTTTTTTCATGCATTTATTGGCCATTTGTGTTTCATCTTTTGAGTACTTTCCATTTCATTGGCCCAGTCAACTTAGTCAATGGATTCCTTGATTTATTTTTAAAACATTTGATTGCATTTATCTATCTGGTGTGTGTGCATGTTGAGTGTGCACGTGAGGAGGAGTGTTCATGCGCAGACATGCACATGCACAGGTGTGATCATGTGCAGGTGTGCACGCATGCTGCGATAGCATGTGTGTGGAGGTCAGAGGACGGTTTGTGTGAGTCAGTCCAGGCGTTTCAACTCAGGTCATCAGTCTGGGCAGCAGACAGCCTTTAACTGCCTCTGATTTGTTTGTCTATTATTTTTTGAGTTTTTGTATATTCTAAAAATGAGTATTTTGTCAGACATATAACGAGCAAGAATTTTTTTTTCCATTCTGCAGACATTCTTCTCTGGATTAACTGTCTCCTTTGCTCTGCAGTTTTCAATTTCATGAAATCCCATTTGCCCATTGGCATTATTTACTCAACGACTGGAGTCCTGTTGAGAATGTCCTTGCCTGTATCTTGAAGTCTTTTCCTCCTATAGCATCAGAGTTCCATGTCTTCCATTAATGTCTTGGACCTATTTGAATTGTTTTGTGTATGTGGATGTCCAGTTTTACCATTTGTGGAAGGGGCTCTCTTGTCTCTCATGTATATTTTTTGCATTTTTCTCAGAGATCACATGGCTGTATTTGAGTAGGTTTTTAGTCTGTGTTCTCTATTCTCCATCTAAATTATTGTTACTAATTACCATTAATATATCTGTGGAAAAAAGTGTCTAAGCCTATGCTAAGAGTACAGATCATCTAGTAACTAATAATTCTTCATGAAATGTCTTACATACAAAGTTGTTCATTTTGACGTTATTGAGAAAGATTAGAAACTACTTCAGTTCTACCTCGGAGAAATAAATAAACTACAGCTTATTTACACAAGGGAGTATTATATATATACCATTAAAATATGACTTCAAATATGACTTTAGTAGGCTAGAAGTACAGTAATGATACAATGCCACTTCAAAATACACACCTAGAGATTGCGCATTAGGATCTAAGAAATACATGTGTCTACAAATTTTCTGCATAAAGATCAGAAACATGTTGAACATTAATCTCTAGATCCCATGGTTTTGGATGAAAATGTTCTATAAAGGTTTTAAATATCTAAGGAAATAGCACCTAGGAACACCATGTATGTTGTTTAACCACCCATGTTTTTCTAGTCTGTTAGCCTGTTTAGATGGTAAGAACACAGATGCATCTTTTATCCTCACTGCTGAGATTTTTCTACATCTTTCTCCCACCTCTTTTCTCCTTGCCTCTCTGTTCTTTTTATTTATTTGTTTTATTTTTAATTTTTTTTTCGAGGGTTTCTCTGTGTAGTTTTGGTGCCTGTCCTAGATCTTGCTCTGTAGACCAGGCTGGCCTCAAACTCACAGAGATCCATCTGGCTCTGCCTCCCCAGTACTGGGATTAAAGGTGTGCACCACCACTGCCCGTCTCTCTGTTCTTTTTAAACGGAGTTTCATCTGTAGACCAGACTGGCTTCAAACTCTGGATCCTGCTCTTTCACCTTCTGGGATGGTCCTGGGATTGTAGGCCTTCTTTCTGTTCAGTAGCCCTCATAGGTCTTACATTTTCTTCACCTGCTATATTGCTCACCCACAGAGGTCTTAGGTTAATGCTGACGCTTCAGTCATGTCTTTTAAAGCAAACCTGATTTTCTGAACCCTAGTTTCTCCATTATTGGTAAAGGACTCACCATGCTTTTGTAGAGTGATTAGATAAGGAGAGGAAGTTACCATACTGACATTGAACTTCCTGCATTGGCTACTACTTTACCTTCCTGTCAGCATGGACCCCTGATGAAGCTACCCTGAACTTCCAATTCTGTATCGCCTTAGCATGTCACCTGTGTACAAAGTTTGGTAAAGATCTGTTTTGAGACAGCATCTAATCTGTTGTCCAGAATGGCTTCAAATCCTACATTCCTTTTGACTCCACCTCCTAGAAATTGGGATTGCAAGTATCGGCTTTATCTGTTTTGTTAACTGCTGTGTCTTTGCTGATTAGTGTAGAAACTTGATGACTTTAGTAGCCATAGATTTTGGAATGTAGGCTAGTAGATAAGGAGTTAAGGTTGTACGTCCACTGTTTCTTTTTGGGGTATTTGCAGAAGTATCTTTATGGAATAATAAAATTTGGTATAATCCTAACACTCCAGTAACAGCTTTTAGGCATATGTTTGGGGGATGTAGGGATGGTTAGTAATATTTTTTTAGAGATTTATTTTCTTTTATCTGTATTGGCCTGCATGTATGTCTCTGCACCACATGCATGCTTAGAGCCTGTGGAATCAAGAAGGAGGTGTTGGATTCCCTGGTCTTGGAGTTACTGATGGATTCCGTACACCGTGTAGGCACTAGGAATCAAACCTGGGTCCCCTTAAAGAGCGTCCAGTGCTGTTAACCACTGAGCCATCTCTCTAGCCTCAGAAGAACTATTTTAACTTCAGAAAATGTAATGTACAGAAATCATTTTTGTAAATTTATTCTTAAAAACCAATTTTTTGAATTTAAGAATTTTCCTCAGAATTGTGGTTTCTTCCAAAAGCAACACTAGCACTCTAGTTGACTGCAGTACGAGAATGTAATCACCTCTTCCTTTCAGGCTGCTTTTTACTACTGACAAGAGGTCAATTTTTCCCCCTGTAATGTGTGTACATACTGTTAGCTCTAACACTGATTGCTAAGTGGTTAACAATAAATTGATTTCAGTTTAACTAAGGGTTCTTCAGGAAAGCAATGGTCTGCATGAGAAAAATGTTCATTACCTTTAATCCTAGACACACACATAAATTAGCAAGCTTCCCCTGCTGATGCCAAATGAATCACACAGATTGAAAAGCGCCGTGCGCCTCTCACGTTGTACTGTCACTAGGGCTGACTCTTTGGGGTGACCTTGCAGAACTAATCCTTCATAAGAAAACAAACTTTTCCTCAAGGGAGACTATGAATTAGGTAATTTAGAACTGATGAAAGATACTTCCAAGTGGATTCTGAAAATTTTATACCGTTTGCGAGTAGTTCTGTCTTCCCTCTGTGCTTGTTAATTTTATGCCGGGCACATATGTCTTCGCTTAAGCAGCTGATTCTCTACAGGTTCCAGGTACATGTCGCCTGGTAACTGTCACCTTCACCCTCTCAATGGCTTTTATTGCAGTGGAAGTTTTTGAGGGTCTCAGTAGTTGTACTTTTCTGACTATACTTCCTACCCACGTCACTCAATAGTAGAATCTTATACGTAAGTTTATCATTTGTGTTATTTAAAACCTGCCATGGGTTTTCCAGTTTGTGAGATGCTTGTATGTAAACTATGTCACCATGAAAGTTCTCTGACGTTTCTCACATTTTTTTTTTTTCCAACAAAAGGCCTTTTATCAAACCATAGCTTGGAATTTGAAGTTAGTATCCAACCTAACGTGACTGGTGGTTTAATCTAAGGGGGCAACAGTTTGGAGCCGCGTCCAAAATTTTCTAAGACATGAGATTGACTAAGAATTGTTAAATCCTTTTTAGAGAGGAAAAAAAAAATATGGGACACTGGTTTTCAGCATGTTAGAGTGAAATTTACTTCTCCTCTGGGACCCTGGCTGGTGGTAGGAACCTTTGGGAAAGGATAGGTTTTGAATGAGCAGTACTCTTCTCTGGGCTCCTTGAATTTAGAGCGCAGAGCTATGCAGGGCTGGCAGCCTTGCAGAGAAAGACTGGTCCTCCCCATAGTTTACATAAAGAAGAGGCACACATGGAGCTGATCAAAGATTTCTGTTTTATGTAAAATATTTTTGGTTTGCTTTTTAACAGTTGTTAGCCTCTCATCTCCTTACCCATTTGAATAAAGCTTTGAAATGTTTTAAGGGTATAATAAACATAAGAACTCTACTGCATGCACTTTAAATACATTTGTATAAGAGAGATTTCTTGAAAATCACTTAAACTGAATGTGATTGTTTCCCACCTAAGGAATTTCATTGCGGAACATACCTTTAACTCCAGCTCTCTGGGAGAATTCAGTCAAATGTGACAGCTATGTAGAGATGTCTACTACTCGATTTGAATATGACACTTTTCCGGATCCTTTCCACTTCTTTGACAACTTCACATTTTCTTGAAAGTGTGCGTTCAGACAATAGTTTGTAGGCAGCAATCCAAGGATTTTATTTTTTAATATAATTTATCTTATGCCGGTGAGTTTATTGTCTGCCAATGTGTCTATGCACTCTGAGCATGCTGGTACCCAAGGAGGTCAGAAGAGGGCGTCCTTTCCCCTGGACCTGTACTTATCTATGTGATGAGCTGCCACATAGGTACTGGGACTTGAACCCTGATCATCTGGAAGAAGGGCTAGTGCTCTTAACTGCTGCGCCATCTCTCCAGCCCCATGTACGGGTTTTACTAATGTTTGCTTACAGTTGCCCATTCTTTCAAGAGTATTTGTGTTTAATTTGTACAGCATATGTTAGTGAAAATTCTTGGCTAAGATTTAGAAAGATTTTTGTATCTGTGTGTGGGGCTTGTCTTTCTCTTTGATTATTGGCATAATACATTAGTGTCTTCTGTTTGGAAGATTCTCGTTGCTAACCTATTCCTCTCCATTTGGCCCGACCAATAGCTGCTATTTAGCAAATAAGCAAAAACAAACAAACACAAGACCACCCTCTTCTTTTCTCTATATTCTTGTTGACACTCCTGTCACTTGGACAAAGTGTCACGGGTTCAAGTCAAGGAACAAAGGCCTTACTTGGTGATTCCATTTTAGTTTCCAGAAAGTTAGGCTTTGCTTTCTCATGTACTTCTCAGGTTTTCTACCGTGGGTTGTGCAAAATGTCAAGTGTCCCAGGAAAATACTTTTCATAGACTCCAAGAAAGGTTGAAGAGTCATCGTTAATTGGCCATAGTAAAAGAAATTATAGGCATTTATTCCACTGACATTATCTAATGTGAATGGTCCAAAGAGTCAAAACCAAAACAACCGAAAGACGATTAATTAGCCTCACATTAGTAGATGGAGATGGTTGCAGGGTGATATTACCACATTTGCTCAGTTCCTTATTTTTTACCCTTTTTTTAAAATTTTAGGAATTTCTATGGATTAGGATGGAATAATAAGTAGTTCACTTCTTTTTTATTTTGCTTATTTGAACATGAATGCCAAACAGAAAATAAATTACTTTCTTCTTACTTCAGCCCTGAAAGCATGGGACTTCTTGATCCTGCAACCAGTGATGGGAGAGTTATTTTCTTCTTGCCTTGGCAGAAGATGACTATTGCTGGCACCACTGATTCAGCAACAGAAATCACACACCATCCTATTCCTTCAGAAGAAGACATCAACTTCATCTTGAATGAAGTGCGCAACTACCTGAGTTGTGATGTTGAAGGTAACGTAAGTGTTCCTGTAATGTTTCTTCCCTCTTTGATATCTTCCAGACTTTTCCAGGCCTTTCTTGCCTGTAGCCTGAAACATCACCACACCTTGAATGCTATAATCCTTAGCTTTTCCTCCCCTCCCCTCCCCTCCCCTCTCCTCCCCCTCCTATTCCCCCTCCCTTCCTCCATTAATCACTAATTAAGAAAATGCCCTATAAGCTTGCCTATAGCCCTTTCTTATGGGGCATTTTCTCATTTGAGGTTTCCTCCTCTCAGATGATTCTAGCTTGTATCAAGTTGACATAAAACTGGCTAGCAGACCTAGAATACCAGGCATCCCTTTTCCCATTTTATCTCTCTGGTTATTGGCCAGTTTTATGTCTGTGCCTCCTCCTACTCCCAGACAGAGTATTATTATGTAGCCCAAGCATGCTTTGAACTCATAACAATTCTCCTGTCTCAGTCTCTCTAGTGGAATTATAGGAGTATGCCATCACGTCTGGCTCAACTGTGTCATTTCATACTTAGACAGTTGGAAGTGGCCCTTAAATGGCTTCTTTGTTTTTATCTACCCCCCCTTCCATGTGTTCTATGGTCTAATGATTGTATTATTTATCTTTACCAAGTTAGGCAATATACGTTTAAGCCCTTGTCCCTTTGTTTCAGTGATGACTTCTGAGCTGTCCTTTGTATCATCACCATATCTTGGCATAAAATTTCACTTTAAGATGTCACCTGTCTTTCAGGGGCAGTGGTTATACTGCTAGCATGTCACAACCATATGTTCCAGCACTAGTCTAAGATATGTTCTTGGAGCTCCCCATGGGAAGGGAGTCTTTGTCTACAAAACTTGTTAGCTAATTGACATGTTACTACTCATGACTCTTTTGAGCAAAAGTAAGTTAGTTAGCTATTGGTGGTTTCGGGGATTTAATTTTACAATTTAATAAATAGTTCTCTTTGATTGCAGATATTACAACAATGGTAGAGTCAGTAGTTTAATCAGCTTGCATTAAAGAGTTGTCAAATCAAAAAGACCATGTTCTATGTATCCACATCTACAGGACTGTTGGTGGACTGGGCATACTTCACTTCAGTAGCTATACTTGTGGTAATGACACTCCAAAGTAGATATAGTGGGCAAGAATGAGTCTTTTCACACTTAGTTTTGGTAGGGAACAGATATCTCTCAGCTCAGTATGCATTGCCATGGGCCATCTTGAAACATAAGCACATTGGTCCATTGAACCTTTCACATTTAGGTGGTTTTCTTGCAATACTCTTGCCAACAAAGCAGATTTTAGTGACCATCTTCTTCCATGCTGTGTGTGTGTGTGTGTGATGTTTGATTTCTTCCCGAGGACAAAATCACTTTCTCACCTTCTCATTTTGCTTATGCTGAACTACGTTGGGAAGGGCACTCTGCTTGTGGTAGAGCTCAGCCTTCATAACTAAAGTTACTTTGGGGCTTCTTTCCTTCCTTCTTTTTCTTTCCTTCTTTCCCTCTCATCATAGTCCAAATGATCTCCATAGCATGTAGTTCAATGTTCTCATTCTGTGGTAGTGATAACCACATAGCCATTGGCTGCAGCCTCCAGGCTACGAAAAAGCTTTCAACATTTGGGGTCTCAGAGACCCACTCACTGATTTGCTGCACCTCAAACAGGAAGCTGAGGATTTGGTAGTGACATTACTTTTGCCATCTTTCTATGATCAAAGAGTCGGCTTAATGGTTTAGAAAGACAGTCTTCATCTGTTTTTATGAGCGGTCTTACAATGCTGGCTTCAGTGGAGGAAATACAGACACCATTTTTATCTGGATGCAGCTCACTAGCATTTACGAATCTTTCTTCCCTATATTGTTGTTCCGTTGTATAATCATGTATTGAACTAGTCAAAGAGCTTTAGAGAATGGTTCAAATAATTGTCTTAGTTTAATGGATTTGTCCATATTGTATATTATTAGTTACTTCTAATTTGAAGTAATGTATATAATTCTACCTGGAATAGAATCGCTTTGGATATTTGCAACAATATCATACAATTATTAAATAAATGTAATTAATTTTTACAACCAGTCTCTATGCTCAACACGTACTACCTGGAGGCAGCCATGCTTTGTTTAACATCTCTATTTAAGTATCTTAAACTTCCTTGTGGGTTGGGGATTTAGCTCAGTGGTAGAGTGCTTGCCTAGCAAGCGCAAGGCCCTGGGTTCGATCCTCAGCTCAAAAAAAAAAACTTCCTTGTAATTTAAACTTAATCCTTTGCTTGTCCATTGCAGATCTGGATGGAGCTTAGATGTCTGGCTGTGATTGTGTTTCAATATGATAATAATTCCCCACTCCTCTTTGTATTTGCTTGTATATAAAGTTTGTCAAGAGTAGGGTTATTGATGTACTCCATGATTGTGAGAACAAAGTATAGAACGAATTCAAGAGGCGACAAGAGTATAGACACTTTCTTAGGCCTTCCCAGGTACATGCAGAAAGGACGAGAAACCCGGCTCCTTACTGTGCTGTCAGGTTGGCTGTGCTCGAGGCAGCGGTGGGTCCTGGAAAGTCACTGTGTCCAGGATGAATGTGAAAATCTGCCCCGATAGGAGCTTTGACATCTGACAGAGGTGGTGGCACTTTTACTCTACCTATAATTAGAGAAGACTTGGCCGTTCCGGCTAGAGTCCTCTTCAAATCCCTTATCCTGTGGTTATCAGGGAAGTGGAGAAACTCGCAAAGACAGACTTCTTAATTTGAATGTTTACAAAAGTGGTTGAATACTACTGAGCAGGCTTTTCCCTTGGTGGCTTGGGCACCATCTTGATGAGACTCTGTGTCCTTTAGGTTTAGTATTCAGGAGGTGACAGCTCTATCGGCTGTATGCACCTTTCCTCTTAAATTTACACTTTAAACATTTAATGAAGAGCCCTCCTTCAGAGTTTCTTTGCATTCTCATTTCCAGTTGACTGGACTCCCCATATTTGAGAATCATACTTAGACCTGATAAAGGGGAGCAGTTGGCCGAAGCTCTCTGTGTCTTACGGTGAAGACTTTCATAGTCGTGGGCTTTCTCTAGGTATTTTGGTGGAATCCAGTAGCCTCTTACGTACTAATGAAATGTGAAAGAAATAAGCGTTGTCATCTCCAGACACTTTTAAAATTGTCTCTCTGTGCTGTCTTTCCCAGCTTTGCTGTCATGGAGTATTGTACGTGTCAGACACACTGCTTTTCGAGCATGTTTTTAGTTTCTCCCTTCTTCCTTCTCAGAGAGATGTAATCCCTGCATTAGTTGAAGCTGAGGGACAGTGACTTTTTTCCCCCCTCACAGCTTGATAGTATTGGGATGTTATGAGTCTTAAGTAAATCTGACTCTGATATGACCATCTAAATACTGTACAGTACTTTGGTTAGTGGTTCTGGGTTATACGGTGTGATATGGGGTCCGGTACAGACTGGATCAAGTAGTTTCTCTGTTCATTTTAAGGAAGCTGTCAGATACCTTTAGGATGATGTATGCCTGCATATGGTGTGTGTGTGTGTGTGTGTGTGTGTGTGTGTGTGTGTGTGTGTGTGTGTGTGTGTGTGTAGGCACAAGTATTGAGGACAGAGAACCACTTGGTTAAGTTCGTTCTCTCTGTCTCCCTTTATGGGAGTTGTTGGGACCAAATTCAGATTCCCTGGCTTGCACAGCAATTGCCTTTACCCTCTGATCCATCTTGGTAGCCCAGAGCTGCAGTTTTAAAATGTTTTGCTTTCATTGCATTTCATATGATATAATCATATGAAAAGGTTTTATTAAATGGATAAGTAAGTTCTGATAGCAGTTTCTGAGTCTCCTCAAATGGCTTGATCCTTAAGGGAGAGAGGGAGGAGAGGAGCGTCAAATCCTAACACTCCATGGTGCTCACAGCAGCTGGTGCACTTATGCAGGATGCCTGGGAACAGTTCTGCAGAGCATCTCGCCTGTTGCGAATAAACCCGTGTCTTCTTTTACAGTTTAGAAAGCTTTCTATTCGCAGGCTGAAATTTCTAGATGACTTGTTTGTTCTTTGTTGAAATGGGTAATTGATAGTTCTGCAGTCCGTGTTGAATTAGGAAGAAAAATGATCTTTTGAAAAATGTATCATTAAGTTACTGTGCAGAGGTTAATCAGAGGGACGCCATGATGGGGACCGAGTTACAAGTGCAGTGGACAGGGAGAGACAGAAGATGTGCTGGGCGCTTCCTCCAGGCGCACAGTGTTGGGGTGCTTCTCGAGGCCGCCTCTGCGCTTGCACATGGGCCTGCACATGTGCAGTTAGTAGTGTTTATAGATTGCCTGTTATTCAATTAACAGCCGGGCTGGTCATATCAACTCACTGCAGACCTGCCTTTTCCCTGCCAGAGATTGTACTCGGGTTATCAACTTACACAGGCTTGGCTGTCTTCCAGCTGTTTAATTAGAGTGTCACACGCCTTGCTTTTTCTAGTTTCATTAGTTTATAAATGTAATATGGTATCTTATTTCTGTGATTAACACTTCATTCCAGCAGGTTAAACACGCTGCTAGAGAAGTATTGATTTCTGACACGGTTTCCCTGTACCCATTTAGATATTTTCACATGGTTCTTTGGGATTTTTTTTTTTTTTTTTTTTTTGATTTTTCAAGACAGGGTTTCTCTGTGTAGCTTTGCGCCTTTCCTGGAACTCACTTGGTAGCCCAGGCTGGCCTTGAACTCACAGAGATCCGCCTGGCTCTGCCTCCCGAGTGCTGGGATTAAAGGCGTGCGCCACCACCGCCCGGCCGGGATTTTTTTTTTTTTTTGAGAGTGGTAAGCATGAGGGAGAACACCCCGAAATGCACACCTAAATGACAAATGCCAAGCAGAATCACATGCTTATGCTTAATTGTCCCTTCCTGTGGCTTTCATTTTTTATTAATTTTAAAACAAACACTTGTCTTGCCAAGGATATGAGAGGAAAAGTATTTATTATAATCTGAAACAATCACACTGAGTTTTTCTGTTTTCAAGGAGCTGTGATAAGCTCTGTTCACCTTTACTATTTCTGTTTTATTCTTCTGATCATAGAGTAAACCAACTGATTTATTGACGGTATAATAGAAATGAATTTGATAGGATCTCCCTATCTAGCATGGCCTGGAACTTTTTGTATAGACCAGGCTGATTTCTAGTTCAGAGACCTACCTGCTTCTGTCTCCTGAGTGCTGGATTTAAAACTGTACACCACTGGTCCCAGTTATCTGTTTATTATTTTTTAGCCAGGGTCTCAAGTTGTAGCCCAGGCTAGTCTTGAATTCATGGTAGTTCTGTCTCAACCTCTCAAATACAAGGATTCCATGCTGGAGACACCACTCTGGGCTGCTCAGAGAACCATATCAGTATTCCAGCAAATATTTTATAACTTTTACTTGGCACAACATTTAGAATACTGAGAGATTTCTGAATCATCGCTGCTAAAGACAAGTAACACGATGAGGAAGAGATGGAAGAGTAATGACGTCTTGCTTACCTGTGGGAACAGAATGAGTCTGAGTTCTAAGACACCAAAGCTCCAATTTGCTATGCTTTACACAGATTTTCTCCTGTGGACATTTAAAGCAGTTCTCAGTCACTACCTTCTCTTGGTTACAAATGTATATAATAGGACCAGTTTCAGAAAAATAATTTGAGCGGAAGTGTCTTAGTTCAGGTTTCCATTGCTGTGAAGAGACACCATGACCATGGCAACTCTTATACAGGATTTTTTTTTTTTTTTTTGAGACAGTGTTTCTCTGTGTAGCCCTAGCTGTTCTGGAAGTCTCTCTGTATATACCAGGTTGGCCTGGAACTCATGGAGTTTCACCTGCCTTTTCCCAAGTGCCAGGATTAAAGGTGTGCACCACCACTGCTCTGCTCAAAGGAAAACATTTAATTGAGGCTTGCTTACAGTTTCAGAGGTTTAGTTCATTATCAGTATGTTGGAGAAGGAGCTGAGAGTTCTACATCTTGATCCATTGGTAGCAGAATCACCTGCGTGTTACACTGACCATAGTTTGAGCAAAGTCACACCTTCTAATAGAGAGCATTTTTTTTTCAAATCACCCATATGAATATTTTTCATTTCTTTGATCTCATGAGGTTAGTAAGAACTGGATTGTTTAGGTATGAAAATACATTTTTCTGAGGAAAGCAAGTTACTCAAATGTCAGTGGGTGGCTGAGCCTTAGAGATGAAGGCAAGGTCGTCTTCATGTGACCAGCCATCTTGGTGATCTAATGGGATCAGCCTGCCCGTGTTCTAGGGAGCTTTTAGAGACAAGCATGTTAGCTATTTAAATTAACTGCAATTTCACTTCCCCAGTTACCTAAATCACGTTTCCAAAGATTAGCTGCTGCCTGCTGCTGCAGTTGGCTAGTGAATTAGACCGTGCCAATGGCAGACTTTTCCCACCCTGCAAAAACAGTTGTAGAACTGTCCTGCTCATCAGAGTCAAGAGCATTTAAATATTGTAGGGAAGGAAATGCTCAGGGTTAATGGAGTCCCTGAAATGAGGGAGGAGGTTCCAACTCATCATCTTCTAAAAGCAGGAATTCAGAGAGGGGAAGGCAGAAGAAGTGGTTAATTTAGTGATTGAACTATGACTTAGGTAGATGTTAATCCTCTTTGTTCCACCACCTCTAAGGATTCTTGCCCCATCCCCAGGACTGTTTCCTTCCTGGTTACAGCATGGCTGCGAAGCTTGCAGAAATGAGAAGACATGCTGGTGACTCGTTAGCCCAACTGTCCATTTCCCATAGAATCTCCTCCTTGGGTGAACTTTCATTTGGGTTTGCTTTGCTCTTGTTTATATGTTGCTTAAATAGATCATCAAAGGAGATGTCTGTCAGCTTCAGTTTGCTGCCATGTCTTTTCCTTGAAAGTGAGAATTAATGTTTCTGTGTTTAGTTGTTCTGTACTCCCTGCACGGAGCACACAGCTGCAGCTGTGAGCTTGAGCCATCATTGCTGAGTTTGCGTGGTAGTGGGCTGTACACTACAAACTTTTTTGAGCAAATAACATTTTGAGTCATTCATAAGAATTATTGTGTCAAGTTTGGGAGGGGTGGGCAGATAGAGTGTAGGTAGATGGATGGATGGATGGATGGATGGATGGATGGATGGATGGATGGATGGATGATACATAGGGAGATGACTTGACTTTACTCTGGCTTAATAATGTGAAAGTTCTGTAGGCCATACAAAATACTTCATACTCTAAGTAAATTTTTATTATCCTTAAAATGTATCTTAATAATTTAATTCCAATATCCATCTGATAAATTTTTTTGCCTTGTTTTCAATCTATATTACTTCCTTTTTTAAATTTAGATTGTATTTTTTTGAGAATTTTATATATGAGTATAATAAGTGCATTATGCTACCACATTCTCCCTTGGATGCCTGTGTACCTTACCCACTCCATCTCAAAATGATGACATCTTCGTGATTGATAAAAATTTCAAGCTAAAAAAGCAAATGCTAAGATACAGAATGTAAAGAACTTTTCTGGTTGTGAACTCTTTCTTCTTGATGATGAGCCTGAGGACCAGTCCCAGGAGTAAGGAGGGAGGTGAGATTAATCTGTTGACTGTTTTCCACAACGATCCTTCATGAGTGAACTCCTTGAGTATCTCAGGTTCCTCTTTTTCAGACAGTATAGCCTTGGGTGTGTCTTGTGTTTTGTCCATTAGAGTGGAAGTGGCGAATCCTTGGCCAGATAACTGCTTTGCATGTGCTTCACATTTATTCTGGAACCCCCACTTTTCCCTAAAATACTTAAGAATTTAGTCATGGAGCTTCAAGATTTTAATCCAGATTCCTGATCAGTGTGGCTCCCAAGGGAATTTCGCAGACATGGGAGGGACTGTACACGGACCACAGTGACATTGGAGGTGGTTTGGTTGTTTTATTTTTGACTCTGAGAGCTGTGTAAACGCTAATGGAAATAATAGCAATGTCCTAGTTAGGTATTTTATAGCGATTAAAGCACCTTACACTATTTATGCTAAAAAAAAATGTTGAGACTTGTAGAACTCTGTGAAGCTGGGTTACCCCTAGGCCACAGAAATCTCAGGATCTATTTGAGAAAATTGATGGCTCACAGAGACTGGAGCAGTAATCAGGGAGCCTGCATGGGACTGACCTAGGCCATCTACACATGGTTGTATAGCCTGGTGTTCTTATGGGACTCCTAACAGTGGGGGTGAGGGCTGTCTCGGACATTTTTGCTGACTTTAGGGACCCTTTTCCTTCTACTAGGTTGCCTTGTCCAAAGCCTTAATATGAGGGTTTGTGCTTAGTCTTACTGTAACTTGTTATAGCATGTGTGGTTGATATCCCCAGGAGGCCTGCCCTTTTCTGAAGGGAAATGGAAGAATGGATCTGGGGAAGAAGGGAGGCAGAGGGAAGAGACTTGGAGGAGAGGAGGGAGGGGAAACTGCAGTTGGGATGTAATATATGAGAGAAGAATAAATAAATGAAGTTTTACACACACACACACACACACACACACACACACACACACACACACACACACACACACACACACACACCAGAGGGCTAGACCTGGGGTAGAGTCCTGGCATAAGGACTCATGTTCTTGCTTCCCTTGATCCAGTGCTGCTGTTGGACGTCCATTCCCTCTTTCAGAGTAGAGTCATTTTAAGACTGGCCCTTAATCAACGACATTAAACTATGGCACATTTGCTTTAGTTGAATTAATCTTTACCAGAAAGCTAATTTGTGTTTGAAACAGGATCTATGTAGCCACTAGATAAGCCACTGAAACTTAATATGTAGTCTAGGCTGGCCTCTAAATTGTGGAGTAAGGATTACAGGTGTCCCTGACCTGATGGTAGACACCACTGATCTGTGTCCCTCACCCATTAGATCAATAATAAATGCTTTTCAGCAGTTATCTGATTGCTTGGTATCAGTAATAGTATTTTGCTAAAGATAAGAGAGAATAATTTTATAGCATCTTGACTATTGAGAGAGCTTTCATACCTCACATGTATTACGCGGCTACCGGGAGGAGCCAATGTGCCCATCTCTGGGTCAGTTACAGAGGCTAGGGTTGAGAAGAGAAGAGAGAATAGAAATTGTCAGCAGTTGAGGGACGCCTCAGTTTGAGGAGTAAAGCCAGAAAGAACCAAGTTTGATGCTGGTACACCGTAAAAAGCTGTTTGCCCAGGACGAGTTAGTCACTCGTGATAGTTGCTTAAGGAGAACTATCCCCAGTCCTTTGGGGATCCATGAGTGGAAAGGAGAGGACCGGGATTAGCAACTGTCTTTGACAGAGTTGGGCCTGCTGCGGCTGTTCATGGCGGAGTGGAGTGGAGGGAGAACAAACACATCTGGCCACAGAGTTCTGTCATGAAGATCTTTGTAATTCTGGTGGAGAGAGCCAGGGTTCTCCTAGAAGGAAACATACCAGTTTATAAATGTCTTCTTTTCTCTTGATGGTAATCTTTTTTCCCCGTTGGGGTTCGTGACACTGGCTTCTGTGGCTTTCTCTTTGACACCTTTGCTTGTGGTCTTCAGGTCCTTTGCTCGCTCAAGCAAATTATTTTTGTGTCACAGAATTCCCACCCTCACAGTTAGTTGTTCCACTTCAGGTTACTTTCTCAGCCCTCACCTGTGCTGCTATACTCCTGCTGAATGCTTTCCTGCGCATTCCTACTTTTGTGAAAATGGTTTTGATTTCTACCAGTGAGAAGAGGGGATGTCCTGGCAGCATGGAGCGGTATCCGGCCCCTTGTCACTGATCCCAACTCTGCAGACACTCAGTCCATCTCTCGAAATCACGTTGTTGAAGTCAGTGAGAGTGGCCTCATCACAATAGCAGGTATTTGGGGGGGGGCGGGGGTTGACTCATTTTTTGGATTGTTCCCCTTCACTCTAATGAATGAGTCTTTTGATTTTATGATTCCTAGTAGAACCTTTGCCAAATTTCTTGCCAAGAGGTGACTGTTGTTATTATTGGTAACTGGTTAATTATCAGAAAAATTGAGAATGCCAGCTTAACAGCTTAACAATCTCTCTCGTAGGTGGGAAGTGGACGACATATCGCTCTATGGCAGAAGACGCTGTGAATGCAGCTATCAAGGTTCACAACCTGAAGGCAGGACCATGTCGGACAGTTGGGCTGTTCCTCCAAGGAGGCAAAGATTGGAGCCCCACACTCTACATCAGGCTGGTCCAGGACTATGGGCTTGAGAGTGAGGTTCGTGTGCATTGCCATACTACCTTGCTTTGATGCCGAGATCACATTCAGTAGCCATGGTGTGGCCTCTCTGATTCAGAGTGACCTTTTGCTCTGCTTATCACTCTTGTGTTCCGCAAAAGAAAACAAGAAAAGATGGCCCAACTTTATTATAGTCACCTAAAAAGTGATGAACGTTGGTTTCTCTTTGAAATCTGCAATTTATTTGATTGGTTCCTAGTGTACAAATTCCCCCCATTTCTTTGCATCGTGAGTGTGAGCAGGGCTGTTTCTCAGAAGGGCCAATGTGAGGCTGAAGCTTCATCCGTCACTGATCTGGTGCTGCATGAATGCCGAGTCAGCGCTGGCCTAAGCATTCCGAACCCAAGTGGTTTCCTCCTACAAAGTCCGGACCTAACCCTCCCTGAGGACTATTAGTTACAGGCTGTGGGAAAGCTGACAGCCGAAGGATGTAGTGTTGTTTTGGTCTGTACCTTAACGGAATGACTCCCCAGTGCCTGTCTAATGCAGTGTTATTTCTGTAGGTGGCACAGCATCTTGCCGCCACCTATGGTGACAAGGCTTTCGAGGTGGCCAAAATGGCAAGTGTGACTGGAAAGCGATGGCCTGTTGTTGGGGTGCGTCTTGTGTCAGAATTTCCATACATCGAAGCAGAGGTATGTGGTGGTCACAGGAACTGCGCTCTGCCATTCACCTGTTCATTCTATCGTTAGCAATTACGGACTGCTAAGTTTTTAAAGCACACATGTCAGCCGAAATCTGGAGTAAAGTCTCTGGCTTTCACAAGCCTTTCACAGTGATGTTGTTGGTGGTAATAGCATGAATGCGAATTCCAGAGTTCGTTCAGAGAGTTACAAGACTACAAATTTGGTTGGTTGTCTCAGAACTCGTAGCTCATTTAAGTTCGCATCCCTTCCATCTTGACTGGTTCCTTGTCCTCCTGCTTTGATAATTTCTCAGAGATTTGTCTTATTTCTCAACGTTCTTTCTGATGCTATGAAAGCAGAGACCGTGCTTTGTATATTTGTAATTCCTTATGCCTTAAGTCGGTGTCTGGTAAACTCCACTTGGTGGTCCCCGAGGCAGTAAACTTGACAGCCTAAGGAGTTGACACTGTAACTCTTCTGTCCTTGTCCCTTGCATAGTCAGCCACGTAAACGAATGTCTCTACTGTGCATCAGCAAGGAGAAGTGTTTCCTGTGGCTGGTGGGAGGTGCTGCAGTTTGCATGTCTGTGCCTCGTTCTCCTTAGAAGAAGGAGGCGGCATTCGCTCTTATCTGGCTCACCCCATTTTCCAGCCTACTGTGGTAGGCAGAAGGAGGGCTTGTGCTGTGCCACAAGAGTGCCTGCGTCTGATGGAGAAGCCAAGCAGCTAGAGAAAAATATCAGCTTTTCTTAAGGCATTTAAAAAAAATATAAAACTGGACTATTTTAAAAAAGAGTCAAACTAGCATTTTTTTCTTTAATTTAGGTGAAATATGGGATTAAAGAATATGCCTGCACTGCCGTTGACATGATTTCACGTCGCACTCGCCTAGCCTTTCTCAATGTCCAGGCTGCAGAGGAAGCGCTGCCCAAGATTGTTGAAATAATGGGCAGAGAACTGAACTGGAGTGAGGCTAAGAGACAGGTACTGCATAAAAGTCTTTATGACCACAGTTCCATTTATAAGCGTGTAACAGCTTGGTCTGTTTGTAAAGGCTTGCATAACTTTTGATGACGGTTTTAGGTTTCCTGTTAACTTCTGTATATATACATTTTTAATATTGCTAGGTCTTACGAAAATGAAAGATATTCTTAGGATAATTGTGTTGTTATAGAAATCTAGAGAATGCTTTTTAATCCCTGGTCATAATTCCTGGGAAAGAAAGATATGAATAACGGTTGGGTGCAGCCTTTTCTAAGTCTCATTGAAAACACTCTGAGAACATGATTAGTAGAATTTCTGCTCTTGATAATCCTTTGATAAGAATAGTGGTTTCACTGCCTGACCACAAAGGGCTTATTATTTGTATCACTTAATATTTTGAAAGATGAGAGACCTTTACAATATGAAGAAAGACCAAAGTACCATTTGATGTCTTATATTTATTACCAAATTAAAAAAATAATTCCAGTGATGCTTGGATATGCATGAGGGCATAAACATATACACACATACATATATACATAAACCCACGCCTTTCCACGCTCCCCTCCCCCCACACCTGGCCTTGTGGTAATTAATAGAAAATCATCTTCTCCTTCTCCTTCCTTTTTCCTTCCTTCTCCTTCTTTCTTCTCCTTCCTTCTCCTTCTTCCTCCTTCCTTCTTCCTTCCTTTTTCCTCCTTCTTGCTCCTTCTTTCTTCTAACCCAAACTATTTTCATGTGCAGAGGGATCACATTACTTTCAAACACTGAAAAGATATCTTCTTCATTTACTGAACCCTGTTCTTTCTTTAACTGAATCTGTACACCTTTCTGTGATATGTCCCTGATTAACTCTGGACAAACTCACCAAGGATATCCACACTGCATGACACGATACACTTGTCAGCTCATGGTGCTCACTTTATTTGGCCAGGTAGTTAGTTACATTTGGCACAGTTGATTCAACTCTCCCTCTTGAATTGAGTTGAGAGAGTTTGCAATGTAGTCCAGGCTGGCTTTGAGGTCTCCATACTGCTTTTACCTCTGAGGTACTATGATAGTAGGTGTATCTATAATCCCTGGTTTGAATCCTTTTTTATACTTGGGAGGAATATTTCTTTTGAGTGTCTGCATTGCTCCTTCAAGTGCTGTCCCTAGAGCTCTCTCCACATCTTAACAGCTCATTGCGCCTCAGTTGCTTAGTTCTCAACTTTAGCACCATACTTCATGTATTCACTCATAGCTTGTCTAAAGCCACTCAATCTTTCCGTAATCATCTTCACATCATGATTGAGTCTCACCCTTCCTTATCGCATTCATTATTGTTACCTTGATATAGGCTACTGGTATGTCTCATGATCATTGAACTGGCTTTGGGGATTTTATGAGAAAATAATCCATACTTATCATTGGATATATCCAGAAGCCATTGCAGAATGTACTTTTTTAAATTGGCTTTTGATATATTAGATATATTTGTATATATTAGATATGATCATCAAGGACTTAAGGCTGGTAGGTGGGGCAAGTGACTGACTGAGATTAGGCTAGGAACACTGCAAGGTATACAAATTGGAGCAATAGAAGAACTAAAAAGAATAGATACTAAGGTCGGGGGAGTTTTAAGAGGACTAAGGGAGCTGTGACTCAGAGGATAACAGTACATTAGGACTACTGTAACAGAATACTGCTAGTGGCATGCTTCAGATAGCAAACATTTATTTCTCAAAATCATTTCTTTACTTTCTAACATGAAGCCTAGGGTCAAGGCACCAGCAGGTCTCCCTACCTTTTATGGTTCACGGACAGAAGGCTCCTTGGCATATTCACATGTCTAGTGAATGAGCATTATCAAGCATTCATTGATGTTGCACACAGGATTGGGCCTATAGCCTAGCCTTCAAGTGTTCATATTATGATGTAGATCCTAAAGGTGGAATTCCTGGGAAATGTGGGAGAAAGGGTAGGTTCAAAGGCTTAAGTTTAGTCCATTATCATCATGTATGGAATTGCAGCCATGTACTGTCATGCCCAGCTGCAAAGGGGTGTCCTTTACCCAAATTTTATAATTGAGGAAGCAGACTTAGTTTCTATAAGCACTGAGCTGTAGAGCTGGGTTCAAAGCCTGTCCCCTCACGCTTTCCTGCTGCCTCCGTACTGCCTTATAACTCTCCCAGTTTTTGAGTCTTAGCTTTTCATGGAGACAACACAAGAATGTCACTGCCTACCATTTTTCTATGTAGAAAAATCGGGGATATGTTCTTATAAAAATTATGATTGGAATGGTTAGATAGGAGCATATTTTGTGCTAAGAGGTAGGAAAGAGAAAATTCTAAAAACGGTTGTGCTTAACATTTCCAGGTAAACTGGGATTTAACTCAATTTCAAACTTTGTGAGGAGACAGACATTCTTAGGAGCACTCCTAATCTCTTTAAAGTAACAAAGACTAAACAGCTAAAGATATTATTCAGTTTCTGAGGCACAGCAGCTTAATGAGAACAGTGGACAGTCTGGAGAGTACAAAAGAGAAGGAAAAAAGAATTAAAAGGTTAGAAAGTTGTACTTCTGAGAAAAGGTTAAAAGCTTTGGGATTATTTAACCTGCAAAAGCGAAAGAGGAACAGGGTGATAAATAACTCTGCATAGATGAATTGTGTTGTTTCTACGGTCAATACCTAATGAGTGACCCGTATACTGAGCATAGTGCCAAATAGTTTAGGGGAATAATAAATAGCTCATAGTTTCAAGGACCCTGAACTCTAACTAGGTGGATATTGCACATGCCTATGTCAGAAATGCATGTGTATTTTCAAAGTTTACAGATATACTTAGAGACATCGTTCTTGGAGACTGAAAGTCAGCTAACATGGAAGACTAGAGTAGGCAGGGCAGCACTCTCTGTTGAGTTGGGGGGTGATGGAGGAACAGGAAAAGACATGAAGGGAAGTATCATCGCCAAACTCTGTACTCCTGGGGGTGAATTAATGTGTGGGAGAAGATGACTCCATGGGCAAGCAAGGGGACTTGGCGTCACATAAATAAAAGAAACTTTAGTTCAGATGCTTTGGAACTTTTGAAATGCTGTGTGTTTTGTCAGTTCCAACAGAGAAATTTCCTTGGAGGCCTCAGACTAAACTTGCTTTTGAGGAGGTCTGAGCAGGAAAGGGCATAGGCCTCACTCAGAACATACTTAGAGAAATGCTGTCTGGAGAGAAAGGCAGATATTGTAATTTTCATATAAGGTACATTTTTATTTTCATTGTGAGACTTTAAATTTCCAATTTAAAACAGACAGAAGACACAGTCAAATAGGAGGTGACTCTGCATAAGTTTTATTCCAGTCAGGGAATGCAATACCAATTTCAAAAAGCAGAAAGCAAATATGTCTTTGCAATCTAGGAACGGTCTTCATATTGATCATGACTGATTTTCTAAATTATGTTCATTAATTTTGATATGTTCCCTAAGTTTATTATCATTTAGCAGGAAGTGTGGGCTATGGGAGGCTAATAAGGGGTCACTAAGGAAAAATGTTTTTTTTTTTTTTTTTTTTTTTTTTATTTTTATTTTTATTTATTTATTTATTTTTTTTGTGATATATATTTTTTATTTTACAATACCATTCAGTTCTACATATCAGCCATGGGTTCCCCTATTCTCCCCCCTCCCACGCCCTCCCCTTACCCCCAGCCCACCCTCCATTCCCATCTCCTCCAGGACAAGTCCTCCCCCGAGGACTGTGATCGACTTGGTAGACTCAGTCCAGGGAGGTCCAGTCCCTTCCTCCCAGACTGAGCCAGGTGTCCCTGCATAAGTTCCTGGTTTCAAACAGCCAACTCATGGAATGAGCACAGGACTTGGTCCCACTGCCTAAATGCCTCCCAAACTGATCAAGCCAATCAACTGTCTCACCTATTCAGAGGGCCTGATCCAGCTGGGAGCCCCTCAGTCTTTGGTTCATAGTTCATGTGTTTCCATTCATTTGGCTATTTTTTTTTTCAATAATTGAGTAAAACTGAAATTTATTATATGCCACAGTCGTCCTACGGACCTCCATGCTATATATATATATAGCCTCTATGGTTCTATGGGTTGTGGTCTGATTGTTCATTTTATATCTAGAATCCACCAATGAGTGAGTACATACCATAACTGTCTTTCTGGGTTTGGGTTACCTCACTCAGGATGATATTTTCTAGTTCCATCCATTTGCCTGCAAATTTCATGCTTTCATTGTTTTTCTCTGCTGAGTAGTACTCCATTGTGTATATGTACCACATTTTTTTCATCCATTCTTCCGTTGATGGGCATCTAGGTTGTTTCCAGGTTCTGGCTATTACAAATAGTGCTGCTATGAACATAGCTGAGCATGTATCTTTATGGTATGTATCAGCATTCTTTGGGTATATGCCCAAGAGTGGGATGGCTGGGTCTTGAGGTAGTTTGATTCCTAATTTTCTGAGAAACCGCCATACTGATTTCCATAGTGGTTGTACAAGTTTACATTCCCACCAACAGTGGAGGAGTGTTCCCTTTGCTCCACATCCTCTCCAACATTGACTGTCATTGGTGTTTTTGATCACAGCCATTCTGACAGGTGTAAGGTGGTATCTCAGAGTCGTTTTGATTTGCATTTCTCTGATGATTAAGGATGTTGAGCATTTCTTTAAATGTCTTTCAGCCATTTGTAGTTCTTGTTTTGTGAATTCTCTGTTTAGCTCTTTAGCCCATTTTTTAATTGGACTGTTCAGTGCTTTGATGTCTAGTTTCTTGAGTTCTTTATATATTGTGGAGATCAATCCTCTGTCAGATGTGGGGTTGGTGAAGATCTTTTCCCAATCTGTTGGCTGTCTTTTTGTCTTATTGACTGTGTCTTTTGCCCTGCAAAAGCTTCTCAGTTTTGAGAGGTCCCATTTATTAATGGTTGTGCTCAGGGTCTGTGCTGTCGGTGTTTTATTTAGGAAATGGTCTCCAGTGCCAATGCGTTCAAGAGTGCTTCCTATCTTCTTTTCTATTAAGTTTAGTGTAACTGGATTTATGTTTAGGTCTTTGATCCACTTGGACTTGAGTTTTGTGCATGGTGACAGATATGGATCTATTTGTAATCTTTTACATATTGACATCCAGTTATGCCAGCACCATTTGTTGAAGATACTTTCTTTGTTCCATTGTATAGTCTTGGCTCCTTTGTCAAAAACCAGGTGTTCATATGTGCATGGATTAATGTCAGGGTCTTCAATTCGATTCCATTGGTCCGTATGTCGGTTTTTATACCAGTACCAAGCTGTTTTTATTACTATAGCTCTATAGTAGAGTTTGAGGTCCGGGATGGTGATGCCTCCAAGGGTTGCTTTATCGTATAGGATTCTTTTAGCTATCCTGGGTCTTTTGTTTTTCCATATAAAGTTGAGTATTTTTCTTTCCAAGTCTGTGAAGAATTGTGTTGGGATTTTGATGGGGATTGCATTGAATCTGTAGATTGCTTTTGGTAAGATTGCCATTTTTACTATGTTAATCCTACCTATCCATGAGCATGGGAGATCCTTCCATTTTCTGATATCTTCTTCAATTTCTTTCTTTAGAGATTTAAAGTTCTTATCAAAAAGGTCTTTCACTTGTTTAGTTAGTGTTATCCCAAGGTATTTTATATTATTTGTGGCTATTGTAAAGGGTGATGTTTCTCTGACTTCTTTCTCAGCCCTTTTATCATTTGTGTATAGGAGGGCTACTGATTTTTTTGAGTTGATCTTGTATCCTGCCACTTTACTGAAGGAGTTTATCAGCTGTAGAAGTTCCCTGGTAGAGTTTTTGGGGTCACTTATGTATACTATCATATCATCTGCAAATAGTGAAAGTTTGACTTCTTCCTTGCCAATTTGTATCCCTTTGATCTCCTTTTGTTGTCTTATTGCTCTAGCTAGAACTTCTAGTACTATATTGAATAAATATGGGGAGAGTGGACAGCCTTGTCTTGTTCCTGAATTTAGTGGTATCGCTTTGAGTTTCTCTCCATTTAATTTGATGTTTGCTGTTGGCTTGCTATAAATTGCTTTTATTATGTTTAGAAATGTTCCTTGTATTCCTATTCTTTCTAAGACCTTTATCATGAAGGGGTGTTGGATTTTGTCAAAGGCTTTTTCAGCATCTAGGGAGATGATCATGTGGTTTTTTTCTTTCAGTTTGTTTATATGGTGTATTACATTGACTGATTTCCGTATGTTGAACCATCCTTGCATCCCTGGGATGAATCCTACTTGGTCGTGATGGATGATTGTTTTGATGTATTCTTGGATTCGGTTTGCCAATATTTTGTTGAGTATTTTTGCATCAATGTTCATGAGGGAGATTGGTCTGTAGTTCTCTTTCTTTGTTGCATCTTTGTGTGGTTTGGGTATCAGGGTAATTGTAGCCTCATAAAAAGAGTTTGGTAGTGTTCCTTCTGTTTCTATTGTGTGGAACACTTTGAAGAGGATTGGTATTAGTTCTTCTTTGAAAGTCAGGTAGAATTCTGCACTGAAACCATCTGGTCCTGGGCTTTTTTTAGTTGGGAGACTTTTGATGACTGTTTCTATTTCTTTAGGGGTTATTGGTCTATTTAAATGGTTTATCTGGTCTTGATTTAATTTTGGTATTTGGTATTTATCCAGAAAATTGTCCATTTCTTCCTGGTTTTCCATTTTTGTGGAGTACAGGTTTTTGAAGTATGATCTGATGATTCTCTGGATTTCCTCATTGTCTGTTGTTATGTCTCCCTTTTCATTTCTGATTTTGTGAATTTGGGTGTTCTCTCTTTGCCTTTTGGTTAATTTGGCTAGTGGTTTGTCTATCTTGTTGATTTTTTCAAAGAACCAACTCTTTGTTTCATTGATTTTTTGTATTGTTCTCTTGTTTTCTATTTCGTTGATTTCAGCCCTCAATTTGATTATTTCCTGGCGTCTATTTCTCCTGGGTGAGTTTGTTTCTTTTTGTTCTAGAGCTTTCAGTTGTGCTGTTAATTCATTGGTATGGGATTGCTCCATCTTCTTTATGTGTGCATTTAGAGCTATGAATTTTCCTCTTAGCACTGCTTTCATAGTGTCCCATAAGTTTGGGTATGTTGTACTTTCATTTTCATTGAATTCTAGGAACTCTTTAATTTCTGTCTTTATTTCTTCCTTGACCCATTGATGTTTCAGGTGGGTATTATTCAGTTTCCATGAGTTTGTGGGTTTTCTATAATTTTTGTTGTTATTGAGTTCTAACTTTAAGGCTTGGTGGTCTGATAAAATACAGGAGGTTATTCCAATTTTTTTGTATCTGTTGAGATTTGTTTTGTGTCCAAGCATGTGGTCAATTTTTGAGAAGGTTCCATGGGGTGCTGAGAAGAAGGTATATTCTTTTGTGTTAGGATGGAATATTCTGTATATATCTATTAGGTCCATTTGAGTCATAACATCTGTTAGGTCCTTTATTTCTTTGTTAAGTTTCAGTCTGGTAGATCTATCTTTTGGTGAGAGTGGTGTGTTAAAATCTCCCACTACTAATGTGTGGGGTTTGATGTGCGTTTTAAACTTTAGTAGTGTTTCTTTTATGAATGTGGGTGCTTTTGTATTTGGAGCATAAATGTTTAGAATCGAGACTTCATCTTGGTGGATTTTTCCTGTGATGAATATGTAATGTCCATCCTGGTCTCTTTTGATTGATTTTAGTTTGAAGTCTATTTTATTAGATATTAGGATAGCTACACCAGCTTGTTTCTTAGGTCCATTTGCTTGGAAAACCTTTTCCCAGCCCTTTACTCGGAGGTAGTGTCTGTCTTTGGAGTTAAGGTGTGTTTCTTGTATGCAGCATATGGATGGGTCCTGTTTTCTAATCCATTCTGTTAGTCTGTGTCTTTTTATAGGTGAGTTGAGACCATTGATATTGATGGGTATTAATGACCAGTGATTGTTAATTCCTGTTATTTTTGTGGTTGTGTTGTGTTGTCCTTCTGTGGTGTATGTTGGTGTAGGATTATCTATTGCTTGATTTTTCATGGATGTGTTTAGCTTCTTTGGGTTGAATTTTCCCTTCTAGTGCTTTCTGTAGGGCTGGGTTTGTGGACAGGTATTGATTAAATCTGGTTTTATCCTGGAATATTTTGTTTACTCCGCCTATGGTGATTAAGAGTTTTGCTGGGTATAATAGTCTGGGTTGGCATCCATGGTCTCTTAGTGTCTGCATGAGGTTTGTCCATGATCTTCTATCTTTCATAGTCTCTATTGAGTAGTCTGGTGTTATTCTGATGGGTTTGCCTTTATATGTTACTTGGTCCTTTTCCTTTGCAGCTCTTAATATTTTTTCTTTATTCTGTGTGTTTAGTGTTTTGATTATTATGTGGCGAGGGGACTTTTTTTTTGGATCCAGCCTATTCGGTGTTCTGTAAGCTTCTTGTATCTTCATAGGTATTTCTTTCTTTAGGTTAGGAAAGTTTTCTTCTATGATTTTGTTGAATATATTTTCTGTGCCTTTGAGTTGGTATTCTTCTCCTTCTTCTATCCCTATTATTCTTAGGTTTGGTCTTTTCATGGTGTCCCAAATTTCCTGGACGTTTTGTGTTAGGACTTTTTTGTCTTTATTGTTTTCTTTGACTGACGAATCTATTTTCTCTATCGTGTCTTCAGTGTCAGAGATTCTCTGTTCCATCTCTTGCAATCGGTTGGTTATGCTTGTTTCTGTAGTTCCTGTTCGTTTTGTCAGGATTTCTATTTCCAGCATTCCCTCAGCATGTGTTTTCTTTATTGTCTCAAATTCATTTTTCAGATCTTGGAATGTTTCTTTCATCTGTTTAATTGCTTTTTCTTGGCTTTCTTTGATTTCTTCCCATTTTTTGTTCGTTTTTTCTTCCATTTCTTTAAGGGAGTTTTTTATTTCCTCTTTAATGGAGTTTTTCATTTCCTCTTTAAGGGAAGTTTTTATTTCCTCTTTAAGGGAGTTTTTTATTTCCTCTTTAAGGAACGTTTTTATTTCCTCTTTAAGGTAGTTTTTCAATTCCTCTTTAAGGAAAGTTTTTATTTCCTCATTGAGGGAATGTTTTATTTCTTCTTTAAGGGCCTCTATCATCTTCTTAATGTCATTTTTAGGGTTGATTTCTTCTGTTTCTTCTGTCATGGTATGTTTAGGTCTTGCAGGTGTAGAATCACTAGGTTCTGATGTTGCCATATAGGTCTTTATGTTGTTGCCTGTATTTTTGCACTGGCGCCTACTCATCTCTTCCTCTGTGAGGTGCAGGTGGTGTCTGTGTCTGAGAGTGCCTCTCTTGTTCTAATTTTTAGTCTTGGTTTAGTAGGGGTTCTTGGTTAAATTGGTGCTTTTGGGCTATTTCTTCAGGGGCAGCTGATTTCGATCGGTGAATTATATACTTATGATTCTGGTGATCTGGTTTGGTGTCTGGGTAGCGCCTTCTTCTGTGTTCTCAGGTCACTTTTTGTTCATTTGTCAACTCCTCAGCTGATCTTGTTTCTTCAGACTTCAAACTGTAGGCATCTGAATCCTCTCCCAGATGGGTTTCAGCTGAGCAGGGTAGTCTCACCAACACCTCCAAGTTGTTGGGTTTCACAGGATCAGCAGCTGGGCCCTAGATTGTCCTCAGACAGAGTGTTCAGATTCGTTCTGGTTCTGACCCACGGAGATAGCTTCTTCCCCAGATGTTGGGGTTAGGGGCGTCCCTGTTCCAAGCTGTGTCTGCTTGTCTCCGTCCCTGGGCCTGTTTACCTCTGCGGTCCAGGAAAAATGTTTTATACATGTCATTTTCATATGAGTAAGGATTAGATCAGGAGAATGCTAAACAGGATATATATATGTATGTGTGTGTATATATATATATGTATGTATGTATGTACATATATGTGTATGTATATGTATGTATATGTATGGAAGCTCCGTAAAGCATTTCATACAGCTTCATGAATCTTTGTGAAACTAGTAGTTTTGTAGCTAAATCGCCAGTTTGGACCTCTGAAGAGGTCTCTGACAGCAGGTTGTAAGCACTCTGTCCCTTTGACCTGATCTTCGCTTCCAACATTTATGTTACAGTGCTAATGCTATGCTTCTTTGGTGTGCCAATAAGCAGAGAAGTAAATGGAGATTTGACGACAACATGAAATACTAGCCCAAAGTGTACCAAATGGTAATCCTTGTACTAAGTTAGGCTAACTTCCTTTATTCAAGCTAGGTTTGATGGGGCTTAGCAATATAGCACACATGAAAAAGAAAAAAAAGAGTGGCTTCAGTTGACTGTGACTGCCAATCAGTTAACAGTGGACCGTGATTGTCCCCTACTTAATGTATTCTATAGTCGTGTTAATGTAGGTCATGTAACTAGAGAGATAGAATTGATTTCTGCTCCGTCTAGGTGCTTTCACATCTCCCTAGGAACTGTTTTGTTCTGACAGTTGTATTATATGATAGAATTTGTGGTCTGGAAGAAAGCATCCAACATGGCATAGGGCTTTCAAGTCATGCTTCTGCTGAAGTTCTTGGTTAACAAATCTCTAAGGAGTTAAGTACTTGACGCCGCTTTCAGTATGTGACCTATGATACAGAAACATAATAGGTTGGTTCTAGTGTAGCAAAGTCTTGGTCATCCCAAGCCAGCTGGAAGAATTGGAAGGAGGTGCATTGAATCTCAACATAAAATGCTTTCATAGGCATACCATCCTTTCATGGGCCACTTTGAGTAAAGTGATTTGGACAGACACCTTGGCTTCTGTTTGCATGATCTATAAATGAATGCAAACACGAAGTTAGGGAACACATTAAGAGAGACACAGATGGAAAGATTTCTTCACTCTCTGAAACATCATGGTTATTTGGTGGAGTGTGGATGAACTTCACAAGCAGTGACGGAATATGAATTGAGTAAGAGGTTGTCATTGGAGGGAAGACTCAGGGGCAGCAATGTCCAAGGACGTGAATTTTAGAATAGTTTCAAATGACTGAAAACGATTTATCAAACAAGAAAATCCATGTTTTAACCATGACTGGAGAATTTTCTTAGGTGAAGAGAGAAGTTTGCCAGTGTAGAATGCCATTGGAGATAGAGACTTCATGTTTTATTTAACCACACAAATGTTGATGTAGATACATTTTTGTTTTTAAATTCAGCATTATGTAGCATTCATGATGTTTTATTTCTTTTGCTGCATCTATTTCTGAAGAGAAAGGAGGTAGGAAAGGAATAATCTCAAAAACAGTTTGTCTTCCGGAGAAAACAGAGTACCAAGACTTGTTTTTGCCATTGTCTGCACAGTGGTGTAGTTTCTCAGGCCTTGCTTCATGGGCATCTCAGTTTCACATTCAATATTTGGGGCGTGCTGAGTTTGTAACATTGTTTGATGTGAAGTTGAGACTGAAGATATATATTTGCTTGGCTGGATCATAGTGCTTGACAACCTCTCAGTGGTTTAGGCGACTCGGCTATTAAGAGGGCTTGTAGAACATCCCACCCTCACACTGGGCAGCTCACAACTTATGTCACTCCAGCCCAGGGAATCTGATGTCCTCTTCTGGACACCATGGGTACCCCACACATGCATATACTTCCCACACGTGTAGGCATAAATAAAAATATAATATAAATAAATCTTAAAATCAGTCTCAGTGGCTTAACACAGCCCCTTTGCATGTTTTTGTGACACGTTCTCTCTATGTAGCCTTGCTATCATGGGACTCCATATGTAGACCAAGATGGCCTCAAACTCACAGAGATTTGCCTGCCTCTGCCTACCTTAGCTCGGTATGGTGTGCCACCATACCCAGCTCAGCCAGTATTTGATGTTTTTCCTTTGTGTCTAGATTGACTTGTGTCTGTCTAAACCATGGTTATTCTCAGAGAACAGGAACAAGAGAGATAGTGAAAACCAGGATTTCTCTTTTGAAGCTATCTCTCAAAAGTATAATATCTTGTGTCTATTCATCTTCTATTGGCCAAAGTAAGTCACATGGCCAAAGCTCATAAAAGTGGCATTAAGAAATATATATGCATGGGGGAAGGGTGTGTGTGTGTGTGTGTGTGTGTGTGTGTGCGCGCGCGCATGTGCATGCACATATTTATACATGTGAAGAAAGTTACTAACAGTATACACTATAATATAGTCACTTGAGGTACTGAGACGAGAGTGACAAAATGAGAGCTAAGGGCAGTGCTTGTTGAAGTAGCTGACTGGGGGCACTGAAAGCAGTGAGAATGACTGGAGAGTAGGCCATGATGTCTCTGTGGCTGTCAGAGGCCCCTGACAGAACTTCCGCATAGCTCACCATACATAGGCACTGCAAGCTACGTTAGAGGAGATGTTCAAATCCTATATATTTTACTCTTCTTTTCTTTTCTTATCATCAGGCTTTAGGAATTCGCTCTTGTAGAATTTGATAGTCAGTAGCACACAAGAGTACACTACAGTAAAAAGAAACATCAGCGCTACAAGGTTTAGAACAGGAATCCTTATATTGCGGGGAGGCAGTCAAACTCAGGCCGTGTGACATGCTCTATGACATTTAAGAAAAGATGAACTGAGCCCAAGGCCCCCCCCCAGATGGTCCCTGGAGCCAGACAGAGGTCAGGGAAGAATTAGGAAATGCAGGTGGGTATACAGGGTGTGTGAGGTTACAGTCATATTCTGTATCTGAGCATATTAGACTGTGTCTTAAGTTGCCCAGCTAAAAGGAGTGCTAGTACTTCACTAAAATTGCGTGCTGGTTCAGTGAGAATCAGTTTGGGGTGAAAAAAGAGAAAGAGAGAAAAGTCAATAGCTCCTACAAGTCTGTGAACTCTATGTATGTGTCTTTTCTTTGTCAGGAAGAACTTGAAATAGCCACCAGGTTTCTGTACTATGAAATGGGCTCTAAGTCTCGATCAGAACAATTCACGGATCATACTGAAATCAGCCTGATGCCTTCCGACATCGATAGGTACCTCTCACAGCTCTTCCTCCTCCTCCTGCTCCTCCTCTTCCACATCCTCATCCTCTTTCTCCTCCCTCTTTTATGTAAGTCTGTTTGCATTATTCAATTTTGTGTTGCAGGTATACAAAGAGATTTCATAAGTTTGATGCAGACGAAAAGGGCTTTATTACCATTGTTGATGTTCAGCGTGTACTAGAGGTAATACGTGGGTTTCTTTTGTTATTATTATCAGCTTTAGTGTAGAAGGATATAAAGATACTATTTATTAGCATTTTCACAAGTCATATTTTTTTAACTTTTGGATAGTCCAGTCATATTAGAAGATGGCTACACATTATTGTTAGTTAAACCTCATTCCTCTGTTGCTTTTCTGTCTAGAGTATCAATGTGCAAGTAGATGAAAATGCACTACATGAAATGCTCAGGGAAGTGGATTTGAACAAAAATGGACAAGTTGAGCTCAATGAATTTCTGCAGGTGAGTTGTGATGAGACAGATGCATTTGTCTTTGCATTTGCTTGTCCCCATCTTACGAATGGGATTCTTAAATCTACGCAGTAATCACTTCATCCTGAACATGTAGCCGGAGCCAGCAACAGTTGATCTGTCTGCCCTTGAGGATGAGGCTCTGTTAGTGCCTGCTCCTCTTCCTTCTCTTTATAAGAGGTATCAGTTTTCTTGGCTATTTAGATTAAATTCAAGTTAATTGTGGCTTACAGAATTGCACAAGAAGTATGCTTTTTAAAGAATGATGCCATGGAATGTAATGGCTGGACCTTTGCTACACTGAGAAGCAACATAGTACTTCTAGTATGGAAAGTCATTCTTTTTAGGAGAGATTATAACCTATAGTTTCATTTATTGAAGAATCATATTCACTTAAGAATATAATTATTCAATTTTGATAAACCAGAAAAGCAAATGAGAAGAAAGGTATGGTCTGGAGTCAAGATGGCAAATTTAAACATTTCCATTTCTGATGTTTAAGTAACCAAAGTTTCAATTGTTCGATCATTATAACCACAAAAGAAATACAGTTTGTTACTGTAACTTCCTACTAGATGCTCTGCATACTAGATGCTTCCGAGTTGAGTTCCGTAAAGGAAAGAAATTCAATACTTTATCTCTAGCTGTCCATAGGACTCTGCTCATTTGAAGAATGCACTGCTTTCCAGGCAGCTAGGTTGTTTTCTGTAGTGTTTCTTGGGCAGGTATTTCAAGTGAATGCCAGGTCTTGCTTGCACCGTGGCAATGATGAATGCTGAACATGAAATAAATTAATGCTGGGATTTTGGTCAATGTCAGCCCTTTCTTCACTGTGTCAAGTTAAACAAACAAGATCAAGGCAAAGGAAATGGTAATTGTCTCTCTAGAGATGAGCTGCAGATAAGAGCATTGTTGAATCTAAATGCAGAAAATTTTCACAGGTTGTGGCCAGCATGACAAAAAGAATGTTTAGTTCTTTAACTAACTGTTTGACTAAATGCAAACTTTAAATCGCATTTGAGATTTATGGTTAGGAATTAGAAAACATTTAGTGACTCTTTTTGTATAGTTTTTCTGGGGAATATTTTATTGTCTCAGAATTTTCGAGAACTCTTCTTCAAAGGAACAGCTTATGCTTCGTTTCCTGTATTTTGTAAATAAACAGCAGCATTTTGACTTGAAAATCTCAGGGTTCTAGATACAATAAGAATCTAATTTAATAGATGTGCTGTGTGGCTTGGTTTTAAGTAACTTTCTTGAATTCTGTAGAGTTAAGCACATAGAAAATAATTTAAACCACCTGCAGGTTTTCTTGTAGACTTTTTAAATAATTGAGTATTTCCTGTTCATTTCTAAATGAATGCAACCATTCATGTCTTCAATAAATACACAGCATAATTTCCAAGTTATAAAACACTGGCCCCTTTTCTCATGAAATCTAGTCACACCTAGATATTTTTTTTTTCTTGCAGTATGGTTTTCAGATATACATAATACTTAATGAAAAATTTTAGTTTGTTGAAGTTCGTCCAGGAAACACCATTGGTGGCTGAGAGAGATGCCTATCTTCGACAGTTGTTACCTCTGACAAATTCCAAGGGTCTCCCAGAATCAGAAAACAATAAACAGAAAATTGTTCTGTCTTTAGATGCCAGCAGTCTCTAGATAAAATATTTCTCAGATGGAAAGCGTGTTTGCAACATTTGATTGTTTAATGAAATCGTGTCCTTTTCTGAATATGAGGAGCCCATATTTATCCTGTTAAGGGTCTGCTTTTGGATATGGGTGTACATTTTCAGTCATTATCATGGGAGGATCACTATGGAGACTGCCTGGTTGTAGGACTTTGTTTCAGGTCTGGGCTTAATGACACTTGTGCATGTAGGAGTCCATCTCTCATAAACAGTCACTTGTGAAGCAGCCTTTAATAAGGTTAGGAGATTCAGATCCAGCCCTTGGGCACATGCCCAGGACTCCCATGTGGAGCACGTTTTTCAAAATGTATCTCCTCCACAGGCTAAAACCCTAACTCTGAAATATTTTAAATGTTTTCATATGTATCTTTTAAAAAATAACTAACTCTACATTTTTTTAAATAGAAGAAATCAGTTCAAGAGAAGTCAATAGTTCAATATTGATGTGAAGGAAGGGGCGAGTCTTATACTAAGAACTGTAAGATGCTTTCCAGATTAAAGGCCTTTGCCTACTCCCTGCATGCAATTTTAGAGCTAATTCTGAATTTATCCATTGGATAAAAATGAATTAGCTAAAATCTAGGTAGTAGAGTACTTTCATTCTTACGGAAGATCTCTCAGTCCATTTTCAATGACTAATATATAAGTTTGTTTAAAAAGACTAAGGAATTTGAATTTAGAAGACTTGAAGTTGTCAGGTACAGTAACACCGAAAAATCATAATTAAATGTAGGAGGTCATGGTTTATCTTTGCTCTATCCCTGAGATTCCTTTTTAGGATTTAAAAATAGAATTCAAGATCCAATATTTGAAGTTAACATTTTAAAAAAGTGACCCAAATAGCACATTACGGGCAAAGATGTTCATTAAATCTGCTTTTAGGGTAGCCTGATCTACTTAGCAGGTGCCATCTCTGTCAGCAGTGTGAAACGTTTCATTTTGAACTATTCAAAAAGTTGAGTGTGTGCTCTGGATCTGATGGAGCGCTTCATTTTGCCTCTGCCTGGCACGGTGGGAACGGGTAGGTGCTAAGAGCAGTCAAAGCTGGCCTGCTTGCTGAGTGTGTCCCGTATTTTCTTTTAAAGCTCATGAGTGCAGTTCAGAAAGGAAGGGTTTCTGGAAGCCGGCTTGCCATCCTGATGAAAACTGCTGAAGAGAACTTGGACCGAAGAGTTCCAATTCCTGTGGATCGTAGTTGTGGAGGATTGTGAGTCTGACCAGTAAACCCGCAGCCAACAATCATAGGACAGCAAGCACCATGTACCAACCAGAGATGACTTAAACCACTCTAAATAGTGGCTATGGTAGCGTGTTTTTTAAAAAAGAAAACACTGGAAAAACATTCCAAAACTTTTAAGATGTTGGTGTATTTGCCAACTTAATCTGCCAATCCTTTATTTGTATTTTCCATTCACTCTAGCTTCTAAAAAGTGTTTTTCTCATTTTTAGTGCACATTGATTTAACGTTTTGTATCCATTTTGTAACCTGCCAGACTTGACTCTGCCTTTCCATCCCTTCACTCAAATCAGTTTTAATGGCAGACCCCTCAGGACTGGAAAGAAGCTGGAAAATATTGTGAGCACCCAGAGCTCCGGAACTTGAACTTGCAGACAGCATTTTTTTTTTTTTTTTTTTTTTTTCTTCTTAGAAAAGTCTTTGACCTGTTGACCTGATCATGTTTTGGGAGACTTCTCAGCCCTCTCTTACTACCTCCCCTTCCAAGCAACACTGCACCCTTTTCTGTCTAGAGTAACACTGGTGAATCTGGAGAGGGAAGACCAAGTTTCGGTCTGGTTGAGATTTGGTTACATTTCTAAAAGAAAAGCTCTGAACGCTTCCAGGATCACAGGAGAAAGATAAAGACAGCACTGACATTTGCCGGGACGCAGTGAGAGTTGCTTCTCAACAGTTCATTTTTTTCCCCAGGCACTGCTGGCTTTCTTTGACTATTATAGTTGCCAGAAAAAAAATCTTTGCTTTTTTTACTTTCAAACCAGCATTTGAGTGGCAAGTTGGATATAATGGGATGAGACCAAATCTTTCCCTTCCTTCAGGGAGTAATGATAAAACACAGTTTTCAATCCCACAAGTCCTGATTCTTGCAGCGTGTGGTATTGTCAGGCCTGTTCTTGTTGGGGTGGGCAATAGTCTTAGTATTTGCAAAGGGACAATAAGAAAGAATTGGGCAGACTTTAGTTAACTTTAATTATAAAATTAAAATAAGGCATACTCCCACTTTGATATCCAAAGACAGTGTGCTTGCCAAAAGCCTTTCTCTTTGTATACTCAATGGGAAAATTCTCATTCTGCCAAAAATAAAAAAATAAATAAAATAAAATAAATCAAAGGAAGATCACACACACACACACACACACACACACACACACACACACACACACACACACACACACACACACACACAAACCAAAACTGACTGTGCATTGATCTCAAAAAGTAATGCACCTAACAGAGATGCCAGTTGGAGGATGCTTCTGTTAATACTCTGTTGGCATTATAACTAGTAATCTTAATATTTATTAATTGTGCTCCCTTTCCTGAAGCTACCAATAATTGGTTTTCTGTGCATCATAGGAAACGTAGCCCTTGTTCCATACTTCTCTCCTGGCAGGTTTTGTTGTGCAGACTATGTCCTGGCTCTGTGAACTGGTACAGAAAACACCTTCCTCTGTGCTACTGTTTCTGCTTATACTATGCCTTTCTGCCTCGTTATGAGTCTGCATATCGTAATATGAACTGGGAAGTTCACTGACAGAGCCTCCTGCCCTCCAACATGCAGAAACTGTAGGGCAAGACAGCCCAACTCATTTTATTATTAAACAAAGTTTAGATACTTTACTTATGTAGGGTAACCTGACACAGAGCAAGTGATGTCACAGCAGGTGCCACTGAAGCTTTTCTTTCAAAGCATGAACATTTTACACAAGTTTTTATTATTATGTTTTTAATAAATGGGATCATGTGGATTTTCAATTGAGTGTTTTTTCTATCATGACAATAAAGTTCACTTTAAACTTAGAGACATTAAGTTGGCAGAAAAGCTATCCTTTAAGACATCCCAAATGACATATCACAATATTCTACATCTGTACTCCCCTCCTCTCTCTCTTTCTCTCTTTCTTTCTAGTTAGATCAAGATAACGATGGCTTGTATCACCCCTGATTCTCTTACAGTAGGGACTGGGCTTAGAATGTGGACTTGCTCAGGCCGATCTGTGTTTGGAAAGCAGGTCTTGTTTGTACACGCTTTGCTATTAATGAAGTTCCTTTAAGGACAAAGAGAAGTGCACTTTTCTTCATTTGAGCATATCTGCTTTGGCTTCAAAATCGGCTTGTTCTGAGACACGCTCCTTCACCAATCCCAGAGACTCATTTTGGCAATGAACTACTTTCATGACATTCCTGTAAATAAAGCACCCCAGCTTTTGCATTTTTCTGTGAGTTCCTCATTGAACCTGGACAGTCTTTTTTTTTTATTCCAATTTAAGCAAAGGAGAAAGGAAATAGGGGAACAACCCCCTTTAAAACGCAAACTCCTTCAGAGAATAAAACATTTTTTTCTTTTCATATAAACCTGGTATTTGTTGACTCTGTTCGGTGTGGGATTGGGTGTGTGGGGATTGCCTTTTATTATCAGGTGATTTATTTCAAGAGCCTCAGAGGGGATTCAGGTGAAGGAATCGCATCTGTGCTGGAGGGCTGTAGACTCCTTTAACTAGCCTTCGCCTTTGTCCTAATAACGGTGATGATGCTGGGTTACTTGTTTAGCTAAGCTTGTCTGCCTCATATCCATCATGCTGCATATTCTTGCTCTCAATCTGTTTGTACTGAGTGTAACTTCAGATTTCTGCCATCAAGTGCATGCTTTGTACTCTGCCTTAGTTTATGGCTTGATTTTTGTCAATTTCAAAATATGTACAACAAAAATGTTCATTCTGATTTTAACTCAATACAGCATAGGGATTGTCACTGATTTTTTTTTTCTTTACCTCTTTTTTATGTATTTGTAAAAAGGTCTTTTGCATATGAATGTAATCACATATCGATGTCACTGATGCTGTAGACTTTCGCTGCACTTTACTCTAGGGAGTAGAAAAGCCCTACTGTGTTTTAAAAGAATATCACGTCTTAGTCCAGTACTGGAGTGGACATACTCACTGCATGCTCTCATACTGTCACACTTTTCTGTATTGTGTTTGGGTTATTGTTCTAGACTGGACTGTTAAATGCTGTGTTTGAGGCTGGGTTGTCATTTTTATAACTGTCTTGGTATTTTATCACCATTATTTATTACTTTTGATATACAGAATGAGCTGCATGCATTTGTAGAGCAATAAGAAGATGTATTTAATGTGCCTTGTTTTTAACTGAGTAAGAGCCGAAAGCGTAAATCAATAAAGCTGATTAAAATGGTCCATTTGCTGGCATCTCCCTGTTGCTTGTTGGTCAGACAAATAACTTTAATTACTGTTGAAGTTTTGAAAAGTTTGAAGATATTTTCAGAAACTGTATTTTAAATGACACACATTAATTCTTTTACGTTAGAATCTTGTCATTTTATCTCAAATGAAGTGTCTGTATAGACAGATCTTATTTTATGAGACTACCAAAATTATTTATTAATTTGTTGCTTCAGTTTTACATGACCCTAGTCTACATTTATGCCATTACAACTCAATAGAATTCCTTTCCTCTCTCTCTTCTTCTTCTTCTTTTTTTTTTTTTTTTTTTGGTTGAGCAGAAGCTCTCAGCCTCCACGTTTCCAGGCATGCTGATGAATTTTATCATAACTAAAATCAATAGAAATGAATGGGAAAGATTACATAATCCATTTTGATCATCTTACATGTCAAGTTAGTGCAGGGTTGCCAAGCGTTGATAAATGCTCTGACAGAAAAAAACGCTATATATTTTCATTGTCAGTGACTCAGTAGAGCTGTTATCAGTTTAGCACTGGCCCAATTTTCTAATGCCCGTGTTATTTTATAGGTTTTAATTTGCACGCGCACAGGGAGTACTTTCTCCATCTGTGGTGGAGAAGGGCTACCTACCTCCAGGTTGAGCGGGCTCGGAGGCGTTTGTGAGTTTCTTATAGTCCCTTGAAACTGTATCCCAAGCAAAGGCGCCCTCCCAGACAGACCTTGGACAATACACCATTTGTTCAGTGTCTGGAAGTACAAAGCAGCTCAAAACGTTTTCCATTGATCTAGCTCATGCAATTTGATAGCACTTAAATAAAATTTGTCAAAATAGTGTTCCTGGTTTTCAAAATATGTAAAATTGACGGTCACTTAAAAGAAAAGAAACATGATACTGGCCTCAATATTTTGCAGTTTTTGTCAACAGTCCACTGTCACTAGTGTGACATCGCATCTGATGACATTTGACTTATGAAGAAAAGAAGCAACAGGAGTTTTAAATTGATCTGGCACCCTCGTAATGAGACAAGTTCTGTATGGGAGGCAGAAATGATGAGCCTTTTATGCCTGTACTTTGTATTTTAAGTCTCTAATTAGCTACCTAACTTGTGAAATGCAGGAACAGAACATGATGTATGTAAGCCTTGAAGATGCCACAGACAGCCCCAAAGGCCCTGTGCTAAAAGGTGCAGTGCAAAGAATCAGTCGCTGTCTTTCCATCTCTTACATACCTGCTCAGGAACTGATGTGATCTTAGAAAAATACTGCCCTAGCAGAGTCATCAGGACACCCCCCCCCCTCGTTCTCCACATTTGGCATTGAATCCTTTGCTTAGCACACGTCACAACCAGAAGTGTTCACGTGTAGTTACTTGAACCTAGGGGAGGGTTGTGTGATGCCTTCTTTAGGAAGGTACTGGACTGTATTTCAGTGGAATCGGGGGAAGATTGAAATGCATAGAACGTACCTTGGATGCTAGCGTATGGCACATGGTACAGCTGGTTTGTTCTATAAGCTTCTGAGCCTTTGCAGATCCACTGCCATGCGTCTTAAGCAAGGCATCCCCACACTCGTCTACCAGGTAAATGGCTCCTGTAGGGCAGTTGCATTTGCTTCTTCAGCAGCAGCTGCTACCTTTCTTTCTTTGTATCAAAGAGTAGGGAAGTGGGCCATTGCGTGCGCACGCACGCACGCACGCACGCACGCACGCACGCACGCACGCACGCACGCACGCACGCACGCACACACGCCTTTAGCCCTCATCCTCAATGTTCTTTGTTAGCTTTTAGCATACCCTATAAAATTGGGTCCTATTTTTATTAGCTTTTTCTTTAACTCCAATTTAGACTTACTTGATTTTGTTTGTCTAAATAATCTAAATGTAATAAACTCAATTAACATAACACTATTCTTTCACCTGACCTCAGGGCCCTCTTTTAAACGAGGTCTTCTGCCCTTACTGGCCCCTTCCCCCAAGGGTTAGAGTAAACAGCCACTCCCTTCATATGTTGCTAGTTGGATTTTCTCACCATTCCTTCACCATCCGATTTTTTTTTTCCTCCATCCCCATCATTAATTGATTTACAATTCATTTTTATGCATACGGAGTTTTTCCTATCCAAGTTAAGAAGCTGTAAATCTTAGATCCATTGAAATGACAGTGAGAAATATTTCATTTTATCTCATGAATCATTTGCCATCCTTATTGCAGAAAAATGGCAAAATTATGGTGTTCCATGTTTTCATAAATTACCCTTCCCCACCCCCAACCCCACTGCCCTGGTTCATTTCATTATCTGTGTGGAGAGACTCGGAGCCACACTGCAGACACGTGGGGTAAACATCTCTGGTCTTGCAGCCGGCTAATCAAAATTTCATAACATTACAAATTAATTCCTCTGCTACCACGAAGAACTTAGTTCATGTACAAAAATATATCATCTATTTTATAAGTCAAAAAATAGCTTGATATTAAAGTATGCCCCACGATTGCTCATATCAAGAAGGGGGACGGGTGTTGAGTTCTTTAAATAATGTATATAATTTTCATTGGTTTCATATGTCAAAGTAGTCATTGATGTCCTGAAGGGTGGGTGCTTGGCACTATGTGTTTGAACACTATTAAAAAATCATAGCTTCTTCCAAAAAGGCCAAATCTTGGGTTTGTATTTCACATATGACCTAGAGTGAAATAACTTCTGCAGGTACGCCGTCCTCCCCTCCCCCCCCACCCCCACCTTGTCTCCAGCAAGAAGTAGCCTGAAGAGTAAGAACCTAAAATTTCTAAAGATAAATAATTTTTAAAAGAAACACATGAGATCAGCTACCATATTACAGCGTGACTGGGATTGGGCTCTTCCTCTTAACCTCCACGTTATTGTCAGGCTTTTAAGGGGCCACACAGGTCAGTTCTTTGTAGATTCTGAGAAGTCAAGTTTATCCTGGAAAAGATGTGTGTCCTAGTGAGTTGCTGCCCTCTATCAAAATGGGCTATCTTTTAAATGGAGTTCCTCCAGCTTGATCCATGCTGTAAGCAGCATTGAACCATTAAATAAAAACCAAGACAAAATGGCTTTGAAAAGGGTTAATTAGCTTTAATACTGATTTATTCCATATAGGACGCTAATAGACCAGAACATTTACTTCTGTTTTGGATCATTAAAAACTGGCTCTAGTTCTTGAACAATTTGTTTCTAATAATTAAAAATTAGACCAATTAGAGTAGTCTTCATATAACCTTCTCCCCATGATGTACTTTTTATGAAAACAAAAACCTGACTTACTATTTCGCAGTTCCCTGCGATCTCAGCCATAAAAGCAGTGCACAAAATATTGAGAAGGCCATTGAGCTCACGTCTGGAATATTTCTCCTTTAGTCCTAAAAGGACCCTTGAGATGAGGTGAGGTGTATGTGTTTGGGGGTGGGATGGGGTGTGGTGTGGTTAATGTATGCACTGAGATCAGGAAGGCAAAATTGCTGTGTGCTGGAGTCACATTTCCCTAATAGTTGGTGCATCCCTAGCCCTAGGACGTAGCTTTCTCCATTCATTGCTCTAGGTTTGGAAATGTGACTGCATTGGAAAAGTTTCCAGTGACCTCTGAGGTGCTGTCTGTCTCTGTAGGGGAGGGCTCCCTTGCTGGGTTGAGTTTTTGTTCTTATGCTGCCCTCTAATGGATACCAAATTATTTCATTAGAACCAGAACAAAAGTAAATTTTCAGCTTCTTAGGGCCAGCCCATCAGTCTTGGACATGGTGATCTGACCTGCTTCCCCTCTGCACATGTTCAGGTGTAGGAGACATTTGTGTTAATTGTGTCCTGCTGCCCTGGCCAAAGTTGCATTCCTGTTCTGGACAGTGAAGAGACAGCGAATGCTAATTTGTGCTCTGTCGAACTTTTCCTTTTTTCTTTTTTTCCTTGCCAGCAGTTGTAAAGAATTGATGTTCTAGGGTACTTAAAAATGAGGAATAAAAACAGTGTAAGTGCTGTATTAAGATGATATGCTGTATGTTTTATCAGCCACTGGCACCTAGTTCAAAAGACAAAAAAATTAGCAGCAGTGGTTTGGGAATAGGCCTGCGCACAGGGTGGCTATCCAATCCATACATGAAGAATATCAGCGCTTTTCACATGCTGCTTTCTGACACCCATTGCTAGAGCTGAAAACTATCTCTATTGTCCAGTTTGATTGCTTGAATCAAACTGATTTACAGCAAATCCATCTGAGCTTTGATAAATCTATTACAGTTTCATTTCACTGATTTCATTAACGTGAATAAAACCAGCCATGCTTTCTGCATAACTGCCTTTTAATGGCTTGGCCCTGTCACCTGCCTGAATATTAATCCCCCTGACTTATTGCTCCACAGAGGGAATGAGTAATGGGTATTTGAATGTGATCAGCACAGTACAATGCAATTAAGGAAGCAGTACTGTTCTGTGCCTTTAATCCTGAACTAATTTGAATTGCAGTTTGATAGCACAGTGAATCCTGCATAATTATGTAGGGTGCATATTAAACTCTGTGACAAACCGGAGGAGCTTTTAACCGTCACAGCTATGGTAGACAAGTGAAGGCTAGAGTCAGAGAGCCCACTATTGGACCGAGAGCTCAATTAATAGGAAACCCTCAGCGGGATGGCTTGGCCGTGCAACCTATCTTGGAACAAAAATATGAAATGTTGACTTGCTCCAAATCAATTTTATTTTCCATGCATTGGAGTTCTCAGAGTTCCTTTTGAGTTTTCAAGGTAGAGAATTGTCCCTTTGCAAAACTTTATATTGTCTCATTTACTTTAGTAGTTAAAACCAGGAGCTATCACAGTTCACAGCTAGGGGAAAAAAACACACATGTGTACACATGCAAACACACACATGCACACACAAATATAGCTGTTAGAATATCACCACTTAATATATCCTCATTTCCCAGAAGTTTGGAAGTCATTTCATGGAGTCAGGTTTCCTGATGCCATGTGGATGCTTTTATTACTCTGTATTAAACCTAAGGAAAAGAAAACGAGTATTCTATTTACTTTGGATCTTTTGTTATTATATCAGTAATTAATTTGGATTATTGCTTAGGATTTTTTAAAAAATTTTAAAAACAGACCAAAATATGATGACTGTAGGCTGTTATAGAAAATGACAGGTCAGGAATAAAGAGGCTCACTCCTGTACTATGATCTTTCTTGCTACTGTTAGTTTCACATCTGGGCAAAAATAAGAAGTAAGATGTATTCACTTATGTCTTGGGCTGGTCCTGCAGTGGGAAATAGTCATCAAAAGTCATAAATGACTAATTTGCTGCAGTTAGGGCATTTAAGGTAAACAATCAATACCATACTTTTAATGCACATTATTATCCAAATAAAAATGACATTTTGTCTCTGTTTGACTATTTTTATATAGCCCTGTCATGTCACTTTGCTACAGTTGCCTTGATACTTAAGTGCTTTGTGGATGAAACAGAAGATAATAAGGACGTGGCCTGTTCTTAAGCTGTAAGAGAGAGAAGTGTTCTAATCAGAGGAAAAACAACCAGGGACACCTCAGCTGCTTTTGTCACAGTCCACCTTGGTTCTTAAACTGGAGAATTTGCTTTTGCATTGCCTATTGACTAAGTTAATAATCCAGGTGTTGAGACATGAACTTACTGAAATTTGACTGAAGCTTTAAGAAATCTGCGTAGGTTGAGACAGTGTATGATTAAGTACCTAGCAAAATATATGTATATAAACACAGACACATTTTTTCTTTTTAAATCTTTGTACTGTGCAGTTGGGAACATGGCTTTAATCCAACAAATTGTTATTCAAAATACACTAACTGCAAAATGCATCAACCAAAATCGAGGAGGGGGAGGGAGTGACTTCCCTAAGGGTGAACAATAATATTAGCAGGATTACAGACCTTTAATTTTTTTTCCAGTCTAATTGAATCCAATAGAATTACTGTAGGTTCTTAAGAGTCACCGTATCCTGCTGGGTTACTCTCATCTAAATATTGCTAGTTAACCTTGTTTTTCAAAAATACATTGGAAAAAGCTAAATGGTGCCTCTTTCCATAATCAGTTTACATTATGTTGCACACTAACTGTTGATTACATTTCCCAGAGAGGGATTGTTTCCCTTATGCCACCTGAATTGACTTTTTTTCTGACAGTAGTAATAGACTGGCTTAAATAAAATAATTTTGGTTTGCGGGTGGGGGCGGGGCTTGAAACATTTAAATCGTCAGTGAAAATACATGAGTATAGGAAAATTGGAAAAAAAAAAATCACCCTAGAATTAATATTGAGGTACCCTCTGGTAGACTGTTGTTTATAAATCAAAACAAGTAATTGAATATATGTATATAAATATATGTGTGTGTGTGTGTGTGTGTGTGTGTAACTTCAGGAAAATGAAACATTTCAAAGACTGAAAAATGAAGTCTATTATTGAAAGTCATGGAATAAAAAAGATACAAATATGTTTTACATGCTTTTAGGAATACACTGCTTGATTTATAAGATACCAATAGATTACATACAGGAGAAATATTTTCTGATTTTCATAAAAACTTCTCAGAATCCCATTTTATTCCACGCATTTATATTAAACACAGTAACGTGAGGAGTTTGTTGTTGCTGTCGGGCATATCAAAAATGTCATAGCAATCTTTGTTTGCTGATGTAGTTCGGGTTTTTTTTTTTTTTTCTAGGTATCAATTATGGCTTCCCCCTCATAGAATGCCAGGTTTTTTTTTTTTTTTAAACAAATCTAAGCTGTATGAAAATAAGATCTCCTCCCATCCTTTTCCTTCCACCTGCCTCCTCCACCCTCAATGTTGTTTATTGCTTCTTCTTAAAACAATTTTAGGCAGCAAGAGTAGTATGTTGCTTGGGCTAAGGCTGGGCTGTTAGCTAAATTAAGCCATTGTGACTCAAAATCCTCCTTTAATAAGGTTCATGCTGTCTACAACTTCATCATTTTCTGCTGAATGATAATTACTTTATTCAATCATGTTCAAGGTTTTAGTGAAAGCTAGCATTGATTGATTAACTTCAATTACCATGCTTACATTTGCATAGATAAAAACTGCTTTTCAATTTGTGAGTGGCACGCCGGTGGAAACCCTGCGCTGATATTTGCATTTCAATGTGAACAGTGAAGAAAAAAGGTGGGCGAGGGGTCTGTTCAGTGCTAAGCCCTTTCCGCTTCAGCGCCTAAGCATTCCTCCATAAACACTCTTGTTATGATGTTAGTTCGTTCAAACCACTCTGAGGTAACTGATGGAGGCTCCTGTTTACAAGCTTTCCTGACAATTGAGCAGTGTGGATTAGGGGGAAAGGACTCTGGCAGTGGCTTGCAGGCCAGCCGCCCAGCTAAAGAAGAAATCTTCCTGCAGCCCAGGACCACAGCCAGGACACACCAATGCCGGTGGTGTGTGTATCCCTGACTGACCCAGCCTGGTCTGACCTTGCAATGGCGGCCGCCTTTCTCCATCATTCTGTTGGCTGGGACGCAGTGCTGAGTTGCCACCTGTCCCTTTTAGGTTCAAACCCACGGAGAGTGCAAAGAATTATGGAAGTCTTCATCCCCCCCCCCCCGCCCCGCCCCAAAGAAGCAGTAACAAATATTCATATTTGACTCAACAGACACAACCAGCTATTTGTTGAGTAGGCAGACTTTTAGCATGTATCTAAGACTAGCCTGCCCCGTTTTCCTTACCTGACAGTGTTTCAGAAATGCAGAAGTTTGATTGGGGATTAATGCCTTTTCTGCATATTCCAGGTAAATCACGATCAAATTATTTTTTGAATCAACCCTGGACAGTCTATATAAAAGTACAACAGCACCTAACCAGAGAGCTATTTCTCAAATTCATTCGAGACTACATCTTTTTTTTTTTTTTTTTTTTTCCTAAGCTGGACAGCTAGGTGGAAGACCTGGCCAGTATGAAGCTCACTCCCTTCTCTTGATACTTACTGCAACAGTTCTTTTTGGATGCGCTATCTTCTAAGATAAAGCTACAGTTTCCAAAATGTTTTCACTTAGGAACCAGACAGGGCTCCTTAGATCAGTGGCCCTAAGCTTTTGTTCTTTAAGAAGTAAATAAAGCTATGGAGAATACTTCATTCAGCAGAAATATGTGCACGGACCTCAGACTTTTTTTGAGGAAATCCTACTATGCCCAGATAGTTGCACAAGTGAAATATCCATATCAGGACTGGAAAGATGGCTTTGTGGTTAAGAGCATTGGCTGCTCTTGCAGAGAACTCAGGTTTGGTTCCCAGCACCCACGTGGTATAGTTCCAGGGTTCCAACACCCTCTTCTAGCCTCAGTGGGTACTGCGTGCACGTGGTGCACATACATACATGCAAGCAAAACAGAGATGCATAGAAAAATGTAAAAGATCCCAATGCATGCATTGTTTCTGTAGTGAAGGTCAAAACACTCGGACCAAATTATATGTAATTTTACATGTAAAATTTACATGTAATCATATAAAAATTTTGTCTTCGTTGGGCCAGAGAAATGACTCAGCTGTTAGGATCCCTAGCTGTCTCTTCCAGAGGACCTGGGTTATATTGTCGGCATCGACATGGTGACTCACAGCTGTCAGTTCCCGGGCATCTGGCACCTTCTTCTGGCCACTGAGGGCACCCAGCGTGGTCATGCACATTCAGGCAAAAGCACTTATATACATGAAATAAATAAATAAATAAATAAAATTAATAAAAAAAATTTCTTTGTCAGATAAGAAAAAATACTTGGTACTTCACAAAATTTGCAAAGAATACTTATAAGGGGAATATTATCTTTTCCCCAAATCTTATTTGCTATGTTTCAGTCCAGCTGAAATTATATGGTAAGTAGTTTTTAATGAAATTAGGATATGCTTCACATTACTGTACTATGTTTCAAGCTCAAAGTACAAAGAAGTGTTACTGTATTCTGCATGCTTGAAGAGTGGGCCTGTCCCTCGGGGTGTCTTGAACCTGGGAAGATGAATGGATAAGCCATTGAATGGGTAAGTTCAACTGGTAAGAGCTAGATGTGTGTGTGTGTGTGTGTGTGTGTGTGTGTGTGTGTATCTGTGTGTGTGTGTGTGTGTATCTGTGTGTATTTTTTAAGGCAGGGTTTGTGTAGCTCTGGCTGGCCTTGAATTCACAGAGATCTTCCTACCTCTGCCTCCTAAGTGCTGGAGTTATAGGGGTAGACCACCATGCTTGGGCTCAATAAATTTTTGAAATAAAAAAAAAAAATCTCACTAAAGTTCTTTAGAATTCAAGGAGAATTAGAGATTAAAAATGTAGCATTTGGACAAAAATTTGTGACTGAGGGTTTTGTATTTAAGTTGCTTTGTCCTGTTTCTTGGTGACCAAAGGTAGAAATGGCGATAGACGAATAAAATACTCAGCAAAGAAAAAGAACTTATGTTAAGAAAACAAACTAGAGAAAAAAATTCAAGATGCTTAAATGTAATGGCAAAGATGGCCTATCAATTTAAACAGTTTGGTCTGAAATATCCACCAAAGTGTATAGAAGTTTCTTTGTAGTTAGCATTATAGCTAGCATGTGAAAGAATGTTATTTTGAAAAGTTAATTTTAGTTAGATTGGATAATTAGGTGTAGAAAATGAAGCAGCCTTGGAAGCTAGTGAATTGTTTTGTCAAATTGGCACATGATATATCCTGGCACAATAGAAGGGCAAGACAATTCCTGTAAGGATTGAAATGGCTCATATGAGTCAGTGGCGACAGTTTTTAAAAACTTAAGACTCCCACCTTAGTAGACGGTGAGAGTAAATCATAGTTGCCCAGCCTCTGTGAGCTAAATACCGGGGAAAATTGGATTGTGAAAATGGATTTGAGGAGTTAGTATCCAAATGAAGTGAATAAACTACAGTGGATTGTGTGCTTTCCACCCAGAAGACAGGAAGACAGAAGTCCCCTGAGGAACTAACCATGTGTGAATTTCCATACACTACTACACTTATTTGTTCATTGGTAAGTGCCAGTGCACCCCACAGCTCACATGCAGTGGCCAGAGGACGACTTGGGGGAATCAGTTCTCTTGGTCTACCACGTGGGCACTGTAGTCAAACTCAGGCTGTCAAGATTGGCCCCAACACCTGTCCCTTCCGAGCCATCTCAATGGCCTATTTTCCATGAATTGTTGACCCCCCCAACATTTACTAGTTCGCTTCCAGGGGAGTATGTCTGGCTGTCGGCCCTACCTGTGTGATGCTCGTCACCTTTTACCCCCAGTCCTTGGTGGGTGGCTCTGGGACTCAAAACCTTGTCTCCTCAACACTCCTAGTGGCCCATAAAGCTCTGGGCTTACCCTATAACTCTCCATGTTGAAGGAAGTATGAATTTCAGTTGCCTATACATCCGTTATCTGAATTTTTCCCAGCTCTTTGGAACTGAGGGCCTCAGACTCACTGGACTCTTTCCTACTCAGTTGCTCAGGTTCACGGCTTCATCGTCCAGCAGTCTTGTTCTCTCATTGTTCCTGTTTTCTATCGTCAGCATCTCTCTTCTCAGAAAGTCATTTCTCTCTATCTGGGGTGTATTGGTGCACAACAGTATTTCTTTCTAGACTGTACTACATTTGTTTTCTTTGGAGCTAGCATATCAGTATACAGCCTAGGATGTCCTGATGCTCACAATTCTCCTGCCTCAGCCTCCTGAGTGTATTAAAGTTCAGCAATCAAAATCCCCTTTGGCTCATCATCAATTAACATGCCCAATCAAAACATACCACTGCATCCTAACCCATTCTAACACAGACCTCCCCTTTGTCTTTCCTTAAAAATTACACCTGCAAGGTCATTTGCTGTTGTTTTTCTGTCTGAGTCGGAAAGCAGCCACTTTAACTTTTCTTTCAAGCTTCATAAAGGAGCTCTGTGAAAATAGGTGTTTGCCTGTGATTTGTGCCTAATCTGGGGTCCAGGAGTGAGCCCTGGCTGTGGTGGGGAGAATAAAGGGGGTCTCCTTCAATGACCACAACCTGGGTATGTCACAAGTTTTTTTGTTTTTTGTTTTTTTTTCTTTTCTTTTCTTTTTTTTTTTTTTTTTGGTTTTTCAAGACAGGGTTTCTCTGTGTAGCTTTGCACCTTTCCTGGAATTCACTTGGTAGCCCAGGCTGGCCTCGAACTCACAAAGATCTACCTGCCTCTGCCTCCTGAGTGCTGGGATTAAAGGCGTGCACCACCACCGCCCAGCTTGTTTTTAAAGTTTATTGAAATCAGATGTTTCCAGTTCTCTTCCCAGTGTTTTAGTCTTATTTAAAGACTGAAACACTGCATTTAGAGACAAGTTTTTAATGATTCTAGAGAAACTTCTCAGAAACAAGCAATATCAAAGCTTTAAAAAAAATTCGAACAATACCTTTTAATGAAAATAGCACCTTCAAATACATGGATGAATGAACTATAACTAGAAGTCACCCTGCAAACTGTCTCTGAACTCAGTGTCCAGCAATGTAGAAACTGCTTAAAAATGTTCACCGTCCACACTTAACTCGTATTCAATGAGAGAAACAGAGACTGAAACACCTTAGATGAGGCTTCAGACAGGAGTGTTAAAAATTACTCTAAGCTAGGTGTGACAGCCCCTGAGAGCTGAGGCTAGAGGACTGTCATGAGTTCAAGGCCAAGTTTTCGGAGAACAGTCAATTGCTCCCTAGGTTCCCTAACCCTCAGATCTATTTCTTGATGTCTCCTTTCAGGCCAGCCTTTGCAAGCGTTGAAGTCAGATGGCCAGCCTAAGTTGTTCAAAAGTAAGGAAAGGGGCCTGGAGTGGACAGTTCAGAGGTGGCTTGCCTCCTCCCCAGTCCTGCCCATCAAGGATTAAGTTCCGTTTCTAATTTGGCACTGGTCTCTTATCCCTTCCCCACAAAACTGTGAGAATGCTAGAGAGCAGAAATTGTAGTTCCCTAGTGCTTGAGGGCTCTGTGGGGCCATCGAGCTGAACAACTATTGGTTTCTCCATGAGCAGCTGAGACAGGTCATTTTCTGCTTTTGCCATTTGCTTCTCAGGGTCACTATCAGACGATCCGATAGCTTAAGTCAATTTTTCCTGTATATAAAGCAAGCAGACTTTTTGTTGTTGTGCACTACTCAATATCACGATAATTATTTTCCTTTATCCTTGGGAACTATAAGCTTTTGAGAAGAAAAAAAAAAATCCCCAAACCACAGGATAGTCAAATGAAGGAATTTTCATGGCAGTGCCAGGAAAAAAAATTCCTCCTTATGTCCATACACCAGATCACTTTTTAAAAATGACATTCACATGACAGTCACATGGCACTGTCTTTGCTTGAGTTGCTATGCGCGATGGTGCATAGCTCTGTATTATAATATACGGTACAGATGGTACCTACAGTGCATTTATGTAGAGATTTTGTCCACCCCTCCCAAAAGATATATTTACTTACAATGACTCAAAACAGATGGACGGACAAATCTGTCTTCGATATTTAATACTAATATATTAATGTGCAAATGACTTATAACAATAGGTTTGTTTTCTAGAGCCTAATGCAGTGGTTGCCATAAGAACACAAATTATGTGTACATTTTAATGCATCTATGCTTCATAATTATGCATGGTTGTGTGCTGTTATAATTGACATAAAATATAAAACAGGTCAAAGAGCAGCTATTAAAACTATTTTTCATTTTGCTTCTTGACAGCCAGCAACATTGGCGCCTGGTACATTTAATAGGGCCATACATGGGATGCGCAGATAGTCACAAAGCTGCAGCCACATTAAAGGGCTCCAGAATTTGTAACCTAATTATTTTAAACATTTTTAAAGACTGATGATTTTCTTTGGGGGGGCTCATATTTTGAGACCAAATATGTGAAATATTTTAAAATAAAGATGAATGAGAAAGGAACTCTGTGTGTGTGTGTGTGTGTGTGTGTGTGTGTGTGTGTGTGTGTGTGTGTATGAGAGGCGGGGGGAAGATGGGGAATTTTGTTTGAGAATAATATATTCTTAGTTTTTTTTTTCTGCTTGGGTAAAATTAAGTAATAATTTCCACAAGCCTTATATACTATATAATTTCTGTTCTGTGTACCCATCATTTCTTTTGGTTTTATTTTTCAGCACACTTAAGAATTATTTGATTAACTTTCCATTTCCGAAAGGGTTACATGGGGAGAAACTAGTCTGCTTATTTCTTAATGCACTCACCTCCCCGTTGAGGGCCTGAGCACTGAAATCCTCGTGCTGTCCATGGAGAGAGGAAAGGAGGGAGGTCAGGGCCTTGCTCAGGGACACTCAGCAAATGGAACCAAAGCCAGGGCTAGGGCCTGAGCATCTGAGTCTCGGTCATGACCTCAGGTCCCCGACAAACGCCCCAGATTTTCAGAACCAAAACATCTCTTTTTCTGTCACAAGCTACATAGAGTTCTGAATGAAATAACACATATAGAGTCAACCAATTGCAACGAGACAACCTATAAAAAATTTTACTTATAGTACTTTTCAGATACATAGATTTTTGTAACTGTAAAACAAAAATGTGAAATTCATACTCAAAGGATTCCTTACTGCATTGTGATATGTCAACACAGCTGGCATAATTTTCTCTTGTTTCAAAATTTTTATTTTAGCCCACAAAGATAATTCTTTTTAAACAGCTAGGGAAGGGCACTTCTTTTTTCTCCTACATAAACCAGAATCTCATACCCTTTAATGTGTTTTTGAGAAGTTTCCTTTCAATAAACATTTTGAATAATTATACTGTTACAAAATGAAATGAAAAGAAATTGAGGGAAACTAAACTGAACCAAGGCTGGGACTGCTTTACCAGAGCTTCTCTGAATGAGGCATTTCTGTCTTCGAGGAGGGTTGGTCCAAGGCCCGTGGGAACAGAAACCAGACACTAAGGATTAGAATGAAAAATGCCAAGGGGCAGTTGGAGATAGAGAACTTGCTCAGCACTTCACAGTGCATATTACTCTAATAGAGGCCCCACACAGGGCACTTCACGGCTGCCTGAGCTAGATGTCCAGGGGATCTGACACCCTCTCCTACCCTCTGTTAGATATGTGCTCTCATAGGCACATACTCACAAGTGACGCACACATACATATAATTAAAAACAATAAAATATATCTTTTTAAAAGGAAAAAAAAACCCAAGTCGTAAAGACAAAAACAAATAAATGAAAACCTATGACAGGAGCAGCGGTAACATTCTTGATCAGCACGTATGAGGCCCTGGATTCCAACCTGGTCAGGGAAGAAAGTTTTCAATGAAGTTGGTGGCTATACATGACATCATTCACGTCGGCACCTGACTAAGGGCTTACACACAGCAGCTCATTCAGTCTTTGTATCTGTCCCCACCACCCCTGTTAAGATGTGAAGAACAAATCCTTTTCACCAAGATGGCACCAAAAGCGAAGAGGAAGCTGCTGCCCTTCCAAAGCCAAAGCGAAGGCCTTGAAAGCCGAGAAGGCAGTGCTGAAAGGCTTCCACAGCCACAAAAAAGAAGATCTGCACATCACCCACCTTCCGGTGGCCTGAGAACCTGCAGCTCTGGAGGCGGCCCCAACATCCTCGAAAGAACACCCAGGGAAACAAGCTTGACCACCATGCCATCATCAAATTCCCCCTGACTACTGAGTCAGCCATGAAGAAGACAGTAGACTATAACACACTTGTGTTCATTGTGGATGTCAAGGCCAACAGGCACCAGATCAACCAGGCTGGGAAGAAACTCTCTATGACATGGATGTGGCCAAAGTCAACACCCTCAAAAGGCCTGACGGAGAGAAGAAGGCATATGTTCACTTGGTTCCTGACTTTGATGCTCTGGATGTTGGCAACAAAATCAGGATCATCTGAACTGAGTCCAGCTGGCTAATTCTAAATATACTTTTTCACCATAAAGAAAAAAAAAAGACGTGAAGAATATGAAGTGAGAAGAGATTGAGTGACCTTGATTACCAATGTGCCCAGTGACAAAGCTAGATTTGGTGTGGCCTCTTTTGCTTTTTCTGAGGTAGGAAGGGAACACAGGCTGATGGAGGCCCTGGTCTTCCTCATCACAGGCATGGCAGTATGGTCTATGGTATTATTACAGTAGTGAAAATGGAAGCATCAAGTTGTCAGACAAATGAAAAAGGACAGACTGTTGTGACCTTAATACCAAAAAACATAACCCTCTTTCAAAAGAGCATGCTTGGCGATGGCAGAAATGTGATGGCTATGGCCTAATTTTACCATCTCTTAGGATAATCTAGGGCCTGTATTTTAAACTGTCTACAATTTCACCTTCTTTATATGAAACATACAAAGTGATCAAGGGACAAAGTGTGTTTTTGTCTGGTCTGGTTACTTGGCTAATTACCTTCTCAACACAGTGTTGTTGTATAAAGGACTTCAGTCACCAAAGTTTTGTTTATTCTGGTGTCTTTATCCCATTTTCCCACCCTATCTTAGTTTGTTTTCTGATGTAATAAACACTATGACCAAAACCAATGCAGATGACCAAAGAAAATGGCTGGTTTTACATATCCCAGTTCACCATGAAGTCAAGAAGGAACCTGGAGGCAGGAACTGAGGCAGAGACCATGGAGGAACACTGCTTGCTGGCTTGCTCTCCGTGGCTCTCTCCGTTTTCCTTATCTGACCCAGGACTACCCTCCCAAGAGTAGCTTTGCCTGAAGTGGGCTGTATCTCCCCACATCAGTCATTGTCTTTGTAACTATTCTGTTGATGAAACTCTTCTAAGAAAAAAAACACTTAATTGCAGGCTTGCTTATAGTTTCAGAGGTTTGGTCCATGGTGGGGAGCATGGCGGCAGGCATGTTGCTGGAGAAGTAACTGAGAATAACATCCTGATCCACAGGCTGACAGAGCAATACTGGACCTGGTGTGGGTTTTTGAAACCTCAAAGCCCACCCTCGGCCAGGTGGCAGTGGCTCACACCTTTAATCCAAGCACTGGAGAGGCAGAGGCAGGTGGATCTCTGTGAACTGGAGACCAGCCTGGTCTACAGAGTGAGTTCCAGGACAGCCAGAGCTACACAAAGAAACCCTGTCTTGAACACGCCACCCCTCAAACAAACCCACCCTCAATGACACACTTTCTCCAATAAGGCTATACCCCCAATCCTTCTAAAATAGGCATTCTCCCTGATGACTAAACATTCAAACATATGGGCCTATGGGGGCCATTCTTTTCAAATGACCATAATCATTAATCAAGAAAACCTCTCACAGACCAATAGGATGGAGGTGTTTTTTTCTTTCTCAATTGAGGTACCCTCTTCCTTGATGACCCTGGCCTTTGTCAGGTTGACAAAACAAAGAACAAACAACAACAATATCAACAAAATCTAACCAGCACCTCCCCACTCCCTGGGCTATATTTACTTTGAAATTTGATGAGCATGGTGTCTTTTTTCTGCATGGGATATCTCAAGCTCAACAAGGTCCATCCGCAGTCCTGAAGACAGATAGCAATGCCTGGAGCTATCTCACTTAAGAGTTTTTCAGACTGAGCACTCCCTTTTTATTTGGGATACAATAGTCACAGGAAATACATTATTTATAAATGCCCCCAAATTATACATATATTTGCATCAACTAAAAAGTGGATAAAATCTGACCAAATCCTCAAAATTATTCTCTCTATAATGGTCTCCTAGATCCTCACGATTGCAGCAAAAACTGAATGCTGTCATAAGTTGAAGAAATCTTTGCAATATCTTTCAAACTCTGCCAATTCAATAAAGAGAATAAAGGTGCTTTCTACTCCCACCCCTTTGCACCTTCTATAATTAGTCTGTTGGTGTGTTAAACCCATTATTTTTGTAAATATTTCCCCCGTTTGTCTCTATGTTTGAATGGCGGCAGGCATGTTGCTGGAGAAGAGGGCTTATCTAGTTTCCGCCCTCTCCATCTGATGGAAATCAATCGTCCCTATAACTATTTCTATAACACTTTTAAGTACACCAGCACCTCACCACAATGGCTGCTCTCCCTCAGAATGGCTATTTCTTTATTTTTAACTAACTACTTCGGTTTTTCACATCCTCAGAAGCTTGCAGCATCTTTTTAACAAGATGAGGAGATAGCTCTCAGTCTGCTATCTGACTCTGAGTCCAGGCACCCACAATGGCCCTTCGCCACAGTGACACAGAATCACCATGGAGTCAGGTGACACCACTTCCTGCTTGTCTTCGCACATTGTTGGTCCAGCTTAAGCAGTTTCTTTTGTTTATATTATACAAATTCATATGTTTTAAATATCATCTCAAATATTAACCCTTACTCCAAAGTCTTTTTTTCCTAACTTCTAAATCTATCAAACCTTGATTTTGCTTCTATTATAGTTATGACCAGGCCTAATTATAGCCTATCCTGATAGGAAACCATATTTTCTTGGTCAAGGATGATCTAGCTAACCTCAGTCAAGAGCCTCAATGCGGTGTTGCTCAGGAAATGAGCAATGAACTTAAACAAACTCGAGCTGCATCCTAAAGCAGCAGGTGCCTGCGCAGCAGCTTTTCCAAGTACAATTTCAGCTGCTATGTGCCTGGGCTTCTTTTCTGTTCAGCAATGGGAAGAAAGACCCCAGGGTCACATTCTGGGCATAGTGAAAGGTATCCATGGAGACAGGGATTTGCCCCGGGAACGCTTTCCTAAGGAAAGAGCATGCTTCCAATCCCCCACCAGAACTCTCCACTCCTTTGGAATTTGCACACAGGAGGTTCTGCAGGCTCTGTGTAGCGTTTCTGTTTCCCTGCTTCCCATGATGCGGAGACTGCGGGGGCAAGGCTGGAAAGAAGGCAAGCATCCCTCCTCCTGCATAAGCATATGCTGGGAAGCCTCCCTGGCCTCCAGACAAGGGAAAGAGCCAGGCTTGATGTGTGACACTAGAAGATTCAAAGGAAAAGAAAGAAAATAGATGACACATTTTGTAAAACTGAAACTCGTAGGATGTCTAGGAATTCAAAACACTTTTATTGCCTTAGAAAAACGTAACATGACAGTGGTTCTATGTCTGTCTTTTCTTCCTGGTAACATAAATGGGAATAAAGGGCACTTCTTGTCTCTTGACGCTGTGCGTCCCACTTGTTATCAGTAACACAGGCTCATATTGTAGCCCACATTGTGTCTAATTACAACTAGTCTTTATAGGCAGCTAAGCAAGCTGGGTAGATGATGTCGATTCAGATTTTGGCCTGGGGATGGTTGTTGAGTAAAGAGTAGAGCTAGGAGTCGAGAAGGAGGGTGACTCTTCAATAAAACGGTGAACAGTTGCCTCCCCCCAATTCTGCTGTTGTCCTGAACTCAGTGACAGCAGAGGAGGAAGGTGAGAGGTGTGCTGTCCATGCCAGCACAGTCTCTGAAAATGGAAAGAGGAGAGAGAAAAAAGTAGGCTTTTGTTTGTTTCACCAAATGTCAAAGGTCGCTAAAATATTCGAAAATACAAATGAGAAAAGATGAAGTGGGAACTTGTGGAGTAGAGCATGATGTCACTTCAGCTGACTCTCGTTCAATGATGTCGAACTGCCTTCTTTCTTCTTTGGACATGTCTGTTATTTCTAAGTCCCCACTCCCTCTCCCTCAATCCCACTGCCATGGAAATAAAACAGATGAGAATTAAAATGAATTCAGGGAGAAAAGACTAAAGGAATAGTTTATCTGGATTTAAAAAAAGTAATATAATTCATTTATTATATTATTATTTGGGTACTATTACAACAATTATCCTAAAAATTAAAAAAAAAAACTACATGAATGCTAAACTCTGATAAAATTCCATTGTCTAGAGACAAACAATATTCTAGTGACTATCTTTTCAGCATATCACTTTTCTATTTTATATTTTTACTGATTTATACATCACATACATATGCACACATTTTGTATTCTTACTAACTCTGTCCTTTTGTATCTAGTACCATGATGCTTACCTATTTCTCAGGAGGTAGTTTTCATACTCTGTAATATTAGTTCAAGAGTAGCTGGTATGGCCCTTTGAGCTTATCTGTTAAAGCAGTTTTCAGATTCATCATTGGCTATTTAATTTGCTTCAGCTTGAATTGCCTTCTTCTTTTTTCCCTTACCGTGTGTGTGTGTGTGTGTGTGTGTGTGTGTGTGTGTGTGTGTGTGTGTGTTGAGATAGGATCTCACTATGTAGTCTTAGTTGGCCTACAACTCATTATGTAGATCAGGTTGACCTTGATCACCTAGAGATTCATCTGTCTGTCTCCCAAGTGCTGAGTTTAAAGGTATGAACTACCACACCTGGCATGCTTTTCCCTTATCCCCCATTTTCATTGGGACTCTCTGGTTCCTTAAAACAGGAATTTGTAACAGATTTCCTTCTTAATGCTTCCAAATGCTGTCTTTTGGCTATATTAATGATATGTTTTGTAATATAATGTTTTCCAAGTTTGTCTTCAGCTTCTTTTAAAATACATTTTATTAATTATTTGAGAATTTCATAGTGTGCGGTAGTTTGACTAAAAATGGGCCCTATAGGCCCACACATATATTTGAATGCTTAGTCATCAAGGAGTGGCACTATTTGAGAAGGATTACAAGGGATAAGGAGATGTGGCCCTATTAGAAAAAGTGTGTCACTAGGGGTGGGCTTTAAGGTTTCAAACGCCCAAGACATGCTCAGGGCTCTTCTTTCTGCTGCTGGTGGATCCGCAGAGTGAACTCTCAGCTACTTCTCCAGCGCTACACCTGTGCATCACCATGCCACGATGAGAATGTAAACAAGCCTGCAGTCAAATGCCATGTCTTACAAGCATTGCCTTAGCCATGGCAATCTCGTCACAGCGACAGAACAGTGACTAAGACTGTATTTGGATCACATTCACCCTGCACTCCTCTTCCTGACTCCCACTGTTTCCCTACCCCCTCCCAACTTCATGACCTTTTTTGTTTTTTAAAAAACTCATTGTTGTGGTTTGCTTTCTGTTGCTGTGATAAACAACACCATGACCGAAAACAACTTAGGAAGGAAAGTTTATTTCATTTCATAGGTTACTGTACCTCATTAAGGGAAGCCAATGCAGGAACTCAAGGAAGGAACTTGAAGCAGAAACCACGGAGGAATCCTGCAAACTGGTTTGCTTAAGGGTCCTTTTCAGCTACCTTTATCATACAGCCCAGGTCCAGCTGCCTAGCAACTGTACCACCCATATCATCTCTTATATCAGTTGTATCCTCTTACATCAGCCAGCAATCAAGAAAATCCCTGAACACACATGGCCACAGTCTATCTGGTAGAGGCAATTTTGAAGCTCCCTCATCCCGAGTATATCAATTTGACAGCTAACACCAACTATAAGACCTATCAAGTCCAAATTCTGTTGCCCATACACTCATTCAAGGGTGTAGGGTATTCACTGGAGCAGTATAATGTATTTTAATTTTATTCAGTTTTAAATAGATCTCTTATAGGTCATAGATCTCTCATTTTGTTGTAAAACTTTTCAACCATTAATTAATACATATATACTAACTTTATTTAAACTTGCTAATTTTTTTGCTCTTCTTTTAAGCATTCAGCCCATCTGGAGCTTATTTTTGTGCATGTGGTGAGGTAGGGATCCAACTTTATTTTTTACAGGTGAAAAGCCAGTTGTGATAGTACCATTTATTAATGTATAACACATTGTTCATATTGAAATGAAATACAAATGAGGTATATTGGAACTTATTTCTTCACCCTCTCATTCTAGTAATGTATTATTCATTCCCAAGTCTGGAAAATACTCTTGAATATAATCACTCTGTAGTATGTTTGTTATCTAAAAATCATTTACAATTGGCTCTAATTATTCTCACAGACCTACTCTTCTAAAAGCAACTTAGTGACAAGAAGCTCTTTTGAGATTCTCAGTAGAGTTGCATGAAATATATACATTAACTTTGGGAGAACTGACATTTCTTATGATTTGTTTCTTGAAAATGATTTTTATTATGTGAGGCATTCATATGTATTGGTAACATATTTTTCTAATGTACCTCTATAATCCTGTATAAAATAAGTTCTAAAAACTAGGGTCCGAGGGATGGCTTAGTCAGTAAAGTAATTGCCAAGCAGACATGATGCTCTGAGTTTAGATCCCCTGAACCTTATTTTTGAAAGCTGAGCATAGCAGCACATGCTTGTAATCCCAGTGCCAGGGAGGCAGAGACAAGAGGATCCCTAGAGCTTGCTGGCCTGAGGAACTGGTGAGCCCTGGATTTCATGAGAGACCCCGTATCAAAAACGTAAGTGGAGAGTGAGAGGCAAGAAACCGGATGTTAATCTCCGGCCTCCACACACAGGCTCATACATGTCTATGCATGAATGTGTGCATGTGCAGTGTGAGCATGTGCATCTGTACCCACCTCCACCCACACTCTCACACCCCTCTCACACACACATGGGAGGAGGGAGACATGAAGCAATCATCTCACAGGGATTGAATATTTGAGAGAAACTGTTATGTCCTGTAATGTCTCTGTACAACAGTAGTGTGGTCAGAGGAAATAATGCGAAGGGAGAAGAAAGGAAGAACACTGGAAAGCATCCAGCTTGCCGACAACTCTTCTAGATCCAGTTCCTAACTTAGACTCAAACAAACCTCTCCTGATTCACCCCAACTTCTTGATTTTCAAAAGCTACAATTTCTTAAAAAACTACATTGCATTCTATATCTGTTCACTATCTGCTCTTCTAACACCAGAAGGTTATGTTTCCTACATATACTTCAAACAAGTTCTGCATTAAAGAACCCTGAAGGATATTTTGTGATTCATTTCTGTTACAAAAATAATGCATTATTATTCCAAAAAGCTAAACAACACGGAAAAGTCTTAATCATGCAAGTTAGAAAAAAAAAACATAATTTGATTTTTGTCATTTAAAATTAGATTAGACTATGTTTTCCATATTCTACATAGTCACATGCTTCTAAACTGTATGTATGCATGTGTATAATAAGTGTTAGTAAGTTTAGATGTGTCTTATTTTTAATGGCTTTATACTATATTCTGTTTAAGAAAAAAATTATTTAGTCAGTATTTTAGCTATGTATATTATAACTGTTTCCCAATGAATTTTAAAATAAGGATTTGTGCAAATATTAATGGAAGTGAGAATACCTTGCCAAAAGGCCTACATATTTCAATTTGAATTTGTAGCAGCTTCCTGGCCTTTTAAAAATGTATTATCAGTTAACAGGTGTCTCTACCAACAGTTAATTTGCCATCACTACTTCTAGATTTTAAATACTTCAGAACTTTACACTTAGCTATCTGCCAAAACATGCAGCGTATTGCCATAGATAAGACAACGACATGTGTAGATATAGTACCATTCAACAACCCTTTCTAAGGAACTCAACAACATTATTTTAGAAATACCGCCATTTTCAAAATTCTCAAAAATTTTATTTCTGGCCTAGGGTTATAGTTTAGTGGTAGAGTATCCTCTAGTGTATGAGAAACCCTGGGTTCAATCCCCTTTGCTGTGTGTGTGTGTGTGTGTGTGTGTGTGTGTGTGTGTGTGTGTGTGTTATGTCTGTACATACTACTTCCATTTTCTTTTTGAAGCTAACTCTACAGTTAGCCCACCCCCATCTCCCGGTATAAGCTTCAAGCTGCTTTTCCACCTGAATGATGGTTTTAGGCTTTCGACAAGTCACCACAAGTTCACCTGGTGAACTCAAGTGTTGCTTTGTGAAATGGCTTTTAAAGGAAGCTGGTACTCAACCTGCCCAAAATTTTCCCCAAATTTGTCAATCCTTCAAATCTCCTACGATGTGGTGATTGCAACCATCCTTGGAATCCCACCATTGTTACTCCAAGGCTAAGACCAAGCTGGTGAGCTAATTTCTACTGCATTCCTCTTCATATTCTAATCCATGTATCCTATTAGTCCTCTAAGATAGGAAACATGCCAGCTAATGACTCCTCATCTGAACCATTCCCACCCTTAAAACCTTCCAGCAACTTGCTCTTTTATATTAAATCCAGATATTGATCTTTCAAAGGGTTTCAAGACTGTCGACAGTATTTTCTCATGTCGTGGTGTCTCCACTAGTTTCCTGCAGTCCGGTCACCCTAGTCTTCTTAGCATTTAGGAAAAATATCAAGCATGCCCCTCTTCCAGGGTGTTACTGTCTACCTGATTCTCTGTTTGCCTGGTTTTCTGTATGGCTGGTGCCTCCTCTTCATTCAGGTTACAGATCAAATGTCATGGCTTCCCAGAGGCTTTCTCTGACTCCTCAGTCTAAAGTGCCCATAGCCATGCATGTACAGCAGTTACTACCATCTGACAGTACTTTGTGCATTTGTGTTTGAATTGCTCATCTCTTCTTTTTCTTGATTCCTGAATATTAGAAATATGATAGCTAGGACTCTTTCTCAGTGGCCCATGCATGAATCTGCTAAGCCTACAGTAACACCTCGGGGTCAGAAAGTACAGAATGCAGAGTTGCTTAATGATGAATTCCTGAGGCTCAGGCCCTTATGAAAGACCAGGCTTCTCTTTCTCCCTCCTCTAAATAGACTCAATACCATGGCATGGGCTCATTTTGCTCAGAGGGTCTGGGTTTTAGTGTCACGCCATTAAGAAAGCACATAATATCTAGACTCTAGAACTCATATGTAGTCACAATCATGGAAGAACAAGACTGCAAAAAGGAGACAATTTGGAACCTTTGAAGTATCTGGAAAGATTCTGTTCTTTGTAGTAAGTTCAAGCATAATTGGGTACTTTCCCAGAATTCTTTCAGTTTTCGTGCAGGTATAACTTTCCTCACAGTAAAATGCACAAACTGTCTGCCTCAATGGATTTTATGCATATGTAACACCCTAGGCAGCAATGCAAGAGTGGCATCATGTGTAAGTCGTTACACAAGACCTCTGCCAAATCACCACTTCAGGCTTGAAAGTACCTTCAACCACCTATGGAAGGTTTTCAGCATCCTTGAAGGTTGTTTCATGCACACTTTCTGTCAATTCCCATTACTCAGACCAACCAGTATTTTGACTTTTGTCATTGAAGATTGGATTTGCTTGTTTTTGAAATTCATACAAGTAGAAGTCCAAGCTTCTCCTTTTTTGTGTATGGCTTATTTCGCTTAACTGTGAGATTCATGCTCATTGTGAATGGGGAGTATAGCTTTCTCTTTTTTTTTTTGCTAATGATATCCTGGGATGAGTGTGAGTTCATTCCAAAGCAGAACTATTGCACTTGTAGTTGCTTTCAAGCTTGGAGTGGTGATTTGGCAGAGGTCTTGTTTAATGGTTTTCAAATGATGCTACTCTTGGGGAATGTATCAGGATAGCATTGAGCTAGGCAATTTCTGTAATTCAACTGAAACAGTTGGGCATGCTGTACACTGCATGATCATCTTGAGTCAGACTTGAGCATGCAGTCAACCTGAACAAAATGAGCTCAGTCACAGAGGGCCAGATTTCTTAATTAGCTCTCACCAGCAAGGACATTTTATGTTTCCAAAAGTCAAGTTCAAATTCTATAAGTGACACAATTCAAGAAGACTTCGTAAGAGTGAATTAAACCTGGTCTCCCACTGCCATCAATAGCATCTAAAGCCATATTCATTTGTTTCTCACTGTTAGTGTTCTTAGAAGGACCAATATGCTATAATAATAAAGTAGCAGTGAACTTTAGTGAGATGTCATTGAAGAGAAGTTATAGAATGCAGCCCTTCTTAGTGACCTTTGGCAGGTTGGTAGCACTCTTTTTTTGCCTTTCTTTTTTCTCATTCTCTACAGCCCCCCCATTTCTATCGAGAAGCATATTAGATGTATAAATCAACCAATACATTTTATTCAGTCAACTCATTTATATCCATGTGCTGTTTAAAAGTAGGAAGAATTTTGGAAGTCAAGAAATGAACTATAAATATTTTTTTGTTTTTATTTGTTTTGTTAAGCTTCATTTGATGTGGGGTAAATTATTTGTAATTTAGAGACTGTGTTTATAAATGTTAGGAACAGAATGTGGTGATACAACGTGCTGACACTTTAAAAACGATTTGCTATTGCTGTTAATAATGAATGCAAGCCTTCTCTCCAAGTCTCAAACACACATCTCCAGAGACAGCGAGGCTAGTGCTTTCTGGGGCCAATTCCTTCCATCTTCAGGTATACCCATGACAGCCCTCCTTCCTTTTCGGCAGACTTTCTCTCAATCTCACTAAATGCACTGAAGTCCTACTAATCATTTGTTGGACTTAGTTGATACTGTAAGAGCAATATCGTATGCCCCATAAAAGAACTACAAATAAAGCAAATTTTATAAGCATTAGCAACTGTTCCTAGTTCCCTTTTAAGGCTTAAGACATTTAAGTGCTTAGTTTAAGATTATTAGAATTTGCTTGCCAATTTTTAGTTTTATAATTTATTTAGATTATACAGATAGCTTGCATTTGTCTGCACTAAAAATATCTATTTCTTCACTACTGACAGGTCACATGACCTTATAGTTTGATTTCCTCTGGCCCACTTACTGGAAACCAGTTGTTGTGGTAAAGGATTTGAAAGTAAACATACATTAAAGTCCTTACTGAGGGGAGAAATATAGTATATATTTGTTTCACTTAGGAATAGGTTGAGAATGAGCTTGTATTTGTTGGGGGGATAGTTACCATTATTTTGAGCTGTATATTTATTGCAAAGAACTTTGCTTCATTATATCATAAAGCTCCCAAGAATGTTTATAGTTCTTCCTTTATCCAGGTAGAAACATGGATAAAAGAGTTGAGCTCAAGGCAGCTTTTTGCAAATGAATGGGTAACAGAACAAAATAATTATAGGTAGCCATTAAAAATCATTCTTTGTATCTAAAAATGACAGCGGCATGTCAAAATAAAGCTTCATATTTCCCTTCTGGTTTCGTCTCAGCTTTCTCTCTCTGCCATCTGTTTGGTAAATGTGAATGTGTTTGATATCACTCCACCTGTAAGCCTTTACTGCATGCCTAATTTCCTCTTCCCTGTGACTACAGCCCTCCCTGGCAAATCACGCCTTAACCTACGAAGAGCAGACAAGCAAGGCCAAAGAAAATGAGTGGGCCATTATTGCTTAATTGAAAAACCAGAGCATTAAAGTAATAATAACTATAACTGATTTGGGCAATTTAATATTTTAAAATCTGTAAGCTTATAATGATGCTTAGCAAAAAAAAAAAGCAAATAATCATAATATTCTCCATCTTATTACTTCTGATGAGAACTATCACCAAGTCCTCACTTCTCTCTATCCCCATTCTCTTTCTTTTTATTCTTTTGGTTTTGTGTTGAAATAGGTCGTAGTAGTCAAAGCATCTAACTTTGTTTTATTTTTTTTATTTATTTATTTATTTTTTTTTTTGGTTTTTCGAGACAGGGTTTCTCTGTGTAGCTTTGCGCCTTTCCTGGAACTCACTTGGTAGCCCAGGCTGGCCTCGAACTCACAGAGATCCGCCTGGCTCTGCCTCCCGAGTGCTGGGATTAAAGGCGTGCGCCACCAACGCCCGGCCTAACTTTGTTTTATATATATACCCTTGAAAACATGGCTCTCACAAATGTTGGCATTGTGTGGGTCTGCCACGATGCCTAGTCTATCATTTCCTACTTCAAAACTTAGTTATATAGAAAAGTTAGGGTGTGTTTGTTGGTTTGCTCTGTCTTGAGACAGGGTGTTGCTGTGTATCTCAGGCTGGCTTCAACTAATGAGCCTTCTGACTCAGCCCCCTCAGTAATAGGATTATAGGCATATGCCACCATGTCTTTTTCAGTAAAAACACTATCCATACAGTCCAGTTGTGAGGAACACTAACTCATTTATAAGGGATAATACAAAATATGTCAACAAGGAAAGCAGACTAGGAGCTGGAGGGATGGCTCAGTGGTTAATAGCACTGGTTGCTCTCGTAAAGGATCTGAGTTCAATTTCCAGCACACACATTATGGCTCACACCACCTGTAACTTTAGTTCCAGGGGAGTCAACATATTCTTCTGACTTCCATTGACACATGGTATACATACCTTCATGCAGGCAAAGCATTTATACACATTAAATAAATAAATAAATGAAAAACAGACTACTAATAATTTTAAAATCTACCATGAATTACATTATGTATATATGCATGTTCATTATACAGTTCTCACATCTTTTCCATATGTTTGAATTTTTCATAATAAAAAAATTACCATCATGCCAGTAAGCAAAAAATACAATTTATAAAGATGGTAAGTGGAGATGAAGAAATATATTTATAACATATGCTCTCTATGTTCAGAAACCAAGATTAAAATTACCAGCTTAATTTAGGGAAGTTTCTGTGGGGGATGTGAGAGGCATGAAAATTGAGCTAAAATAAATCCTTCTCCAATACAGCAAATCCAAGTAACATTTATTCCCAATGGCAATTACTTTGAAAAACTACTTCAGCAGCGAAGGGGAAATATTGGTTCTCCTCAACTTATGTTGTGGTTCTGTGCTCACATATCAGAAACTGAGCATGCATTTAGTTTGCCTAACCTTGCAACTATTGTGTGTCTTTACCTGGGGAGACATGAGATAATTTCCATTTATTCCATATAGAGCACCTGAGACATACTAAAGAAACAATTCCATCTATGTTGGGCTTCGTGAATGTGTGAGTTTATTGGAATTACTTACAAGAGAATAAGCTGGGGGTCACTTGCAGGAGCATAAATGACTCAGAAACAGCTATATGACTGAAGAGACAAACCTAGTGTGGGCAACAACTCCAGAGCTTCATCTTTGAACTTTCTGTGCAATTTGCAGGCAGTTGGGCAAGTTGGAAAGTTTCCAGTCCCTAGCAGTTACTGCTTATGTAACCTTTGGTAGGTGCCTTCTGAATCTCTTAAGTTTCAGGAACTTTCTGACATTTGTGAGTTGATTGCTTCCTGAGCCTCAGCAATGCCATTTACTTCTTGAATCTTAAGGAGCTTCCCTCTCAGATACAGTTTCAATTTAGAGGAAATTGCTACACACCAGCAACACAGTAAACCACTAAACTGGCTAGGAGCTGGGGCACTTCACACCCAAGGAGGACCATTGCATATATGTAAACTTGGAAACTATCAAAATTCAAAACTTGAACTAGAACACATACTACTTTGGTACTGGGGTGGTTTGAATGAGAATGGCCCCCATAAGCTCATATGTGTGAATGCTTAGTCCTCAGTTTTGTGGAACTGTTTAAAAAGGATTAGAAGATGTGGCCTTGTTAGAGAAGGTATGTCTTGGGGACAGGCTTTGAGGTTTTAAAAGCCCACACCAATTCCAGTTAGCTCTTACTTCCTGTGCTTGTATCTCAAGATGTGAGCTATCAGCTATTGCTCCAGGGCCATGCCTGCCTGTCTGCTGCCATGCTCCCTACAAAGACAGGCGTGAATCATCCTCTTGAAACAGTAAGCTCCTGTACTGCCTGGTTTTGTGTGTCAACTTGACATAAGCTAGAATCATCAGAGAGGAAGGAGCTTCAGTTGAGGAAATGCAACTGTGAGATCCAGCTGTAAGGCATTTTCTCAATTAGTGGTCAATGGGGGAGGGCCCAGTCCATGGTGGGTGGTACCATCTCTACACTGGTGGTTCTGGACTCTATAATAGAGCAGGCTGAGCAAGCCATGTGAAACAAGCCAGTAAGAAGTTCCCTGCTATGGCCTCTGTATCATCCTGCCTCCAGGTTCTGGCCCTGCTTGAGTTCCTGTTCTGACTGTGATCTGGAAGTGTAATCCAAATAAACTCTTTCCTCCCAAACTTGCATTCTGGCCATGGTGTTTTGTTGCAGCAATAGGAACCCTAACAAAGACAGCCCCCAATTAAATGCTTTCTTTTATGACAGCTTGTCATTCATGGTGGATTATCACAGCAATATAAAAGACTGGCCCGGTGGTGGCGGCACATGCCTTTAATCCCAGCACTTAGGAGGCTGAGGCAGGAGGATCTCTGGGAGTTTGAGGCCTGCCTGTTCTACAGGGCAAGGTCCAGGACAGACAGGACTATACAGAGAAGCCCTATCTCAAAAAAAAAAAAAAAAAAAAAAAAAACACAACCGAAGAAAAATAAACCCAACCAAGCCAAAACCAAAACCAAAACAAACAACAAAGAACCATCCTGAGATAAAATAATCATAAATCAAACCATTATAAGCCCAAGACTGTCAGTATTTTTTTATAGAGAAAATACTCCTGCCCAAAGCTTGGTTTTAAAGGCTTGTGCCTATCTGATAAGACAGCAGTGTAAGCTGAGGGCCCATATCCTAGCCCCATTTGTCTGTGGCTGAGCAGGGAAGGTAACTGCCTTCAGGAGGCTAAGGCCTTGCAGAATGGATGACTAACTCTGCTCCCGACGTCCCAACTCAACCCCTGGGCAGGCTTTCCTCGATGAAAGCAGTGAATATGACCCCTTGCTTAGGAGGTGTCCGAGGCAATGGGCATATGCATTATAACACAAGTGAAAGGTATTTTGCAATATTCTAAAAATAACACTCCTAATTCTAATACAAACTGTCAAGATTTTTTTAGTGAATACAAGATTTATGCAGAATATTATCTTAGTTATGCCAGTGAGAATTTATTTATTGTCTTAGAGTTTTATTTCTGTGAAGAGACACCATGACCACAACAACTCTTATAAACGAAACCATTTAATTGAGACTGCCTTACAGTTCAGAGGTTTAGTCCATTATCATCATGGCAGGAAGCATGGTGGCATTCAGGCAGATATGGTAGCTGAGAATTCTATATCTTGAACTACAGGCAGCAATAAATGTCACACTAGACCTGGCTTTAGCATTTGAGACCTCAAAGTCTGCCCTCTAGTGATGCACTTCCTCCAATAGAGCCACACCTACTCCAACAAGGCCACACCTCCTAATAGTGCCTATGAGCCTGCGGGGGTCATTTTTGTTCATATCAGCACAGTTATCAAGGAAAAAGAGAACTAGATTTTCCAATTAAAAGTGTAATTAGTGTTATTATATACAATGTAGTTTTGATCACGTTTTAGACTTTAAAGTTTGGAGTCATCATCTTGATAGTTCCTGAACTTTTTGACCTCTCTGTATCTTTATTAAAGCAATAGTTCAATTAATTTCATTTTGCACAAATATTCTGTGCTAAAATCCTAGGTGCCTATGGATGGAGGCATTCATAGACTATCGTTTGGTATGACTCACAAGTATTTGCTTAATGAGAAGTTTGTACCTGGAATTGTATCTCTTAGATGTTTTGGGGCTCCTTTTGGTGTACTTCCTTTGTCTGATCTTAGCAAACACCAGTGACTGCCCTCTCACTGTCTCCTTCCATTGCTCTTTCTCATCAGTGTGGTCATTATTTAAGCTTTATAGTATTTAAACATTTGATAAAGCAGGTAGGCTCTTTTTCTTTATTCGCTTGGAAAAATTTTACTGTTTTGATGATTTCTTCCAAAAATCATTCTCAGGCTTTTAAAATTAATTTGAATCATAAATCAATCTGCAGACTGTATTTCACATTGAGTGTCCATATTATTTAAATATGTGTGCATCTAGACTTGATACAGACTTATGTGAAAGTGACTGTGAACAGGCGTAGGTATTATAATCTAAGCCCACATGACATTTATCAAGGCTAAAATCCTAGGTGCCTATGGATGGAGGCAATCATAGACTATCGTTTGGTATGACTCACAAGTATTTGTTTAATGAGAAGTTTGTACCTGGAATTGTCAGTCACCAGTGAATGGAAGTTTCTTTGCATTTCTGAGGCACATTTGAACTCTGGGTGTTGCGGTATCAGTTGCCTAGGGGGTTTAGATGTGAAGAAAGCTGAGCCTCAAGTTTTGTCTCCATTGCTTCTTAGCCACACGACTATGGAATCAACAAACTTTAACATCTTTATAAACGCACTCAGTGTGTTTCTGTGTGTGTAGACACACACGTGTAAATGCCAGGTGTGTGTGACAGGACAACTTTCAGAGGGATTCTCCACATCTTGTTGAAGCGAAGCCTCTTGTTTCCTATGTTTACTACCGTTTAGCTTGCCCGAGGTTTTCCAGGTGATTCTCCTGTGTCTGCCTCCTGTCCGCTCACAGAAGTGCTGGGATTACAGATGAGTGCCATTCATCCGGCTCTTTCGTGTTCAGGGTATTGAGCTAGGTTTGTCAGGCTTGGGTTGCAAAAACTTACTCAGAGTTATACCACTGCTTCATGAACACTTCTAAGTTCAGGTTGATAGAGTGAAGAGGAGGCCTGATCTCAACACTCAGGGGGCTGAGGCAGAAGACTGCCTGCTCAAGGCTGGACTGTGTTACATCTGAGACCCTGTTTCAAAAAGTCAATAATAATAATAATGATGATGATGATGATAATAACAAAAACAAGAACAATAAGGCTAGTAATACTGTTTCCCAGTCCAAGTTTTTGTGAAGATCAAATGAGACAATGAGTATTCTACAGTGATCACAGTATATATTTATTACAAGCTGCTCTCAAATGTCAATCATTTTAGTGGAGAAAAAGCAGCCACTGAAGTTTTTAATGCAATTCATGGGCCATCTCTGAAAAAGGCCTTTTATGAAGCACAAACAAAATTAAGTGGCTTGAGATTAATTTCCTTCCTACTTTGAATATCTACTAAAATAACTGTCAAGTTATTTCTTTCATTGTTGTATTTCATGAGTGGCCTTTTCACAATTCTTCTGGATCTCTCTTCTTTTGACATCAACTCAGGCTCTTTCAGTTTGCCTGTATCAGTTACACAGTCCAATTTTGCCTCCCCAGGGAGCATACGTTTCATGTATTAAGTGATGCTGAAGGCGCCTGGAGCTTGGGGTTCACCAGTCGTCACCCTTTGCTGCTACCATTCTGCTTCTGCTGACTTAACTCCATTTCTTGTTTTTATTTTATAAGACCTGTAAATGTGACTTCACAGGAAACATACTTTTACTGTCTACTACATTTTTTCAAACTTAATGCAAACTTCACAGTCACAGAATAAATAATACAAGGACTATAGGAAAAAAATAATCTAATTGAAATGTGGTTAATTTATTTTAGTATATCACTTTAATGTGACTTCTTTGAATGGTTGTAGCTATAGTAGACTAAATAAGCTAAGTGATTATAAGAAAATATAATTTATTATGAACAAGGCATATGATTCATGAAATAATGTTTAAAAAGGGACCCTTTACATAACTACTTAGGAAACAATGCAGAAGGTGTTACATATCCCATGTCTTTACTACAGTTATTATGAATGGAACATTATGGATGAATTTGAATCTTATTAATGTAATACCTGTTTAATCCATGCAGAATAATTTAAACACTGTGTCTTAGTTTGTTTTTTATTACCCTGATCAAGGCCATGACCAAAAGCAACCTGGGGAGGAATGGGTCTGTGTGGATTACTGGTTATTGTCCTTTGTGGAGAGAAGCCAAGGCAGAGGCCACAAGGGAAATCTTCTTACTGTCTAGCTCTGCCCAACTTGCTTAGTTTGCTTGTTTTATACACCTCAGGACCACCTGCCCAGGGATGGCACTGCACACAGTGGACTGGTCCTTCCTACATCAATAATAAATGAATCAAATGCTCTACAGGCTTGCTTCCAGGCCAATCTGATGAAGCTATTTTCCCGATATTTCTTCTTACCAGGTGACTGTAGCTTGTGACAAGTAGACAAAAACAACCAGCCAACCAAACAACAACAAACAACGAACCAGGACACATATTATTCCTTTCTGATTGACACTGAGAAACATAAGTCCACACCATGATTTTAGCTTAGGTTGCCACCATTAAGAGGATTCTATGTTAGTGAATGTATAAAAATAAAACAGTAAGACCCTGGTCCTGATGACACAATTGTTTCTTTTTCCTGTACTTTTTTTTTTTTTTAAACACCAAGTGACTGTGTTCAAGGATTTGGATTAATAAATTTTAATCTATTTTTTCAAAACAATGTTTTAAAATGTATTTCTATTAGGAAGAAAAAAAGCACTAGCTAAGAATTAGTTAATTTCTTCATTTACATTTCTGAGTTTTCAGTTCAAGCAAATTGATCAAAACTTGGCCATTTTCTTGCAAACTGACTGAAACATTTTAAGTGCCATAAAACTCAGGATTCCTGGGCACTCTTTTATTGAACAATGGCCCTTAAGTGATGACATCCATTGTCAAAAGCATCTTCCAAAAAATACTGCAATTTCTGAAAGAGAAACGAGATTGTCTTTTAAAGTAATATAACCCTTGTGCAATTTTCTCTCTCTCACTCACTTCCTCTTTTTGGCCTGTTTTATTTCCTGGGAGTTTTAAGTAAAGACCTTCAATTTAAAACCTATTATTCTGTGGTGGCTGCTCTCCCTTCCCCCCACTGAAACCTGGCTGTAATCTCTGCCCTGTTATTTTCCTACTTCTTCACTTTGCTTGGCACTGAGCTACCCAACTTTGTGTGTGTGTGTGTGTGTGTGTGTGTGTGTGTGTGTGTGAATATATGATGTGCATTCGACAGTCAGAGCAGACAAGTAATTCTAAACATATTACATACCCACATGTTTTTTCTTTCATATTTTCACAAATGTGAAGCATTCTTCTGCATGCCGATTTCTTGCTGGTATGGCTTTCTTTTTCACTGTGTTCATTGCTATGATGGAAAGTTTTCAAAAGATGGAATTATCTCTGCAATAGCTATAGAACAATCATTTCATTTCTACAAGGTTCATGGCCTTATATTAATAGTGTGGAATGGTTGTAACAATGGAGAGACAATGTCTTTTGGAAAGGGTGGTCAGTCTAATTCAGGTAGATGCACATCAATAAGATAAGATAGTTGCCTGTAGTTCTTCACCTGGGGCTGAGGCTTTGGGAGACCTTGCAAGCCCTTGTGAGCTTTCCCCATCCATATTGGTAAGTCTATTGATGTTGTCTTTGTCAGGTCTTTCTTAGACCATGTTGTGAGACTTCATCTGAATGCTGAGAGCAGAAGAAACTGTCTTTCTCAGAGAAAAGCATGCCTATTGGTTATCCAATACCAAATAGTCAACACTGAAAACACAAACATACATATAACATCATACAAACATAACAACATACAAAGATAATATCTATTTCTAAACACATATGTATGTGCATACATATATGTCACAACAATTGAGGCAAAAGAGGCCATGAATTTGAAGAATAGCAATGGAGGGGGTTGGAAAGTTTTGGAAGAATGAGAGGGTAGGGAGAAATGATATAATAATTTCAAAAAATTAAATAAGTAATTAACAAAAGAAGATAACATCTGATCGCAGAGCATGCTAGGCAGTGATGGGGAGAAGGTTTTCTGGAGAAGGATGAATAACGTTTTAGAGCAGTGTTCATCAACTCAAGGTGTAAAAGGTGTCCCAGGAGAATTGTGACTGTAAATATTTCAATAGGATCTGTTTTCAGTTCTTAATGTTCAGTGTGCTCTCACTTCACATCTGCCCGGGGCCTCACTGGTCTGATTTGCTCTTACCCATCTTGCTTTTTCCTTTCTTACACACTCCAAAGGAAAGCTTGACACCACCTGAAACTTCCTAGCAGAAGGGTCCTAAGTAGAGAACCTTTCATATAAAACAGAGACAAATAGAGAATTCCTTTGACAGAGGCATCTGAAGAACAACTGACTAAGAGACAGATTTGTACTGAATTTTTTTCTTAGGATTAGTACTGGTAATAATTATGTTTTGAGGTTTTACTAAATAGTCTATTAAATGACCAAGTAACAACTAAAACTAGAAGAAATATTTTAACTGTTTTCATGATGTGACGTTCTAGACTGTATGTAACATTCAATGGAAGCAAAATAAAAATTCCATTTCAAGAGTAAAAAGGAATTATAAAATTTCTCTTTTTAGAAAATGGATAACTTGGATCTCAAATTATTACGTTGTTTTTTATTATATTAAACACACTCAAAGAATTGTGCAACATTTTATTTCTATACTATCAATATTTATAACATGCCAGAAATAGCATCTTTTGCAATTAATCATATGGAACTGTATTATATATCATAAATGTTCTATGATGTGTATAATTAAATAACATTAATTTGGCAATACTGGAGGAAAATATTTGAAAGCTTCTTTTCTAAAAGATAGGTTTTTTTAAACAGTTAATCATTTCTTCAAATATTAAAATGCCTTTGCTCTAGATAGGCATGATGGTACATGTCCATAATCTCAGGAGTTGTGGGGAACAGGAGTTGAAGTCCAGCCTTGTAGTTTGAGGATAGCCTGGGTTATATGAGATCTGATCTCAAAACAAAAAAGGAAAATCAAGAGTGAAACCAAATTCCTGTCTGATCTGCTGTTTATTGAGTAATCTCACCGTAAATTAGGACAAGCTCTTATCATGGAACTTTCCAGGGTGTCCACACTGATGAGAGTCTGTCCTAAAGGTTTTTGGAGAATATTCCATCCATCATTTGGAGGAAATGGCTTTATTTTCTTACTTTTAGTAGTTTTGGAAGGATGTAATAAATTATATTCTTTCTAAATACACGTTTGCCTTGCTAGCTTGTTGGCTCTGGGCTGGTAGTTGGCCGTTTCCTGTTACCACTTATTACTTTTCAAGTGACAGCTAAGCTCAATTCATCAAGCATGACAATATCACCTTTTGGGGCTAGATAGGCAGTACTGTGGATATGAAGCAAAGCCTACTGGAGTATGCCAGCTTACATGGAACCTCTCAAATCTCACCACTGGGAAAAAGACCACCCCTCCATTCCTTGTCCTATCCTGTCAGTTTGTAGAAACAAGTGAAGAGTTATGGATGTGTGCAGAGAAGAAAATCAATCAATGACATACGTAAACAATAATTGGTGTGTGTTTGTGTGCATTTATACATATACATATAATTACCCCAGCCATTTCAGACAATGAGTTTGATTATAATTAGCACTTCAGAAGAAGAACTGGCATTCACATTGTTAGAAAGAAATGTTGTAAAATAAGTAGATACCCCCCGAGGATCAACAATTGTTGGAGCTCGGAGACAGACTTTCATTTTTTGTCTCATCCTGAGTGTTAGAGTCAGTTCCCTGCATTAATGTGTCCCACAAAGCTGGGGACCCAGATGAAGTCCTGGTAGAAGAACAGAATGTACTTCTTGTTATAGAAATGTGAGACAGACCAGGTTGAAACCGGAAGATGTTCAGTTCCTACCCCCACCCCCTAACCTGGGTTTACAGATTAGGCCCCTGAAAGGCATGATACAGTGAAATAATGATAAGAGACATACATGCTTTAGTGCAATCTGTAACAGAGCCGCACTTGACATGAGCCTCAAAACTGTATCTGAACATAGTCAACTATGCTGTGTCAACATGTCTGAAAGCCTAGAAAAGTTCCTAATGAAGACTCCAGAGTGTTGATGGTGCCGTGGGGAGGGAGAGAGGGAAGGAGGTAGGGACGGAGGGAGGGAGGAGCAGATGTGAGCGAGGGGACTCACCTTTTCTCTCTACACCTCTATGTTTGAGCACGTGATAATGGGAACATAATACAGCTGCAGTGAAGAAAACTCTATTAGAATACTAACAGTGACACAGAGTGCCTTCACATCTTGGTGACAGACAATATGCTCACTTGGGGAGTGGGTGGAAGTGACCACCAGGCACAAGAAGGTTGGCAGTATGCAGATCATCTCATTCCTTATCACCAGCAGCAGAGGGTGATGGGAAAAGGTTCCTGTTCATATGTCAGGTGTAAATGCCAACCTCAATTGTGCTGCCTCATGCCTTGGGAGCCTGGGAAGGGACTTAGTCCCCAAGTTCTTGGGTCCCTTACCTGTCCCATTGAGAAACCAAGCTCAGTGAGGGGTGGCAAGCAATTAGAACACGGCCCTGTTTTCCAAACCCTCAACTATGGGTGGCCCACCACCACTCTCTGAAAACTCACATCCTGCCAACCAAAGCTGGCATCCCAGAAAAAAGGTATTTGTCACCACAGGTTACTTAGAGAGGCATAACAGTTTTAGAAAGCTTGTAGACCTCAGAGACAGTCAGACTTGGCTTGAAGGTCTTCACTGGTACTTACTGAGTTCTGCAATCTTAGGCACATGAATTCACCTCTCTGGGTTTTAGCTCCTTTGTCTAGGAAATGGAGGAGAATGGTTCCTTATCTCCTTAAGCTGCTGTAGGAAAATGAGGGGCAAGGAGCTATCTCACAGTCATAGTAGCTCATAGTCAATCTTAGCTACTGTTTTCCGTTTTTTTTTTTTTTTTAATACCTTTGGAATTGTGTCCTTTGAATCTGAGAGCAAATGATAAACGCTGCCTTAATAAGGATAGAACTCCCTGTGTCTCCTCCAAAATTCCTGTGCTGCGGAAGTGACAGCACAAGATGATAGCGTTTACGATCTGATGAGGTCACAAAGCCTCCTTCCTCATGCATGGAAGTGGGACATTTACAAGAGCGGCTTCAGGTGAGACTGCGCTAGCTGCTAACTTCCCTTCTGCTCTTTCATGGCAGTGTGGCCGAAGGACTTAACCAGACAACACACTGGCACCTTGATTGTAGAATTCCAAGCCAGTGGAACTATGAGAAATGAAAACTTAGGCTTCAGAATTTACCCAGTCTCTGGTGTTTTGTTATAGCAACACAAATGGACTAAGCTTGGGACTTATTTTTGTTATTGTTATATGTTCTGTTTCCCAAATCAAAGATCCTGTCATATGCTGAAATCTATTTCTCACCTGGGTTGTTTATCAGATTGCTTGAAGCATCGCTTCCCAAGTGCCCAGGCCAATAATATACTGGTCCTCACGCGTGCGCTCAGCTTTGGAGGTGGGAGTCTCATGTTCAATATGGGAGGCAGAGAGGGGTGGGCTCAGCCTGAAGTACCAGTTTTCCTAAGCCCTTACTGGGTGTGATCTTTCTCGTGAACTAAGATGTGGACAATGTGGCCAGGGCCTCTGCTCCCCACACCCATGGAGACAAACCACGACTATGTGGTTTGTCTGGTGTAATGTGATTTGTTAGCATGTGAGTGGTTTATAACCATCATTTGCGAGTAAATTACTTAGCCGTATTCTTCTTTATGACTAGCTGAAGAAACTTACTTGATGGTATAATATAATTTATTCCTGTGAATAAGTGAGTGACCTTCACATCTCAGTCCATCTCCTGTGAGTTATGACCCTTTTTTTTTTCACTCAGAGAAATGGCCTGTGTTTTAGCACTGCCCACCATTTTCCACATGCTATCTTGCTAATTGTGTACATAAATAAAACCAGCCTTCTAAGGTGGTGATGAAAATTCTATTAACATACTAAATATCAAAATCACTCTTCTTGGTGCATCTTTCTTCTAAGGGTCTGTGAGCATTAGGAGCAGCAGTGAATTCTTTCTTTCTTCCTTTCTTGATAATCCCTTTGGGTAGACTGAATCATATCACTCCCATTTTACAGATGGGCAAACAAAGACTCAAAGAAATACCCAACTTTGGACTGGGGAGGTAACTCAGCTGATAAAATGCTTGAAGAACTGAGTTCTATCTCCCAATACTCACACTGAAAAACAAAGAATTGGTGGAACCTGCTTTTAATGCCAGTTCCGGCGATGCAGACAGGTGGAGACCCGAGGCTTGCCAGGTAGCTAGCCTAGCCTACATAGCATTCTAGGCCAATTAGATACCTTGTCTCTAAAAACGTGAACAGCACCTGAGGCAGCTGAGGTTGTCCTACACACTCACACCTCCACTCACCCTCACACAAAGGAACATGTGTAACCCTGCACAAACATACTTGTGTACACACACACAGACATACAAATGGGTATCATGGAACATAATAAGAACAGAAGTGAGCTGGGCAGTGGTGGTGCACGCCTTTAATCCCAGCACTCAGGCAGAGGCAGGCGGATCTCTGAGTTTGAGGCCAGCCTGGGCTACCAAGTGAGTTCCAGGACAGGGCTACAAAAGCTACACAGAGAAACCCTGTCTTGGAAAAACAAAAACAAAAACAACAAAAAAACAAAAACCAAACCAAAACAACAACAACAACAAAAAAAAAAACTTACTCTTGGTGACAGTCCTTTGGGTGGTTTTTGTTATGAGCATATTCATTTGATAGACGATGATAGTGAAGTTCTGTAATTCTCTCCAGATTACTCAGACCTGGACTGTGGGTGTGGAGCTATGTGTACTGTATTTTCTTGACGAGATTAGAAGAGACTTCAGAATTCATCAGTTAGTAAGGTGCTGCTGTAGTCACATTGCCATCACTGTGATAGAAATCTCTGGGAAAAGCATCCTAACAATAAAGGACACATTTTAGCTCACAGTTTGAGGTTAGAGTCTATTGTTGTGGGGAAGTCCCAGCCACAGGAATCTTCCCAGGGAAGTAGAGAGTGATGGATGCTGTGCTCAGCTCACGTTTTCCTTTCTATACAACTCAGGATCCCATCCCAGTAATGACGCCATCCACAGTGGACAGGTCTTCCCATACCAGTTAACCTAACCAAGACAACCTTCCACAGGTATTTCCAGGAAGCCCATCTGTCAAGGAATTCATGGCCTCAAGTTAACAACAGAAATAAACCATGACAGGCACAGAATGTGATCATTGTACACTCTACTCTTTCATGTCCAATCAAAGTGCTAAATGGCAAATTGCTTGGATTTTAATTTTTTTATGGGAAGTTGGTTAATAAATAGTTTTGCTCTTTTAGTGAGGTCCCAGGTTAGCTCTGCATAGTGTAAATTGTGAGAACTGTCACTGTCTTGTATGCAAGTCATGAAGTCTTTGGCATCAGGGAATCAGCCTCAGGGATGAGGACAGCAAGAAGCTTGGCACCCGCCAGGCAGGGTTCTTTCCATACTTACCTTCCTCCCCTGGTAATCTCCTTTTGAGTTCGAGCTTTTAAAGATGATTTGAGGCATCCCGAAGATTAAACAATTAACTCCTGAAAGCCCAGACTAGTTCAGCATCGCCTCTATCCAGTTTCTAAAGTTTGAAACAGGCTTAGTGATATTGGAGCAGTTCTATCCAGGCTGACATATTGGGGACTGCTTGAGTCCTTGGTGTGGTCACCTTAGGGCTGTTTCCCTGTTTATCAGTGACAACTGCTAGTTCTCAGAATAGTACTGAGACATCAGCTACTGGGTTGCAGGGAGTCAACAGTGTGTGTGTGTGTGTGTGTGTGTGTGTGTGTGTGTGTGTGTGTGGTGGGGGTAGCATGGCACAAGAGGGAAGAGAGCACCTTGCTAAAGAAACCACAGAAGTTCCTCTGGGTCGACAAGGGTCATGCCTATCAAAGAAATTGTTCTGAGCTTTTAAGAAAAAGTATTTGGGAACACGAAGGAAGAAAAATCTGTATGAAAGGGATTTTGGACATGAAAGCACACCACAAAAACGTGTCTCACAAATTTCAAATGGAAGTGTGACACAGGAAAGAAAATGACGGTGATGTTTTAAGCATCAAGTGGAGATCTTCCCAGAAGGGAGTCAACCCCTCAGAAGAAGGAAGCAGAGAACTTGAACTGTCATCAGGAGTTTAGAAAGTTACTCCTCAGGGAATTACCTCCTTTGCGCTGCGTTGGTGGTAAGTTTCTAGTGTGGAGGTCTTAACAGCTTTGCAAAAGGAGGTGTCCTGTCTTCCTTGAATATGCAATTCCCAAAGAACATCTGCCAAAACCCATTCAACCACTCACACCTCCTTCTGCTCTTTCTCAGGGGGTCAGTATGACAGCCGCAGCCAGCATGAGGTGGTTTTCTGAAGACTTTACAGGCTTTGAAGTTGGTGGAACTTAGAAGGATTTTTGGTTATTTCTTTCATGAAAAGGAGGGCTGACGAGATGACTAAGTGGGGGAAAGTACTTGCTGCACAAACCTGACAGCCCGAGTTTGATCCCTGAATCCTATCGTGGAAGGAGAGAAGTGTCCTCTGATCCTGTGACACACATGTGCATTCACATGCGTAACACACGCAATAGTAATAAAATAAATACGGCGAAGAGCAGACGTGTCCCGCGAGTTGCTGGCTAGCCACACTATGAGGCCGAGAAGAGGATTGTATTTCTGGACTGTTGCTTCAATTTCCACACTGAAAGGTTCCAGAGGAAGGATGGAGTATTTTTCAGCAGGATATATTTAGTCGATTTAAAAAGGACTGCAAGTGGGATTCGAGGCGAAAGCAGAATATTGCCCAGATGGAAAACCCAACGAAGGACAAAGGGAATCAGGCACATACGTGAATGGAATTCAGAATTCCAAAGCATCATAGAGAATCTCCCAACAGTGTAAGACACGCTGATACATTCGTAAAGATAATATGTGATGAATGGGATCCAGAATGATAGCCCTTGGGTGAGATATTGATACAATGTTAGAAAACGGAAGTGAAAGTGAAAGGTCTATAATGCATGGTGGAAAAAGGCCAAAGCTGTCATTGAAAATTTTCAGACCTGTTTGGTACAAAAGGGGGTTCTCACTAAGAGTGGGACGCAAGCATAACCAAGAGTGAACAGGTAAAGGTGAAAAAGAACAAAGGAGGAGCATAAAACATTTTATCAAAGGGTAGCTTACTGACAGTGATTGTGCTTAGCATGTGCAAGATTTGGGGTTCCATCTACAAGACTTCCCCCACGCCCCGCCCCCCCAAATGTTTGTCTGAAATATTTGGTCTAACTGAGCTTTGAGAGAAATTCTGATAGTTAAAGCAGAGTTTTAAGTGACGTTTGCAATTGAACATAGCTGTTACTTAGGGTTAGCTTAACAAGTAGCAGACATAAAACTGCTGAACTCAGGGTTTCCTTTGGCCAAGGAGTGACAGAAAAGGATTTTCAAGGAGAAAGTGGAGACTAGAGACACGGACACTTCCAGAAAGGAAATGGAGAGCAAAGAACATGTAACATCTAAGTCAAACCCAGACCACTGGTTCTCAAACCTGGCTGCGCATTACGGCTGCAGGAGGAGTTTTGAAAAGTACTTGCAGGGACTCTAATTAAATCGGTCTAAGGTAAGGACCCAGGCGAAGGGGCACATATTAAAAACATCTCCCCAGAGGACTCTAATGTGCAATCGTTTTTGACAATCACTGCCCTGGATAAATTAACTATATAGCAGAATTCACAAAAACCTCACAGGTGTTGTAGGTGAGGAACTGAAGAGGTAACTGAGACTGCAGATGTTATTTAATTTTTTAATGTAGAAAATGTGGACTTTGGAAATTAGCGAGTAAGAAGGTTGGTTGGCTGTCTTCCTAGATATGATCTGCAAGGAAGTACTGTGTGGTTTGGAAAAGACAGCAGTGATTAATCTGTTAATTGGGGCAGACTTTTTAGAACAAATGATGGAAGACACTGTGTGTGTGTGTGTGTGTGTGTGTGTGTGTGTGTGTGTGTGTGTGTGTGTGTTTATCTGAACAAATCAAGTAAAAGTCAGTACCTTTCAGCCATACATTCTACGAAGTACCTAAGAAGAATGTCATGTCTGGGGAGATGGCTTAGTGGTTGACAGTGTTTGCTGATTTTAGAGGATCTGATTTGGGTTTCCAAAACCTTTATCAGGCAGTTCAAAACCACTTGTAACTCCAGCTCTCGAAGATTCAACACCCTGTTCTGGCCTCTGTAGACGCCTACACTCACAACCACCTACCCACACATAGCACACACACAAATGTAATTAAAACTAAAATATATTTTTTTGTTTTAAAATGAGTTTTGGGTTTTGTATAATAGTTTTGTTGGTACAAATTGTAGACCTTTGGGTATCCATGGCAACAGCTCAGAGCTCTCCCTAAAAACAGCTGCTACAGGGAAGAAAAGCAGGCAAGACCTATTCCCTTTAGTCCAGACCACCTTTAACCAGAACCACTTTGCTTTCAACTATTTGTATTTCCTCATTTGAAACAGATGTTATGCCAATCAAGTTATTGCTAAAATCAATGTGGCAGCTTCAGTTTCAGATGACAAACACCAGCATCACATGTTGTTAGAAGGTAAGATTCATTCGCTGAAAAGATTTTACTGTGGGTTCTTGTCAAAGTAAAAGGAAATTTCCCCAATCCACTCTTCTCATATTAAAAGCTAGTGAACCGCTGAAGGTGATACACCCACCAAGGTGTAAACGGATGCAGGGAGGAAGGAACAGTACACGTCATCTACCTCCAGCTTTCTTAAACTCTTGGTCATAACCGTATATAGGGTTCTGAAGCAGTTGGCAATAGCGAGAAGTCCCTAACATGTGAAAGGCTTCTGAACACACTCAAAGTCAAATGCATAATGAATCAAGGTTGTTCCTGAAAGCACTTGTCACGGGACGTCACTGCAGCCTTGGTGCTGAACATAGGCTATGCATGCTTTGCAGTGCATGTGTCATCATGCCACACAATACCAATGCATGCCTCTAACACCCCGTGGCAGCTTGGGGACTCCACTGTGTTGATTTGCAGTTTGTTTTTAGAGTATGTGTGAAGTTTTATTCTCTTAAACACAATGCTTTAGTAAGAGAAAACAAAGGCTTGATATTTCCCTTCCATTAGTCCTCAGATGTATCAGGTTAGGATTGTATTGTGTTAGAATGCTCGATTTTAAAAGTGAGTTGCTGCCTTGAGTCTAACACACAAAATTGTTAAATGAGTTTTGGCATAAGATTAGTGCTATGTGTCCAGCGATTCCTGAAATGGGCCTAAACATGCTTCTGTCATTTTATATCACACATTTATGCATTATATAATTGACTGATGATTATAAATTCGAAACATTGATCAACTCTGTATAATATTGAAGATGTTCTGTGTCCTGCAGAATCAAGTATCTAGCCAGGATTTAATTCTTTATGTCAAAATAAACAAACAAAACCATCTCATTAGTGTTTACTTTCTCACACATTTACTTCTTTAAATGGTGAAATTATATGTACAGTGAATAATTGTTTTAGAAGAATTTTTTTGTGACTTATTTTCAGTAAATGCTTGATTTGTATACTCATTTTATATACATATATATTCAGGTGTAGGTAAATACTTCTCAGGTGAGAAGAGGCTGTGGGTGAAAATATTTAAGAAGGTTTTACCTAGATATCAGAATCAGGAATAAAATAACATTATCAGATGAAAATGCTAGGTCTAAATTGAATGGATTTTTGTGTTTATAGTTTTATTTTTCATTTTCGTCTGGTTGTGCCCAATCTTCTTTTTCTGCTGTTGTGACAAGATACTCTGATGGATGCATTTGAAGGGAGAGAAGGTCTGTTTTAGCTCACAGCTCCAGGTTACAGTCGCCATGGTGGGGAAGACACAGTGGCCTGAGTTTCAGGGAGCTGTTTACTTTGCATCCATTGTCAAGACCTTGATTTGGGGGATGTGGGGATGTGGGGTGGCTTGGGAGGGAGGGCTGGGAGATGGGAGGAGGGAGGAGCTGGGATCTGTGGGTGGTATGTAGAGTGTGTAGAAAATTTCTTAATAAAGAAAAATGGAAAAAAATAGCTAATAAAAAGAAGAAGAAGAAGAAGAAGGAGAAGAAGAAAAAGAAGAAGAAGAAGAAGAAGAAGAAGAAGAAGAAGAAGAAGAAGAACAACAACAACAACAACAACAACAACAACAACAACAACAACAACAACAGCAAGGAAGAAGCAGAGAAGGTAAATGCCAGTACTCGGCCCACTTCCTCCATTTGATGTAGTCCAGGATCCCCTATGTAGGTAATGCTCCAATTCACTGTCAACATGGGCCTTTCCATATCAGTTAATGTAATCCAGGTTACCCCCCACAGCATGCTTAGAGCCCCATCTCTCCAGGGAGCCTGGTTTCTGTGAAGTTGTCAGTTAACACACTCATCACATGCCACTGTCACAGGCCACTGTAACAAAAGATCACAGTTGGGGTAGCATAAACAACAAACGCTCATTTCTCATTATTTTAGCCCCCTCCCCCATACACACACACACCATACTCGCAAGACATAAGGTACACTCCGGTGGCATTTATTTGCCTTATATTTACATCATTTCCATCATGGGGCCCCAACCTCATTGAAACTTATCTCCAAATATAATTGCACTTGAACAAGGTAGGTAGGGAATTAGATGTGTGGTAACCAAGGAAACTGCAGCTGTATTCTGGTAGGTGATCTGACAGTCAAATGGCCCTTTTGGGTTAAGCATCTTTGAGGTTACAGTTCTGGGCTAGCTAGCCTTGCATGCTCAGTTAAAAAATAACAGAGAGGCCATGTTTCAAATAAGATGGAAGGCAAAGGCTGGCACCTACATTGTCCTCTGAGCTCCATGCACATTTTTGGCTCATACTTGTTGGCATTCATATACATAAATGTGCACACACACAAAGATATACACAACCATATCACGTGTATGCACACACACACAATTGATTAAATAATTTAGTAAAGAGAGACTAAGGTATCAGGGCACTTTTACAATTGCTACACATGTGTACTAATCAAGCATTTAGGGCTTTAAAAGACTGGGATCTAATGATATCATTTCATTGAGGTTTTGTTCCCTTTGGGGCTTTTTATGAGAAACACGGGGGAAAATGCCTTAAGAGGGAGATCTGGATCACCGTGATTTGAGGGGGGGAAAGGGTGACCTCATCAACATGCTACCATCTCTTAAATATTCATGAAACACCCTTACAAATAGCAGACTCAAAATTGCCCATTCCCTGAGCCAGCTTGCTCCAAGCTGTCTGGAGTGTTCTCTCACTTTGCTTTGCTTTGCTAAATAAATTTATGCTTAAACAAGCTCTCTTGGCTGAACTTTTTCCTTTAACAAGAAAAGAATCAAGCCAAACTCCAGTCTTGGCAACAGGTTAGGAGTTCAATATTTGAATTTTGCAGACAGGGTCACAAATATTCAGTCCACAACAGTGAGTAAATATTAAAGCTGATGTCAGCTTATAAAACTGTGCTTTATCCAAATACAGGATTTAGTATCTATTCATGTGTAAAAGTGCTGAGATATACATGATCAGAACCTAAAATGAGTAAATAGAAGGAGATGACAATAAGAATGAACAGTGCACCTTCGGGAGTGGCCTGATCTGTAATTGTAAGACTGTGAATGAGTCTTCCGCAAAAGCCCTGGACATTCACATCCTCCCCCTGGGTACTGAAGCTCCTAGGAGACACTTTCTACGTGTTTCAAAACCCATACATCAGCTATTATTTGGAGACAATTACATTCATTTCTCACCAGGTTCTTGTCTGAATTGAGGGGCTAGGTTTCTTGAACACATTCTGTAGAACAATCAGTGTGGAGTGGAATGGAATCCTCTTGATGAGCAGAAGGCTGCTGGGCTTCCCTGGTCTAGCTAGCTCTCAGCACCAAACCACTTATTCCTTCAGCTCTGCTGTATTTTTCTTAGTGAAGTTGCTTAGCTGTCAGCCCTCTTTAGGAACTGTACTTGTGGGGGATCATCTACTGTTGAGCCCCTTTGGGCAACTTGCACTCAATGTTAGACTATGTTCAGTGATGAGATGGTGGGTGTAAATGTTCCTCATCCTCCCTCAGAACAAGTTGAAAGCATCTTCCCCATTCTGAGTTTTCCCCTTTTGGGGAAATCAGTCCTCTGCTGGGACTACGTACTACCACATTTCTGTGTTCCCTCTACCATGTGCCATTTCCTACGTTCTGCTCACAGGTGTTCATCTGGAGAAAAAGCTTACTATGCTTTCTCTGCACTAATGTGCCTCAGAATCTTCTTCTTTGGAGCTCAGTGTCATTTCCCAGCCACACACAGAAGGTTCAGCTTTCGAGGGGTGATTCCTCTTTTTGTCTTTCAATAACTGATGCACAAGACAATAAAATAATCCATTTACTATTTTCTGCACTGAATATTCACTTAGCATGTACCATGTTCTGTGAGCACTACCTTGATTACAAATTTCTGATCAAACTGAAAGGTAGGATCCAGAAAATACATCGAAACGACAGTAGAAAGCAGCCTCAAAGCAAGTTACAAGTTGCTGATAGTCAGTGTTTTGAAGCAAGAGAATATTTATGAAGTTATAAAGCCAGATAGGAGACCCAAAGTATGTGGGATTCCATGATCTTACACATTTAGCAGGCTTTGACCTCCAATAGAAGGGGAAGAAACTGAGACTCAGAAATACCAGGTGATTCCCCCGAAGTTAAACAGCTCAAATAATAGACAGACCTGGAAGGACCAGGCAAGATTTAGATAACAGAGACATCATCTCGATCTCCTGGTCACCTTAGTCTTCAGAATGGCTGTCAGTCCTGGTGGTCCCTGCACAACAGTGCTCTGCCCTTGCCCATGGGGATGCTCTGAGTGGGCTCTGTGCATGTTAACAGGAAGCAGTCTCCCTGGGATGGAATATGAAACCCTCACACTGCTGGCACCCTCTTACCTACAAACTTGCCACTTGTCTCCAAGTTTCTCATCCCTGGGGCTCTTCGTGAGCCACTCTGAAGCAAAGGCCACAAATCTCTTCCTCACATGATCCTGATGTCAGTTGAAACATGACATTATAGCTCCCTTCGTCTTCAAGTCACCCTTCCTTTGGTGAAGCGTGATTTAAATATCCCCACTAGCTCTGTGATATGGTTTACAGCGTAGTATTTCACATTGACTTTTCATCAGTGGCCTGGAAGGTGATTCACAATGATAGAAGCTATACTCTTCTGGCTGGGATTCAGAGAGCAAATGCAGGCCTCGGAAGAGGATCTGTGTCTCCTCACACAGAAGCCTCTACGACTCTTGTTAAATGAATTGTGATTGGCAAGAAAGACAAGACAGCAGGGCCTTTAAGAGATGTTCAGCTAGACTTTAGGGACACTTAATGAGGGGCAATTACAACAGTTTTGCATAGGTTGGCAACCTGCTAGTTGTTGACAATATGCTTGCTTTAAGCTCCTGGGGCTGACCCTGAGTTTAAGAAGGATGTAATTTCTTTACCCTAATTTATAGTAGTTATCTATTCTGTATTTTGGAGTTATAATTTACCAAGCAAAGAAGTAATTCTATAAAGGCAAAACTAGAGGTAAAAACTATTGCCGTATAGTTCGGCTAAACTGACTGACTGAGTGCATCGCTGAGAAAGTTGCACTGCTACTTTTTGTGGCGTGCTTATTGTTAAGTTGTTTAAAAAGCCAAACTGGTTATTGTTCTCTTATTTCAATAGCTTCCATCCTTATTAAAACTGTTAAGTAAAGTCTATTGACTGAAAGATTCAGACATCAAAACAATTACACAAAAGGAGCCACAGCATCTTACTGGCTTGGGTTTACTCTATTATTCCATTTTCTATGTAGCTTTGTGCTTAAATCACAATGAAAAACCAGAAGAAGAATCTCTCTATCAAAAAAACCCCAACAACAACAACAAAACAAAACAAACACCCGCCCCCCCAAAAAAAACCCCCAAAAAACAGGGTTCCAAGTGCCCCCAGGTCTTTGGTCAGATCAAGAATAGTAGGAAACAATTCCATTAGATAGACCTTCCTAGAGAGCAGTCATTCCCTGAATAAGGATTGTATTGGACCTGTAACCCGGATTCAGAAATACATTCACAGATTGAAATTTAGAATTTCTATTACAGGACACTGAATATATCCACATAGCCCCTCCCATATATTACCTGGTATTAAAATTACTCAGAGCAAATTCAACTTAGTGTTTTAATTTAAATCATGTAACATGCTTGGGGTGTGAATATTACTTTTTATGAGTTAGTAATTAAAAATTTCTTCTAAAATATATACTATTGTGACTTTTAATATTCTTCTTTCTGAAGAGAGATAAATGTAAATCAGGAGGGAAGCAGCTACAATGCAGCACCCAGCTAGTGACAGGGGGAAGAATGAAGAGAGAAATGAAAAAAATGTGCTAAGACTTCTATCCCTTGGATTTAATTAAAACCTGCTCTTTTTGTTTGCCTTTTTGGCATGGCTGAAGATTAATATTTTTTTTCATTTTTCTATAAAATTAAAAATGCCCATTGTTGCTTTTTAGTAGATGGAAAAAAATTTAAACCAGTCTATGAAATCACACTGTAAACCAATAACCAGTTATGTTAAAAGCAAATACCAAGAAACCAGAAGTAAAAAATGTGAAAGGCTCTTCATTTGACTTCTCTTAGCTGTAGAGAGTATTTCTTGCTAAGATGACCAAGTCTTTCATTTCCCAAATAGCCAACCATTTACTAAGCACGAAAGGCTTGGGTTATTGAAGCCTGCAGTTAAAATACTGGTTCTCATAATTTTTATGTCCTGCTTCTGCAGTATGAATTGCATTGTGGTTGATTCAGTCAATCACTGCATTTCTGCTTAGACTCCTAATATTGGACCCAACAGGGATAAGGATAAGAAAAGCTCGTAAGACCCAGTGTTTCCACAGGGAAAGTTGAATTTAGTGGCATAATTGGAAGTAACCAAGGAAATATTTCATTGTTCTTTAGATTGGTGGAGTTACACTAACCAAAAAGATGAACAATATTATATAAATATAAACATAGGAAATTTATATTATACATTTAGAAAAATTTAAAGTGATTATCTAGTTCAAAGCCCTTATTTTCTATATATATATATATATATATATATATATATATATATATATATATATTTATATAATCTTTATTGATTCTTCAGGAATTTCACATCATGCACCCCGGTCCCATTCACTTCCTAGTCACTCCATATCTATCCCTCACCCCTGAAGCATTCCCTGCCAAAGAACCCCTCAAAATTAATTAAAAACAAAACAAACAAAAAACTCCACTTCACTACTCAGTCTTTCCCATCTCTCCAACACTTCTTCATTTGTCCTAGTGCATTGGGAAGTGAGGTGTGTCATGTAGTACACCCTTTTGTCCAACCAGCCACCCACAAATGTTCATTGCAATGGGTTTAGAGGTCTGGTTCAAGGCCTCTGGCAGCACACCATCATCACTGGACCTTCACCAAAACTCCTCTTGGATGTCCTGCTGTTGCCCTGAGTCAGGGGGGATCCTGTGGCTATTGTTCTGTAGGACCAGTCCCTTCACACACTCCAGCAGGTCATAGATGGGGTACATGTTAGGGTGGGGCAACCTAAGGCCCAGGATGTAGGTCTGGGTGGTAGCTGAGATTGGTCAGTCAGGGCCACTGGGACTGCCCCCCTCAGGCACGGGGCAGAGCCAGCTCTCCTAGGCCCATGCCAATGTTGTGCTCATGTCTCAAGACCCCTGAGCAAGACCACCACAGAGCCAATATCCGATGCAAAACACACAGGGGTTTATTGATGACAAGCAAGCCCGGGCTTGATCCATGTCCAATGCTTGACACAGTGGGTGGAGGAGACTGGCCTCACTTAACACTTAACAGATGGCCCTTCTTGCAGTACACAAGCTACACCTGGCAGGAGCTACCTGCTTCTCTCAGTTCAGTCAGACACTGGGGGCTTCCACATCCCAGTCGGGGGCTTCCATATTCCCATCTCCAGGGCCTGGAACATCTCCCGGGACCACCGTGATCCCAGCTCCCAGCATGTACACTGGCTACCTGCCACAGGCACTGTCTGTTACCACAGATCACAGACCAAGCGCACCTCAGAAAATGAATATACAGAGTCACACAGAGACAACGACAAACAAAGACACACAGAAACTTACTGGCCGGTTAGGAACCCCTTGGATCTGGGTCTGGGGGTCACGGGGAATCCAGGATGTGCCCTCAAATGTTGTACCCATGTCGGAGACCTCCTCCCAAGCAAGACCACCACAGAGCCGATATCCAATGCAAAACCCAAAGGGGCTTATTAATAACAAGCAAGCCTGGGCTTGGTCTGTGTCCAATACTTGACACAGCGGGTGGAGGATGGTCCTGAGCTATCAGGGTAAGGGGTTTTTAAAGGGAAAAACTGCAAGCAGGGTGGTACAAGCCTTTGCATCATGTGATTGGGTGATTGTGTGTAACCTTTGAATTTACTGGTTGGGGACTACAGCGATCATTTTTGGGCAGACCTGGACAAGTCCCAGACTTTGTCCTTGAGCTGCCATGGAGGCTGGCTGGCCTTGCACGTACTGACTGTGGGGGTTGGCTCAGTGGCCCAGGCTCTGTCCTTGGGCTGCCATGGAGGCTGGCTGGTCTAGCACATTCACACTGACCCATGCATGTAGCTCTAAGTTGGTGAGGGGTCCCAGACAGTAAACAACTGGCTGAACCTTGAGCATTCAGAGTATGTGCAGAAAGGGAGAGACTGCCAGGACTATGTCTTTTGTTCATGGCCCTCCCAGAAACTGCCTGCTCAAGTCTCAGGAAACTGAAATTGAGGCCTGATCTCTAAGAGAAGACTGAGAATCTGTTATGGCATCTGCTTGGTCCTTTCACCAACAGGATCAGCTCTCCCACACCCAAGGTGATGGGACCATCTCTTCCAAGTCTAGGGGCAGGGGGTGGGAAGACAGCTCTCCCATGAAGGGTGGGACCAGGTCTCCTGCTGCAGTGTCCAGTGAGGGGCCAAGCCAGCTGTTCCATGGCCAGTGAAGGATGGACCAGATCAGTATGGCCCTCGGATTTCAATAGGCATGGTTCCTATGGCCTCTTGTGGTAACACAGGTCATTCACATCAACGTAGATCCCAGCTGCAGTGGACACAGATTTAGACATGCTGTCAATAACACCTCTGGCCTGGATGTTACCATGGCCCCAGTGGCAGTGCAGGTCACCCAGATCAGTATGGTGACAACGTGTCCCTCAGACACCAACATGGCCACAGGTTTCTGCCTAGACCCCAGGCATCTATATATGACCTTTGGTGATGGCAACATGGACCATGAACATCAACACGGACTCTGATTGTGGTAGGACCGTGGCACCAGACATGGTGCTCCGCAGCAGCCCAGGCTTAGATGTCACCATGGCCCTAAGTGGCAGCACAAGCCACTCAGATTGGCATGGTCCCAGTGGCAATGTGGCCCTTGGACACCAACATGACCCCAGGTGGCATCCCAGACCGTTGGCATCAGCATCAAAGCCCTTGTTTTCTAAATAAGGCCACTGAGCACCCCTCACACTGTTGCTAAACTGGGGGGGGGGTAATACATTTTCATACCTCCTGACATGTGACAGTAAGAGGCACCTCCACCTCCACTCTGCAGAAACAGACACTTCTCTGTTATTTCTAAGCATTTGTAGGAAGCTCCAGATGCCATGCTTTGTCGTGGTTTAAAAAATCTATTCTCCAGATACGGTGACAAGGCCAGCAGTGGCGATTCATAGTTTTCAAGAGGAGACACAAAGGCACCCATCAGGGCCATGAGGCAGGCACCAAGGACAGCCATGTAGGAGAGGGAGGGTGGAGGGCTGCAGCCTGGGCCTGCTTTGTGCTTGCTATGGGGGTAAAATGGGGAAGGCAGAGATAACAGGCTCCGGGTCGGCTAGTTTGACTCATTTTAGTGGGTTCTACGGTGTAGGTCCCATCTCATGTTGTCTGGTATGTGATCCTCCAGTGATGAGGACAGGGAATTTTGATCCAAGTGTAAGAGTCTGTTAGAAGAGAAGGCTCTGGATTCGCTAGTGCAAATGAAAGATGAGCTCACAGGCCAGTCCCTGGCTGCCTCTAAGTGTGGGTTAACTTTGGGGGACTAAATGGTTTCTCAGTCAGCAAGACCCTAAGTGAAAGTCCAGTGGAGGAGAGGGATGAGGTAGGGTCTTTAGTAGTGAAAATACTTGTAGAGGTATTTAGCCTGTAAGCTCAGAACTATTAAGTAGTTGTATAAACTCACCATGAACATCCTTCCCCTGAGGTCCTCTCATGTGGTTAGCTTTGAACCTAAATTGTTAAAGGCTCTCAGGAGCTTGGTAGTCAAAACACAATTGAACTATGGTTAGTTCAAGGACTTGATGCCGCTTTTATTTGCCACAATAACTCCCATTTTCTTCTGGTACTAAATGTAGACATTTTGTAAGGATGCCAAGGTTTCCCATAATATTTCCCATAGTAAGGATGGGGGTTCTCAAGAAGCAGCAAGAATTGAGAGTGGTAGCTCCTACTAGGATGGGTAAGTGCTTTGTAAATGGCATGCCATGAGGCTGTAAGGATAATGAACCCAACAGGTGTCTTAAGATTATATCCTGTCAGACAACCCCACTCAGTGTCGACACTGATATGGAGGGAGGACTGAGCATCTCAGCAATATAACCCAAGTGGAAGGAATTGGTTAATATTTATATATCTATATAACTATATATCGATACATATCATCCTCTAAGTTTGATAGAAGTAACATAGAGACAGCTGAGCCCCCAGACATGCTCTGTGGCTCTCTTAAACCATTGTTCTGGAATTCAGCAGAAGAAACATTTCAGATAACTGCTTCCTCTGCTCCATGGCCATCAAGGATCCTAGTTACCCGTTGCTGGTTGCTGTGATTGAAGTACCTGCTTAAGAGATAGCTGGCAGTTGTCTTTCTTTTGAAGAAGACAGACTTAGAGACATATTTTATGATCCCTTAGGTGTGGACTTCAATTTCTTATGAATATATAAAAGCCACTGAACAATATCAAGCCTTTTCAAAATCTCCATTTCCTTGATTCACACGAATGGCAGGTAGTTAAAAGGCTGCTCAGAGAAAGTGTAAGGAAGGGCTAAGAGAACTCCTCGCTTATCTGTTGCTTAAAAAGCATTACTTCAGGTTCATAATATGAGCCAATAAGATGGCAATCATTAGCTTTCTTCTACTCTCTATCTACATTTTCCTTTCTGCTAGTGTCTTTAGAAGCTCTTCATAATGAAGAAACAATAACAACAGCCTCTTCAAACTCAACAAAAACCAACCCCCAAACACTCAGCTTACCTTTTCATTCAAAACATAAGATTCCTACCTAATTTGAAATTTCTGCCAATAATTTTACCAGAATGTGCCAAAGAAGAGAATATTTTTAGTTCTATGAACTAAACAGCAGATACAGATCTGTGATTGAAGATAAACAATCTGTCAGCTAAATATTTAAAAATAAGGAGTCCTTTGCTCCTAATATGCAGTATTATTCTGAAGTTCAGATAATTTTCTTGGGAGGTTGTTGTGGACTCCACCACTCCACCCACTTAGTGGACAGTTAACTAGATTGTTTAAAATGCACTTAACCTTTTCAGCTTGGGACCAGATTTTGTAGAGGGTAACAGCGCCCAAGGAACCTCCCCCCTGGAAGACAGTTTACAGTGGCTTCTTGTCCCGACTCTGGCTCTTCCAGGGCCTGTATCATGTTTCTTGTCAGAGGGTGTATTTGGGAGGAGACATTTAAAGCTCCAGAACCACGTTCTTTCTCCTCACCACTGTCACTGTTTTGATACGGAGGACAGATCTTTGAAATGGTCTCTTCCTTCGGCACATCATTCTAAACCCCTTATCCATGGTGTCATGTGACTTGATATTGCACTCTGCAGAGTCAATGGACACCTTCTGGTTTGTTTGACAAAATGGATCATCGATTAAATACTACAATTGGGGTACTTCTTTACCAATGATAAAATAGACGGTCTTCTCTAGTTTTGTCTAATTTAAATTGCAAAGGAGCTATACTGGAGAGATTTCTTCCATTTTCTTCCCTGCTTTAATGAGAGCTCAAAACAATATAAAAGAAAACTAGGACAAATTTTGAGAAGTTTTCTATAGAATTGTGGAAATACACAAAGTTATGTAAATCATTGTCAATTAATCCCTTTTTCTTTGAAGACATCTCCAGCTTTCCACTTCATTTAAAAATAGTTTTAAACTCTCTCATGGGAAATCAGGCATATTTTACTAGGATCTTTGGTCTCAAGAGTCTTCTAACTTGGTATTTGGTTTAATCTGAGCTGTGTGGGTTGTGGGTGCTCTTAGCTTCACAAGTCCTTGCCTGGAAAGTCAGATGCTCCTGCCTTGAGGATGGGCTTTGTTCAGGTCTGAGTCTCTGGCCTGGGGTTCTGACCTGGTCTTGCAGTTTCCAATGCATCCTTGCTGCCAAGGCTCTGCTCATGCAGGCTCTTACTATGTGCCTGGTTTTCATTCAGTTCATGGGCAGCAGTCTGAAGTGCCACCTCTGTAAGCCTACCTTTGTTTCCAGCTTAGTTTCTCATAGGCAGCAGCAGCAGCTGTTTGAAATTGTCTCTTCCCCAGTGAGAAGAATGGCTGAGGTTAGGAATCCAAGAACAGTCTGAAGTGTGCAGTTGTTCTTGGAGGACTTGGAAGCCTGGTCACAGCCTGCTGCATTCACTGCTTCTTAGAGGAACAGAAACATTTTACCACCAGCCTCCAGGTTGCTTTGTGTATCCCCAGGTATAGCTGAATGGCCTAGGTTGAATAGTGACCAATCGAGATCTGGTGACTCCCAGCTGCTTGGGCAGTCAAAGCTCTAAGATAGAAATTTCAAGGTCTGTCCAAACTATAGAATGGGTTTAAGGACAGCCTTGGAAACTTGTGGAGACCTTTTCTCAAAACAGAAAGTAAAAAAGGATCTGAAGACATAGCTCAGTGGTAGAGTCATGCCTGTCTAACAAGCAAGGGTCCTAGGTTCAACCCTAGTAACAAGCAGGCAAAAACCAAAAATATTCACACACACACACACACACACACACACACACACACACACACACACACACACTGTGTGTGTGTGTGTGTGTGTGTGGTGTGTGTAAGCCTTTGGTGTTCTAGGCATGTAACCCTAGGCAGGTACTCTAATCACTCCATGTCTTAGATCTTTCATCTGCAAAAATAGAAGAAATATTATAGTAAAGGCCCTTTCATCACACTAAGTAACTTTCCTCTGAAGAATTTAATCAGGTGTCCAGCAAGGGTGTGTGTCTGTGAGGCTGGGGCAGGGAGAGCTTCTGGGTCAAACAGAATGGGGACTCTACCCCTGGGGATGCCATCACTTGCTCTCCGGGTTCTCATCTGCTCATTTGCTGGCATGAAGAACACAGTCTGAAGTGTGCAGTTGTTTTCTGAGGACTTGGAGCTGGTCACAGCCTGGTGTACTCATTCCTTCTGAGAGGAACAGAAACATACTTTACCACCGCCGGCCTCTCGTTCACCTTGGGTGTCCACAAGCATGGCTGTAAGAAATAGGCTGAATAAAGAGTAACCAAGAGTAGAGATTTTCTTTTTATCCATTATTGACTAGTTCTTTCTCTTTCTACTCTGCCTTCTTTGCTCTGGCTTTGGAGTATTAATTATTTTCTTTGCTTTGTCTTTGGAGCATTAATTATTATGTCTATTAGAACAATCCAGCCTTTTCTGGAATGTAGCACTGTTCTTTCTTATTCATTGTATTTAGTTTTTTATTCCCCCCCCTTTTTTTTTCTGAAAGAGCAGAATATTATAGTAGATGTTCTGTTTGAGAAACATTGCAGAGTCAAATTAAACATTTAAAGCACAGGAAAAATATTAGTAATAATATTAGTTGTCACAATTGTAATCACATGGAATCAATAATCAACAGATATTATTAGTGATAATAATTTAACATTGTTCCTCATAATAGTAATAATAACACCATAATGCTTACAACATGCCTGACATTAATCATATTTATTTGCTAGTCTCAACAACCCTTAGCAATATTTCTATATTTTGGTGGATAAACTGAATGTGAGGACATTGTGTCAATATCTCTATTTGTATTAATACATTCAGCTTGAAAAGTCACATTCTTTCCTCCTATAAACATACAAGTGCAGCCAGCTGGGACATAAATGTTGGCTTCTTCATCTCTTCACACAAGGTTGATGTTAACGCTTATAGTAAATGTCTTCAGACATGTATTGTTCACTTACTTCCCTGGCTTTAGGACTTCCAGATTTGGGCTAAGAGGGCTCAGGTCTGAATACAATGCTTTCACTTTGAGTTGTCTGATGACCCTGTTGGCTTGTTTGGGATAGATGCAGGAGTATGGTGCATGTAACAGCATTTGATGGTGTGTGGTACTGCTTAGAAGGCTAGTTCAGGAGGATATAGTTCAAGGTCAGCTTGGGTACAAAGAGAGAATGTGATTTAATGACTAGTTATAAAGCCAAACAGCATCCACTCCGAGTCAAAGGAAGACAGTAACTCGCTGTGCTTATTTCCACATGTTTTTGCTGAGCTAGAATTGATTTCTTTTTTCTTTTTAAATCTTGCCTGATAGGAAATGGATTGAAATTTACAGTCATAGAAACGATTCCATGGGCAATCATTTTTTTTTTTTTTTCCCAAGAAGAAGCCTACTCTTCTTGGAGACTTTGTGCAATTGATCCCAATCAGGCTGCAGCCTCCCCCTGCTCCTGTTTTTTTTTTCCTTTGCTGAGAAATCTCTGTGAAAAATAAGCGCATATGAGAGGACACAATGACATCTGCCTTCCTGCCTGTGGTTCCATACGCAATACTTCTGTGGGATGCAGTTGTCCTGGTACTGGTAGGCAGGGAAATCCATTTTTTGTTATTGAAAATAGCTTTTCTTCCTTTATCGCAAATGACATTTGTGCGTCACAGGAAAGTAGAAGCTTGGAATGAAGGAAGTGTCCGGATAAATTTAGCTTTTGTCTTTCTTCTGATCTCCGTTTGGATATTGTTTCCAAGATGAACACCGTTCAACCCTCAAGACCAAGGAGGTTTGGGAAGGGGTGGGAGAGGGCACAGGTGCATAGCACCGTGGACAGTCAGGTACAGGGCAGTCAAGGGCTGCCTTTGTCCGTCTCCCCAGGAGGCCATTCATCCCCTCCCTACCTTGCACCCCCCTTGGTTTTCTGGTCATGCTGTGTGATAAATAGCAAGATCAAGACACCGGACACCAGCGTTCTGGCCACAGCTCAACCTGATAAATTATTACTCTATGTGTGCTGTTTCTTACCCTCCTGCTGTTTCGAGATCATTTCTTGTCCTTTTGGGCAGTTATTACACACAGAAAACACAAATCAACTTGGATTTTAATAGACTGTGCATAATGTGTCTGCATGAATACTTGTGTATGTACACATATGTTTATATACATATGCAAACATGTATATATACATGTACATGCATTATATATATGTATGTACACAAACTGAATTATTGACTTAGGTGCTAAGGAATGAATAGAAGCAAATTTTCAGGGCTCCAAGGCTCTGAAACACACAACAACTTGTCAGCCATTGACAACAAAATGTTCAGCAAAAATCCAGAAGTTCTCAGTATATATTTGTGTGTTCCACTATTATTAAGAAAGTGAAATGACTGATAGAGAGAGCCAGGAAAGATATGTTTCTTGTGTCAGGTAAACTTAGGCTGAGGATGTGTCTTACAGTTCTATTGCTGTGAAGAGACAACATGACCAAAGCAACTCTTACAAACTAACTGGGGGCTGGCTTATCGTATCAGAAGGTAAGTCCATTATCATCATGGCAGGAAGCATGGCAGCACATGGGCAGACATGGTAACTGAGAGCTTTTTACGTCCTGACTCTCAGCCAGGAAAGCAGAAGGAGAGAGGCGCTGGGGCTGGCAAAGTCCTCTGGAATCTCAAAGCCCACCTCCAACAACACACCTGCTCCAACAAGGCCACACCTCCCAATCCTTCCAGGCAGCTCACCACTTGGGACTAAGCATGCAAGCGGTGAGCCTTTTGAGACCATTCTCATTCAAACTCCCTTAGGACGAATTTGTGGCTCAGTGATGAGATGGTGGCTGAATGGTTAGCAAAAAGTCGCCGCGTATACAACTTCATATCACAGGATTCCCATGCTTGTCACACAGTTGACAGAAACAGAGAGTTCACACTTCTAGCCCACCGTTGTTTTAGTGGCGACTCTGGAGACAGCGCTGGTGCTAATTACTTTAGCGACTGTATTTGAGTGCAATCATTACAGCACGGAGGCTCAGAGACGATTCTGAAAGAACAGGTTTGCTTAATGTCTATGAATTTACAGGATTTCCCTGGAACTTCTGTCTGTCAACAGAAATCTTTATGAAATGTGGTTTGATGTCTAATTTAAATATAGCACCCTGGAAATTCACCCATGTACAATGGAATGGACAGAAACATCATTTGAATGAAGGAAAAAAAAAGGTGGGCCTATGAGAAAGAACCTTCTAGAGACTTGATAACCATTTTTGTTTGAAGAGTTCTTGCAGCTAATGTTCATATCCAACAACCCCCTTGGGCATATAGGATATTCAGTTTTCCAGTGGGAAGCCTGGGATTTGGGGAGCATAAATGACCAAGGCTTCAGGGTGAGTAAGTGTGCAGACAGGTTCTAGAGTCCAGCCGTTTCTCCCAGTCTCAGCTTGGCCCTCTGAAAGGAACAATTGCACACTCATTCTTCACTAATGACTTTATAATCAACTTCACACACAGTGTTTCCTTTAAAATTCACAACTACCTAGCAAGAGCGAAGTTATTCTTATGGTACAGATTAAACAAACAAAAAACCAGAACAAATCAAAAGGCTGAGGGGCTGGAGAGATGAATGAGCAGTTGAGGATACACAGAATAGTGTATACTATACACAGAATAGTACCGGGCTTTGATTCCCAGCACCCACATGGTGCCGCACACTGTCTTAACTCCAGTTCCAAGAGGTCTGGTGGTCTCTTCTGGCCTCTGAGGTCACCAGGCATGCACATGGTGCGTGGATATAAATGCAGCCAAAGCCCCCATACACATAAAATAATAAAATAACTTAAAAAAATAGGTGACACTTCCTACTAAAAAGGGAAAGGCCAAGCTGAGACACAACAAAGAACCAGGACATAAAAACAAGAGCTGGTGAAAGCAGCTGTGGGCACCGCGTTTATGCCCCGTCTGAATCCAACAGCTTGCCCTGTGGCGCACAGCCGTAGCTGGGGTCACTGCTGCTGTCTGCGCCTTGGCTCTTGCTCGGCTGTGTCTCTGGCATCCCTGGCCACAGCTCCACTAGCCTTTTGGCCCTTGTCACCTCCTGGAGCACAGACGAAGCCAAGAGCCACTTCCAATTTCTCAGTACCCACTCTCACTTGAACTCCATTTCCACCTTGGCAAGATTTGTGAAGGGCCAGGCAGGACCAAAGTCAGACTGGTGGTGAGCTGGTCGAGTGTATCGAAGCTCTAAACCCTGACAACAGAACCAGCTGTTCAGCACTGATGAGCTCTCATGAAGGGTGAGAAGGTCATCTCTGGGGAGAAAGCCTGGCCCTTGCTAGGACCCAGCTGGTGGCCAGGTCAGCTCACTCTGTTTATACTTAACTGAGCCAGATCTGTGCTAAGTTCTTCTTCTCAGTCCTGCTCGAGGTTGTGGTTTTCACTGTCTGTTTAGAACAAGAGAGCAAACCAGCTGGTCCACTTTTGCCCTCTGACACCACACTGACCAACACTCATTAGTTCTTGTCCAGTGTGAAAGTTGGTGCGTGCACAAACAATCTGTGAGCGGAATCAGCCCCACAGATTTAGGTGATGCTTTTCTTTTTGTTGCCGTTGTCTGGATTTTCAGATAAAACCTCACTATGTGCTCAGGCTGGCCTGCACCGCTCCATCCTCCTCCCTCAGCTTCCTGAGTACCCGGAGTATAGACCTGTACTACCGTATCACTTGTATAATATTCTTTAAACAAAACAGAGCAAACTAAATTGATGGTCACTTTGGAAAATTTAGATTTCAGCTTTAATCTATGTTTCCTTTAAAATGTCGGTGTGCAACATGGGAACTCATTTCCCCTTATGACACAGTAGTTGCAGCAGAGTGGATTCAGCCTACTTTAGCCAAACCGTTCTCTCTCTAGTTCCTCAAACCCAAACATCCTACTGACTACCTGACAGAAGATCTGTTTTGGTTTGCTTGGACCACCATGACAACATGCCAGAGACCAGGTGCCTTAGAAAACACAGCTCTGTGCTGAACAGTTCTGTGTGTAGAAGTCTGAGGTCAGTGCCAGAGCAGCTAGCTTCTGGGTTTCATTCCATCCTACAGAGGACAGATTTGCTGTTGTCCTGACTGTGGGAAGGGTGGATCTGGATCCCTTCTTCCTACCCTTTTTCCCTCCCTCCCTCCCTCCCTCCCTCCCTCCCTTCCTCCTCCCTCCCTCCTCCCTCCTCCCTTCCTCCCTCTCTCCTCCCTCCCACTACTTCTCTCGGTTCTCTACTTCTGACCTGAACAGTAGCTTTGAAGATGTCCAAAAATAATCTAGAAAATGCAACAAAAAGTCGTAAAACTCAGCATAGATTTGAGGCTGGGGACTGAGCTAGAATGTCAGGAAATTAATGCAAACAGGGATAGAAACACGAGTCCTTGGGCAGAAGACTAAGTATATTTGAAACAACTCCTTTCCACTCCCCTCTCACTTCTAACACACACACACACACACACACACACACACACACACACACACACACACTCAAAACACACACAGATGCACACACACTCAACACACACACATACTCATACACTCACACACACACTCAAAACACACACAAATGCACACACACACACACACACACTTTTATACAAACATACTAAGACACACTCATGCATACACACCATACAAAAGAAAAGCAGACAGGAAGGAAGGAAGGAAGGAAAGAAAGGAAGGAAGGGAGGGAGGGAGGGAGGGAGGGAGGGAGGGAGGGAGGGAGGATGCAAAATTCCTCAACCATGTAAAAGAAGGGCAGGCTCATTCATGAAAAACACACCATTACCCATTTCTACATTTTTCCTTCCTCATGTTTTGTTGTAAGTCGATTCAGTCCCAAGCTTCTTTCAAAATGGCCCCCAGCACAGGAGAGAATGTATTTTAAGCCTTCTCTCACTCTGAATTAACATATATGTATGCATATATTGTTCCTTTTTTGAAATAGTATTTTTAAATAGAAAATTTAGGAGAGAAGAAATGGTATAGAAAATTATTATTGGAAAAAAACCTGCAAAAATATCTGAATCGTGCGCTAGCTTGCTGGTGAAATGTGATTTCCCATAGCAGATTGGCTCTGGGATTCTGGGGGAAGGTGTACTGGATGGATTCTAAAAAGCACACATGCTACTCCATGTGGTGCAGCAGCTGCTAAGGTAATGATGCATTTTTAGTGAAAAAAATACCATAAATAAACATACAAAAAATCATATGAAACTCTCTCCAACGAAGCACAAAATTTGGCAGTAAGTTAAGAATCTAAAAAAAAGTTATAACCGATAAGAAAATGCACCAGTGCAACCATTTCCAAATCTTATTTCTACCTACATATTTACTCACATATTTATATAACACATATCACTATTATATTACCTTTCCAATATGCCCACACTTTCATCCCACAATTTCCAATGTTAATATAGTCCCAAGGTACGGAAGACTCATCATTAAATGGCTTTGCTTCTACATGAAGGTACCTTGGAATACATTAACTAATTACATGGCCAAGTATTTTGTTGTTGCTGCTGTTGTTAAACTAAATTAAATGAAGACCTCACTCTTTTTTTTCTGAATAATAACTATAAAGCATTATTGGGAAATAAAGGTATTGTTCAGGCTTGGGGACACATTCTTGCAATTCAGTCTGTATTTGGGAAGCGGATATGTGGTAGTTACTGTTAGTTTGTAGTTGGTCTTGTCTACATAGCAAGACTCAGTCTCAAAAACAGTAACAAAAGAGATTTTTTTAAAAAATAAAACCAATCTGATTATCAATTATTTATAATTTCTATTCCAAAGGCCTGAGTGTTTTATATGCACAAAGACTGATTCTCTGAACCAAGACTTCTTTACCTGCAGTCAAGTCTGTAATTCATTGAAAAAACAGTTCTAAACCACACTTGGTGTGAAAGAGTGGACGGAAAACATGGAACAAGCTGGTCGAATACAGGCTCAGGAAAGGGTTTCATCGCTTTAGAGTCACAAGAATTAATCTACTAATGTTGAACCGAAGCTGGTTAACAGGGAGCCTCAGCAAGATGAGCCGAGCAAATCAGGAGACATTTGGAAGTCAGTTCATAGAATGCGGGTGTGCACGAAGAGGGCTGTTTGAGCTGGTGATCTGCAGTGTCTGAGGTCAGAACTGTTTTATCTCTCTCCAAGGTACTTACTCACAATTAAGGGATGGTATTTTACCTCTATCAGACATGTGGAAAACCTTTCTCCCATTCCGTAGGTTATGTTTTCACTATCTTGAAGGATTTTTTTTGATGTACAAACTTTTTGAATACCAAAGAAGCTCATTTTCTTCATTTCTTTAGTTGCCTGTGGTTGGGGACTCAGAAGATTTTTCCACTATATTTTCTTTTAAGAGTTTTAAACATTTAAGTCTCACATTTAGATATTCAATCTACTTTAAGTTTTGAATGAAATGTAACTTGAGGGGTGGGCAAGGCTGCTGAGCAGATAAAGGAACTTGTTGCCAAGCCCTAAATACTTTATTTTTTTTTCTGTTATTCTTATAAATAAAGTTGTGTTCTTACTTAAAAAGGGGGGCTTTACAAAACTTTAACAAAACCTGTGCCTTTTTATAACATAATATGAATTTTAGCTTATGATCTGCATTCATTATTCAGAATTTAAATTTTAAAAAATTATTATTATTATTATTATTTTAATTAAAAGGAGGCAGGCACACTCTCAACTCCTTTTCTTCCAACATGGATTCTGTAGGCCTCTGTGTTGTCCTGTGTGGCTATTCATCTCAGAAGGGGACCAACCACCTTCATGGTTCTGTTGCTTCTTGGTGCTTTCCTGGAGGCTCCTCTGTCTTGGTGGGAATGCTACCCTGCCTTTTTTCCTGGGTCTGCTGTTCTGGTCACACTTTGTTTGCCCCATTGTCTGTCCCCAAGCTCTCCCCAAGGATTTCACTTACTCTGGACACAAGTGGTGGCTGAATGAGCCACTGAAAAACCTCAGTCAGGATCATCCTGATCTGTGGCAGCTAACAGCTCAGGGGAGGGCCTCAGACTGGCTCAATAGCCTTTCTTGTTCTAATGAAGCTTCCTCAGAACTTACCAGTGATGTAAGCATGGTGTTGAGGAATTATGTTAGGCCTCAGAGAGCCGTGCACCCCATCTTTCTTGCTTTATAGTCATTAACATATTCTGATTTCTCTTCAAGAGAGACCATGTCACATGCCACTGACAAATTTTGCCAGTCATCCATAACTTTCCCTCAGGTTTAAAAAGCTTGTTTTGGGCCAGGCGGTGGTGGCACACACCTGTAATCCCAGCATTTGGGAGGCAGAGGCAGGCTGATCTCTGTGAGTTCAAGACCAGCCTGGGCTACCAAGTGAGTTCCAGGAAAGGAGCAAAGCTACACAGAGAAACCCTGTCTCGGGGGAAAAGAAAAAAAAGCTTGATTTGATCCCAAGCCTTTCTGCTGGACCTCATGCAGGCCATCAGTGGATGATCTGTTTTGGGAGTTTAGTGTCCAGAAGATTCTGTGACTTTGTAGTTGGTGTTTAGTTCCCTCCTAGTCTACAGTTTGTAGTTGAGATGATTGTGTGGATTGGATCCCACACGCCTTGGTGTGCAGAGTATTACTGCTAGAAGAGCTGAGGTGGGAGGCCAGGTACACAAAACAAAAAAAAATTAAAAACTTTTAATGATGTGTATATGTGTGCATTTGAGTGTGGCTTTGTACATGTGAGTTCAGGTGCTTGATGAGGCCAAAAGATGGCTTCAGATCCTCTGGAGCTGGAGTTATGGACTGATGTGAGATGGCCATTGTAGGTGCTGGGAACTGAGTCCTTGTCTTCTGCAAGAGCTGTATGTGCTTTCAGCCAGTGAGATGTCTCTCCTGCCACATCCAACATGATCTTTTTGACATATTGAAAGTTTAACTTCTCAGTTCTTTAACAAAGATTATGAAATATTGTGGGTCAAAAATCTTACTCAGATCTTTTACCAAAATTTGTATATGCTGGGTCTAGGGATGCTGCCTTTCCAGAGGCCAAGGATTCAATTCCCTGCATCTACAGGGTAGATCACAACTCTACCTTCAGTTCCAGGGGATTCATTGCCCTTCTCTGGCATCTGTGGGTACTTCGTACACATGCTGCACAGACACATGCAGACAAAACACCCATACACATCAAATTTTAAAAAGTTGCTCATGAATCTAGCTTGTTCGTGTGTGTGTGTGTGTGTGTGTGTGTGTGTGTGTGTGTGTGTGTGTGTGTGTAAAACTCATTGTGTACAATGGCAATCCACCAACTTCAGACATTGCTAGGGGGATGCTTGTTAAAAGGAGGAATGGTGAGTGAGTGTCAGAAATAGCCGAAATGCATGGCTGGGAGAGGTGGGGGTAAAAGAGACAAGTAAATTATACTTGGCATCAGCTCGGGCCCTCTCTTCACTCCCTATCTCTTTTCTCTCATCTCAACTTTTCTAGTCTCTCCTCTCTGTTCTCTTCTCTCCTCTCCTTTCCTCCTTCCCTTTGTTCCTTCTCTTGTTGTCTTTCTTTCAAAGGTTCTTTCAAACCTGTTATCAGCTTGCATGGCTCCCGAATCAGAATTATAAAAAGAAAGCCATAGTATATCAGAGGCATGAGTGTGCATGCAGACACACCCACAGGGCAAAATTCTTACACTGGTTCTGCAGTTTTTTTTTTTTTTTTTTTTTTTTTTTTTTTTTTTTTTTTGGTTTTTCGAGACAGGGTTTCTCTGTGTAGCTTTGTGCCTTTCCTGGATTGGTTTTGCAGTTTTTTTTTTTTTAAGAGATTTATTTGTTTATTGTGTATACAGAAGAGGGTACCAGATCTCATTACAGATGGTTGTGAGCCACCTTGTGGGTGCTGGGAATTGAACTCAGGACCTCTGGAAGAGCAGTCAGTGCTCTTAACCTCTGAGCCATCTCTCCAGCCCCGGTTTTGCAGTTTTTAAGCAGTTCTAACTATGGAGGCTTCAACTTCCTATGATTTTTTTTTTTTTGTGTGTGTGTGATTATAATGGGATTACAAAGTGAGATAAACCTGTCTTCCACAGAACAAAATGCTATTTCCAATGATGGACTAAATATCCAAGACCTAGTGCACAAACATTCTCTATTTATTGTGTACTAACTATTATGCAGTGGGAAATATTTTCACTGTGGTAGCATGATATAGAAAACAGAAAATATTCATCATAATGTGTTCAAATGTAGATCTCTTGGCTTTCTGTTTTTTCTTTTAATGAATCCAATTTCATTTCTTAAATGTGGGTATTATGGCATTTATTCTTTGAAAATCTCATAGCACCCAGGTCTCACCTCTAGAGAATTTAATTAGTCTGAGTTGGACCCAAACACTAGGGTTTGTAAAATGCTCCCTGGGTTATTTTTATGTGTCTTGGAATTTGAGCATCAACCTTGAGGTCAATTGTACCATGAACTGAATTCAATATTGAACAATAGCATGTATGATTCAAGTCTTAAGGTGCATCTTTCCCTTATTCTTCTATCCCTCCCCCAGTGTTCATTTGTAATCTATTTATTGTGATTCAAACTTTAAACTGGGGAAGATCATTAATCATAGATATAATTTAGTGACAGCAGGGTCATGTCCCACTAACTAAGTACACCTTGTTTGCCTCAAAATGCTAATCGCTTTTCTGCAACATTAATGAGGGACAATTGATATGGAACCTAACAATCATATATGGTCTGCTTAGTGTTTTATTGAAATAAAGCACTTTATTAGGTAATGGCAAATGCAGCAATAATTATGTAAAAGCATGAATCACCTAACACTATTCTTATCAAACTTTGACACCAAGGGAGAAGATGGAAATTTCAATGATTTTCAGTATTTTCTGGAGAAAAAATGATAATTATGGAAGGCATTTTCCTTTGCATCTTCTCAGAAACAAGGAATTCCATACTCAGAGAGAGAGAGAGAGAGAGAGAGAGAGAGAGAGAGAGAGAGAGAGAGAGAGAGAGAGAAAGAGAGAGAGACTAGTGTTTTAATCTCTTCTGTTTTCAGCTCTGCGGTGTCAGATCCCCATTTTTTAATGCAACTGGATCAAAGTATTCATTTAAAATTACGTGTTTGAAAAGTCTTCAAATTCTTAAGGCAAGTGGCCAGCACATAGTAATTCTGTGTTCAAAGATGCTTTCTTTGACTTCTCCTTAGAAGAACTGACACATTAAAAAAATACTTATATCAGAATGCACTTATGTGCAATTACGAGGAATTTTTTTCAAACATGTTTTACTTTTGGAGACAGTACTATACTTTTAAATTTAGCTCCACTTAGTCTAATTGTCTCTACTGGTACTTATTTCAACCTCTTGGAAATGGTGTTGAAGTTTTTATATGCTCTACAAGAATTGTTTAATTATTACAATGGTCAGGGCCTTGGTACATTTCAATTCCAAGAAATATGATTGCCTTTAAGAAGACAGACAGCAACAAAATACATTGATTTAGTTCATCTTCAGAGATCAATTGATAAATAATAGATGATAAAAAAAACATTTGAGAGTAGGGGAAGGGTTAGGTCATAATTTATTGAGAAATTTCCTATTTTCAGACCACAGTGGGCTTAGTCTTACTTGTAGAAATAGCTTTGAGTAGGCATCTCTTCATTAGTTGATGTCAGAGAGTGTGTGTAATTAGTTATTGAGTAGATTATGAACTTTTCTTGAGCAAGGACTACATTTTATTAATCCATTTATTCCCAGGGCCAAGTGCAGAGCCTGGTACATGTTTGTAAGTATTCAATAGAAGCTTATTAAATTATTTACAATGAAGTGAAAAAACAGGCAATTGCAGCGAAGTGTAATATTCATTCTTTAAGACACTTCTTGCCTGCCGTGGGAAAAATGTAATAGTCTAAATTAAAATGATCCAAAAGGAAAAGATGTATTTCTAATTTATTATCATGATATTTGGTACTTTAGGGAAGCTACAAAGATTAGTATATGCTTGCAGTGTGTTCAGTCGTATAATAAAATGGTTGTCTAAATATAAGAAGTTTAGATGGATGATTAGACTGCATTTTGCTGAGTTGATTAAGTACATAGGGGAATTTTAAGGAGAGGATGGAGTCAAACAAATGGGGAGGAAGAGATGCGCTCTCTGGAGTCCTCTAAATGATGGCTGTGTTTGAAAGGCCTGTTTCAAATAAGACAAGAGCATCCTTTGAGCTCCACAGGATGCCACTGTCAGCTGCTGTTGAAAACCGTTTAAAACTCATGGATCAATCTGGTGTTTTTAAGCTCTCGTTTGAATGAAGCTATTTATTTCTGAGTGTATTTCATCATCTTCACTAAATACTAGAACTTGTGGGGGCAGCTTTCACTATCTTTTTTAGATAGGCTTTAAAATGGCCTGGGTGTCTTACAGGAAACTGTGTTTTGACGTCAGTGACTTGGGCTTACACATGTGCACACAATGCACCAAAAAAAAAAAAAAAAAAAAAAAGAAGGCTTCTGCAAGAGAGACCCTGTGTTCATGATGTTCAGAAGGGAGCTAGGTCTGTGGTTTAAGCAAGACTTGTGGTATATAAGGATATTTCATGCTTTATGAACTGGCTTTTAGGAGTCCATTACCTATGGTGAGATACCTTGTGCAGCCTTGATGCAGTGGGGAGGGGCTTGGACCTGCCTCAACTGAATGTACCAGGCTTTGCTTACTCCCCATGGGAGGTCTTACATTTTTGGAGGTGGGAATAGGAGGTGGGATGGGGAGGGGAAGACTTGCAGGGGTGTGGGAGGAGGAAAGAGAAGGGGACCTGTGGTTGGTATGTAAAATGAATAAAAAATTTCTTAATAAAAAAGTATATACACACACAAGAATATTTCATGATTTAAATAGGCTATAGCCAATAATCACCCATGTTTACACAGTATTCATAAAAATCTCATCAAGACACAGGGCAGCTTTCAACTCCATGATATAATAACTGCAAATACATAAGACCAAATTCAATGACATTTGAAGGAGCTAGAGAATTTGTCATCTCTGTCCAACAACCCTGCAATCTTAGGGGTTCTTTATTGTAGTTTGAATTTCATTGTAATATTTTACTTCACACATTCCTCATAAGAAAATGCATCATTTTTTTTCTTAATAAACTTTAGGGTTTCTGAATCCATTAAAATGAAAATTATTTGGAATGGGAAATCATACACAAAATTTCCATAGTAAGTTATTTTTCTTTCTCGTTTATTGTTTTTTTTTTTCAATTACTTAAACAACATATGATCCTTTCTCCAGTCTGTTGGTTGCCCCTGCCCTGGGTTTACCGAACTAAGTGATTCAAAGGCCAGCAGAATAAGAAACATTTTCTTGGGAGAATAAGGTGCCAGCTTTGTTCCCGATGAAATGGTAGGCCAATTGTCTTTCACATTGTCCCTAGTTTTCTATTTCTACCACAGCAAAATAGCACAAGTTAGTGGCCTAACATAAACCATATTTGTTATCTTCTCGTTTCATAGTTCAGAAATCTAGACAGAGTAGGGTCCAGTTGGGTTTCTTTTCCATAATTTACAGGACAAACTCAAGATGGTGAGAGGGCCATTTCTTTGCTGAGGCTGTGGGGGATGAGTCAGCTGCCCAACTGATTCTAGTGTTTGGCAAAATCCAGTACCATGTGGAGTAGAGATGGCATAAGGTTCCTGTTTCCTCACTTGTGGCAGGACTGGACTGCTCTCATCTTGGAGTTTATTTCCCTTCTCATCTTATGGCTCTGATATTTTCATAGTCAGCAATGGCCACTCAAGTTTTCCCTTGGTTTCAAGTCTTCCTTATTTTCTTCTAGTTCTCACTCTGTTTTTGTTTAGAACATTCTAAACAAAGTGTCTGTTGATGTAACCAAGGCTAGCTTCAAACTTGCCTCACTCCTGCCCCAGGCTCCCAGGTGCTGGGATTATAGGCATATGCCACCACAACCAAACTTGATCTCTTTGTCAAGGGCTCATATGATTATGTTGTTCATACCCAATAATTCTATATAATCTCTTAAAAATCGACTGATTAGTAACTCAAATTTCATCTGCATAGTAGAATCTAGATCATTACTTAATAATCAGGAAATATGAGTCCTGGGGGACATATTTAGAATTTTGCCTAAAAATTATGTGTACACCAAAATAAGAAAGCCGTTTCCCATATGAAGGTTTTCACTGAAACTATGCTAGCTGCTTATTCCATTGTGACATAAGACTGCAGAATTCCTCCTGCTTTGCTTAGAATCCTCATCAGTACCTCATCTCAGGAAGAAGTTGGGTCCTCACACTGTCTCCAGGGATTCTCATAGCCTTGTGCAGTTCAGCCTTTCCGGTGGCCTGGACTCTTCCAGCAGCCTAGAAACCATCAGGACTCCTCCCAGGACAAAGGAACACTCTCCCTCCTGGATCTGCACTTCCGAAAACTGCCAGCTAGAAACCACTCCTCCCTTCCACATCTGCATGGAGCTGTCAAACATCCGGGATGCCACAGCTCAACTTTCACCTTTTCAGTGAAACCTTTACTGACCTTACATTTTACCACTGCCATCCACTCCACACACTTCCTCTCCCTGTTCCTGCCTCTTTCTGCTTCCTACTCCACTCTATGGTTGTCGGCTATAAATTTATTACTTCTCTAGTCAATAAGGTTGAAGGTCTTGTTCACTGGTGTATCTCTAGTCTAGCCCCTTGAACAACGTCTGGTGTATGGTAAGCACCCAGGAAAAATGTGTTGAAAGAATGTTGAATGAATTTAAAAAAATCAGCCAAATTTTTATTTCCTGAGTTACTATGTTAACTCTTTCTCTAGTGAGAAACTGTATGTTATGAATTCATGAATTCACTCTCTACTGTCTTCACTCTATCCTCCTCTCCAGTCTATCAGTTTTAGCAGTAAAATAATGAGAGATTTTGAAAGAACAGTAAAATGTGACTCATTTACTTGCTTTTATTTCTAGGTATTTTTTTCCTCTTTATATAATGTTTCCTTTCATTTTTTATAAATATTTCTTAATTTCAAATTGTGAAAAACTTACATAAGACTTAATCGGTGCTCCTAAAATGCTATAGTGTATCTATTTTTACACTAATCCAAATGCCACTCGTTTCTCTTTCTTTTACTGTGAATTGAATAGTATCAACACCATTCATTAAATGGGCATGACACACCTTAATAAAATGTATCTTGTCAGCATATTATACATCTGGTGTGGCCCATTTTGAAGAAAGAAATGTCACCATCGATTGCTAGCTTTAAGAACCAGTGACATGTGTGAGGGAGAACTAGCCCTGTCCTGCTCCAGTCACAGGCTCTCCTCACCTGATGGCTTCTGGGGTGGATGCAGGGGGAGCAAGACTCATCCTCCTCCCTTGAGGGGGCTGCTCACTAGCTGTTTGATCATGCTCTGGTGAACATATGGACTGTTCAAAATGGACTTAGCTTTTGTGGGGGGTGGGGCGGGGTGGGGGTGGTGTTTATAAGGGAAGCGGGTTGGACATGGGAAGACTGATAACTGAGTATGATCAGGGCACATGATGTGAGATTCCCAAATAATCAATAAAAAGAAAAAAAAAAGAACTGGTGATTTAGTAGATGTATAACTGTTCTGTGCATTTATCACTACAGCACTTTTAGCCATGGTAACTAGGTGTATGTTCCCTTCTCTTGCCCCATCATAACTTATCTATCATCATGTTTAGCAGTGGGAAACATGGGTTGTATACAGATACCCTTAAGTTTCTAGCTTCATCTCTCTGGTAATCAATCTAATTCTGACTTCGCTGTGGTGGTTTTATGTATAGTAAAGATGTCAGGTACTAATTCTGTGCATCTATCTCCCAAGTCTGTATGGCCAGGTCCACATCTTCATGCCCTGCAGATCCTTGGGTCAGTTCAGCACTCACCCTCTTCATGTCGGCAGCTCTTGTTCAACCACTGCACTCTACTGCACCATCTCAGTGATCTGTTTACTGTGATTTTCCCTCTTTCCCAGCAAACCTAGCAACCGCAGATACAACTTGGACAGTTCTCTAGCTCCTCCTCTTCTTCCCTCCCAAGTGATCAATTCTAAGCCCCTTGAGGTCTGCTTCTGGGGTCAACTCTAACCTCTCTTAGCCTCACTGCAGCTGCTCATTTGCTGATGCGAGTGACCCCTGGATTTCTCCACTGGTCTCATGACTCGCTTATCACCGGCTATTTGTTTCTATCCTTCCCTCTGCTTTTCCTATTTGTTCCAGAGAGTGTTCTGGCACTGGGTGTTGAACCTAGGGCCTCGTGTATACAATTGAACTACATCCCCAGCCTGTAAGATCATTCTAATTTGAATCCAGATTTACTATCTAAACTCACATTCCACTTTCTCCCTAAAGCAAAGAACAACATATCATTTCCCAAGCAGAAAGTGCCACTACGAACCTTTGTGTGTTTGCTTAGGCCTCTATGCCTCCTGGATATTCTTCATGTGCCTCGACTTCTCTGCTCACCTTTTTACTTTAGAATATCTCAGGTCCCGCAGAGCCAAGATGCTAAAAAGGCTCTCTACTCCTCCAAATGAAAGCAAGTGGCTCCCTTTCCATGGTATTAAGTTACTTTATACATATCAGTCTTCAAACCCCAGGATGTTACCATGGAGTATAATGTATGTGCCCCCCATCTCCTGAGTTCTTTGAGACAGCAGCCATATGCTTTATAATCTTAGCATCCCATGAATGAAGCAACAGTCCTGGCATTTCGAGGATTCAGCAAATATTTGAAGGAAGAAAAGGAGTTGAAAGCAAATTTATAGAAACCGAACTAGAATCAGCAGTAAAATATTGCAGATGACCAAGGAAGGGAGTAAATGGAGAATGTAAATGCTGGGTATTTCCTACAAAGATCCTGTCTTCTCTCTCTTCCAGAACTATCGTCAGGATCCCCATCTTGTTCCTCTCCAGGAAAAGAAATGGTCATGTTTCCAAGTGATAAGAAGTGTTCATCTGTTGTCTTCATCAACATCATCAGTAGATATTTTAGAGAGAGCTTTCTACAGCAGGAACAATGGACAGCTTTTTACTCAAAAAAAAAAAAAAAAAAAAAAAAAAAAGGAGAGAGACCATATATGACTTTCTTCAGAAAATTGCATCAAAAACCCAAGGAAATAAATTAGTTTTTTCATTCTCTTACACAATTCAGGAAATGCCTTTAATTCTAGAGTGATTGTCAAAAGGGATCAAGTTCAATCACCAAAGACTGTCAGAGCCAGGGCCTTTAGAATTTTGTACATGTGGCTGGAGAGAATGCTTACTGCTCTCGCACAGGACCCAGGTTCGGTTTCTAGCAGCTACATGGCAGCTCATAACAGTCTAAACTGATCTTATGCTGTCTTTTGATTTCTGCACACACACACACACAAACACACACACACTAAAATAAAGTAAAACAGAAAAAGATTCAACATTCTTAGTATTGTGTCTTAAACTGTACACTCAGGTTTGCAGAGAAGATATTAAAATGCATCTTTTCACCCTGGCTTGTGTACTCTAATCTGGTCCAGGAACTGCTACTTCTGACTCTTCCCACATCATTCCAGTGCAAAGGGCCACACACAAGAGACGAAATGACTGAATTACCCAGATGTAGAAACTGAAGTCAGACTTCCACTTCAGGCTCAGTTTTGCAGCCTCTGCTTTTCCCACATCTTGAGAGACTTCCTTCTGTGATCACCATGTGGGCCAATTCACAAGCCTGTGCTTTCTGCAAGTTCTCACTCTGGCCTTACTTCCTATTTCAACTTGATTTCCAACTCCCAAGTAAGACATCCTTTCCCTTCCCTTTAGACGTAAGTGGGTTACTTCTTTGGAGAGACGTCAATCCCCTAAATCTTAGTCTCTCTATCCCAAACTGTGTCGAGTACCTGTTTCCTTCCTTCATCAATTTGTATGCACACAAGCTTTCTCCATCACAACGTCTTCACTCCCTTTCATAATTACAGACAGCACCCTCCACTTACATCCCTACCACACAGAGCAGATGTGCAGCACAGGGGCTTATTTGACAATGGAGAAGCTGCATCGGTGTTGGAAGGGTGGGCAAAGACAAAGCCGCCTGGCTCCTCTTGGGCTTTGTTAGTAGTGAAGGCTCAGTTGACAGTGTTTTCTGAGAACAGAGGGAGTCCTTCTAGGGAGGACCCATCAGAACGTCACAAGTGGTGATGTGGGACAGCTTTCCTTGCTGGGGACAGTGAGGGTGTAAGGGCTTCTGACCCTGTCACTGCTGCTAATTTTAGGGAACATTGCTTCTGCCGTGTGTTTGTGACAGCAGCGCTCTCATCACTGTCTCCGGAGCGGAGCCCACTGAGCTCATTATATTATTATGGGCTTGCTGTCCCAACGAACGTCCTTCACTTGCTGTCTCTTTATCGTCTTTAAGATAAACAATGAGGAGCTGAGTTATTATCTGATCACCAATTAAAGTGAAGTACATCAAATGCACAGAAAAACATACAACAAGGGAACAAACAGTCCTGTTCTAGTCGGCTTCGGATTTTCCAACTGTACTCTAGTTTCATTTTAACAAGTAAATAGGTCTTTTTAGAATCTTTTTCAACCCCCTTTCTCTTTCATCTTAGAGGAATCTGCTTCACTCAAACATGCTATTTATCATTTGTACCCATGTTTGTACTAGGGAATTGTATCTTAAGCACTTTCCTTTTTTTATATATATACATTTATAGTTTTTTTTCCCATTCAGCATTATTCTGGGGCTTTATTCCTATTTATAATATAGTTCTTTACTCACTGACAACCCTTTGTTACATTCCACTGTACACATTTTATTATGTATTCTTAGTTAATTCCTTATTTTCAATATCACCAACTCCACATTGTCACTAGTCCTTTTGTGCTCATCTCATTTTGTACCTTGACTGTCTTGAATGTCTTCAAAAGATGTAGTTGATGTGTTGAATGATACAGCAAAGATCTAATAAACCACATCTCATAATGCTCACATTCAAATGACTACACATAATGTATGGAAGTACTTAATGCTCCACAATGTCCTGCCATTGAAACCTTCAAATCTGTATAGTCTGGACAACGAAAACAAAGTTCATTTTGTTTTGAGTACTGCAGTTGAATTCAATATAGATTGGCATTTTAGGATTCTTTTTTTTTTTTTTTTTTTTTTGCATTTCTTGTTTCTGTTTCTCTTTAAAAAATTTTTAATCTTTATTAATTTGCTATTTTTCTGACTATTTGGAATATGAACTTTCTGTCTGCTTTGTGAAATGTCAGTGTCTTCTGTGTGATGCTTTTGTTTGGTGTTTTAAAAACACTCCTTTGCTCTTCTTTTGATGACATCTTTGCATGTTGCCCAGGCTGGCCTTGAAGTCTTGGTGCCTTCTAAATACCTAGGACTACAGGTACTGCCACTGTACCCAGCTCTGAACAATGCTAAGTATAGACAAAAATCATTCAGATTGTATAAAGGGTACTTATATTGTCTTTCTTTATAACTGTTACTGACTTTTAAGCCACAGCTGTCCTAATCAACAACTGCAACTCCAAGACCATCAGCAGTGGTTTGGCTGCAAAGGCTGCAGCCTACTATGGACATATCACTCTGTATGCTGTGAATGTGTTGCTCTGATTGGTTAATAAATAAAGTGTTAATTGGTCAGTAGGCAGGACAAAGAGAGAGGAGAATTCTGGGAAGTGGAAGGCTGAGTCAGGAGATGTTGCCAGCTGCCGCTGCCGCTGCCATGAGAAGCAAGATGGATACTGGTAGGTCACAAGCCATGTGGCCACTATAGATTGATAGAAATGGGTTAATTTAAGATATAAGAACTAGATAGCAAGAAGCCTGCCATGGCCATACAGTTTATAAGTAATATAAGTCTCTGTGTGTTTACTTGGGTCTGAGTAGCTGTGGGCCGAGCGGGACTGGAAAAAACTCCATCTACAGCAGCCTGAGGGGATTCTGTTCCCTCAGGCACCAACTCTTTCAAAGCTACCAAGGAACTTATCTAAATCTATGTCCCTCTAAAGAACTCAAGTTTCAAAGGTTGAGGTATAATTCTGCTCCACAGAGAGGCTGAATAGCAAGTCATTCACCTCCTTTCCTTGCTCACATCTCCCCAAATCGTTCATCCTTCTCCCAGCCCCTATTTGAAAGCCCTTTCTCCCTGGCTCCTCCCTACTACTTCCTGTTAGCTAGCTGCTGACTCAGCCTCCTGACCCCAGATGAATTTTATTTAATCAAACAAATGTAACACATCATTGCATCATTAAACAAATGTTCTAGAGCATAAACAAAAGTAGCACACCTTAAAGTAATATTCTACAATATACTTATCCAGCAGGAAAGATACTATGATCAAGAAGGTAGTTTTCCTGGGGCGAGACTCATCTATTGCACTTGGATATGCTGACTCTTGCAGCTTCACCAGAACTGGAAAACTTGACTTCATAATTTGTGGTAGACTGGGGTTGAGTTCATGTTCTCTTTTGATTAAAAACACGAAGAAGCTGGGCATGGTGGCACACAACTTCAACCCCAGTATTCCTGAGGGAGACAGGCAGATCTATGAATTTCAGGCTAGCCTGGTCTATAGAGCAAGTTGCAGGACAGAAAGGGTTACACAGAGAAGCCCTGTCTTGAACTACCTTCCAAAAAATCATGAAGGAAAACGGTAAGTATAGTAGACTTATATATGTCATCTCTCTCAGTGTAGTTTTCTTCATTATTGATATCTAATATTAATGTGGTATATTTGCCACATTTGTTCAATCTATATTGATACATTATTGTTAACCAAAGATCATTATTTACATTAGGACTTACCCTTATCTTTGTACAATACCATTCATTCTGACAAGTGCATAAAAATAAGTCTAATTATCATGTTATGAAGTCTAAATATAGAAATTTTTCTAATTTCACTGCATTAGAAATACTATATATCCTACTTATTTATGCCTTCTCTCTTCACCTCCAAATCTCTGGCAATCAGATTATTTGCTGTCTCTACAGTTTTACCTTTTCTGGAATGTCATGCAGTGCAATCATATATGAAGTAGTCTTTCCAGAATAGCTTCTGTCACTGAGGAAAATACATTCAAAGGTCCTCTCTCTATTTTTTTTTGTGTCTCTTATCATTGATTAATAATATTCCATTTTATGGATGTACCATAATCTATTTAATCAATTTAGTCTTTGAAAGACATCTTGTTTGTTTTGACAAACACAAAACATTGTACTGGTATAAACATCCAACTCATTGGAGTCAATAGGATGAACCTATGTTCAACTTTTTAAGCAACTGTTACACTCTCCTCCAAAGTGCCTGTAAACCTTTGTAGTCCTCCAGAGGATGAAGTAGTCATGTACCACATCCTTGTCAGCATTGACTTGTGTTATTTTTATATGTGTCTTATACCAATTTTGTTTTTTCTTCCCCATAATTTACAATTGTTTTGACATTCAGGTCTTTGCTTATTAGGAGGTGTGCTCATTCAAAGGCTGGCTAAAACCTGAAGACAACTAACAACTTTCTCCCAAGTGAGCTGAGTGAGCTGGGGACAACCAATCCCGAACTGACAAGTTCTTAACACTGCTTTCTTCTTCCTTCCTTCCTTCCTTCCTTCCTTCCTTCCTTCCTTCCTTCCTTCCTTCCTTCCTTCCTCCCTCCCTCCCTCCCTCCCTCCCTCCCTCCCTCCCTCCCTCTCTCTCCCTCTCTCTCCCTTCCTCCCTCCCTCTTTCTCTCACTCTTTGAAACAGGGTTTCTCTATGTAACCCTGGCTATCCTGGAACTTGCTCTATAAACAAGGCTGGACTCGCACTCACAGAAAATGCCCTGCCTCTGCCTCCCAAATCCTGGTATTAAAGGCATTCATTACCACCACCCAGGTTTTGAACATTTTCTTTGCATTTGCATTGAATGTCAATATTCTTTTGCCCCAAGCCACTCAATGCCAGGTATGAGCTAATTCAGGATGGCTCCTGTTTCCCAGAGCCCACTATAGTTTTTATCCATATGTCGATTCTAAACTTGTTTGCCTTGCAGTATCTGTTTCTTTGTGCTGAGGTCACAATCAGTGTTTTTGCATTTGTATTCCTTGTTCGCTCTGCTCCTGGCTGACCTGGTGTCCCCCATGTGGCTAGGCATAGCATGCCATGTGCCTACTGCTTCTAAGATCTGAGAGTATAAAAACAGCTTCTTTTGTAGTAGGCATTTCCATGCTCGCATGTCTTAACATATCTGATTAAAACAAGTCCTTGTACATTTAAAAATACACGTAGTAGCATCTTATTGTTGTTTTAATTTGCAGTTTTGTACTGATATGTACTGTTGAACATATTTTCATATGCTTATTTACCATCTGTATATCTTTGATGAGGTGTCTGTTCAGATCCTTTGCCCATTTTTTAATTGGATTGTTTGCTTATTGTTGAGTTTTAAGCGTTCTTTGGATATTTTGATTCTAAGTCCTTTATCAGATATGTGTTTTGCAAAAATTTTCTCCCAGTCTGTGCCTTGTCTTTTCATTCTTTAAACATGTCTTTGGCAAAGCTGAAGCTTTTAATTTTAGTGAAGTCCAACTAATCAATTTTCTCTCTCCTATGCATCATGCTTTTGGTGTTATTTCTGAAATGTCATTGTCAAACTCAAGGTCACTAGGTTTCCGCATATTTTTGTCATCTAGAAGTTTTATGGCTTTGGATTTAGTTTTCCTTTGGTTTTGCGGTTAGGGTTGTGAGCCCTTCTTTGTGAGAGTGTCAAAGGTACTGTTCACATTCATTTTCACTATCTAAGCTATCTAATGTGATGTTGAATGAAAGTGACCACAGGGACTCCTGTTCTTGGTCATAGAGGGAAGCATGTAGTTTTTAGTTAAATTGGATGTGAGCTGTGGATATTTTAGAGATACTGTTTCTCATGTCAAGGATGTTTTCCTCTATTTCTAGTTTTTTGAGATATTTCACCATGAATCTATTAGATTTTGTCAAATATTTCTTCTCTACTTATTGATATACTCACAGGATTCTTTCAGTCTACTGATGTAATAGATTGTATCAACTGATTTTGAAATGTTCAGCCAGTTATTTGTAAGTATTAGTATTGTGATGTATACCATTTATGCAGTGTTGGATTCAATATGGTAGTTTTTTTTTTAAGATTTGGTAAATATGTTTATGAGAGATATTGGTTTATAGTTTTCTTTTTTATATTATTTTGTTTGACTTTAATATTAGGATATTGTTGACCTCACAAAAAGAGTTAGTTTTCCTGTTTTGTCCTTATGAGACAGGATTAACTATTCATCCCCAAACTGGTCTTAAATTTGCTCAGTCTTCCTGCATCAGCCTTTGAAGTATAGGATGAGCTAAGAAATAGTCTTTTTCTGTTTTTACTTCCTGAAGAGATTGTGGGGAAGGAGCATCATTCTCATAAATATTTGATAGATTAGCCAGTGACATTACTTACTAAATAGGTAAAGGCAGACTCTGGTGGTCTGTTTATCCATGTAGAAAATCATGGCAAAGCATATCTTTCAAGAAATGTATTCATTTTATCTTGTTATTAATTTTTGGGTCTACGCTTATTCTTAATATTTCTTTATTGTTCTTTTAATGTTCTGGAGATAAGAGGTTGCCCTTCTTTGGTTAGTGATATTGGTAATTTTGGTTTTCTTGCTCTCAGAGAAATCTTAGGTTAATTATAATTATAGCTTAATATTTTATGACCTAAAAGCTAAATTATAATAGCATCTGTATACCTTATTATTATTGGTTTACACTATTATATTTTTGGATTACTTATTATTACTTCATATATACATAAATGTCATATATGTATACACTGACTATATATACATATGCATATATATACACACACATACACATATTGGCATATTTTTGTACTTAGAAGGAGAGTGCTTTCATTACAGAAACTTTAAAAGTGTGTGGTAGTGATGTCATGAAATTTGGGAAGACCAGAAAGAGAATGTTTATAAGCAGTTAGAACACCTCAGAAACACTGTTTGAAGAAGCCCAAAGGCAATGGAAGACTGTTGGTGAACACTAATAGTATTTCACAAGTTTTTTCACATTAGGAAAACAGATCTTGCTTTGTGGCAGCGGAGAGTTAGCATACTGTCACCTGGACAAGAGAAACAAACAGATAATGTAGATAGTGATCATCATGGACATAGTGATGAAGGTATTTCCTAGCTTTTTATTTATTTATTTTTAATTTAACTTGCTACCTCTAGTAAAATGGAAAGGGAGAGAGGAAAGAGAGGAGAGAGAGAGAGAGAGAGAGAGAGAGAGAGAGAGAGAGAGAGAGAGAAAGGCACACAGAGAAGACAAACTGAAGAGAGAATGTATAGATACAGACAGAATTTGCTGAATTTTAAAACAAAAAACACACTTTTGTTTTTACCCTTGGTTTTTCCAAATGGTAAATCACACTATCTTTAAATGTAAACAGGAAGATATGATATCCAGGTTTCTGTCTTGATAATATGGGCTAAAGATTAGACCAAGGGCCTGAGTTTAAAGCCCTTTGATAAAACTACTAAGGATTTAGGTTGATAACTTAAGCAAACAAAAATCTCTCTAGTAACCTCATGAACATAGTGTACAGATTCTTAGTATGTAATTTCTATGTATAGCAAATGTGCTATCTCACAGCAACCATGAGGCTGGCCCAATTGAGGGACCAGTTTGTCTCCATGAGGTTTGTAAGTACAATTTTATTAGAAAGAATGAATCTAGGATGACCCAAGAGTCAAAAATAGTTTAAGAAATTCTTTTGGTTTTTTGGTAGAAATACCCACTACTTGAACTAAAAGGGTCAGAGACTGTCCCAAACAAAAAGGAGGACTTTGGATTCCTGTACTACTGTGAGCAAGAAGAGAGTGAACCCAAAGGTCAGAGACAGAATCAAGAGCTAGAGGAATCCTGCCCCATTTAAAATCAAGCAGGAACCGAGGGTGAGGAAACCATTGCCTGGCTGGATTTCAGAACTGCTGCTGATAGAGACGTTGGGTTACTTTGATAGTTGCTTTTTTTGAACACAGGAGTTTATTAAAGTGATCCTAGCTGTGGTCTCCCACTGGTGTTCATTCAGATGTCTGGAGGATAGATAACTTTTCTGTTTAGGTTTTGGGTCTTCAGAAAGAGGAACTATGTCAGAGGAGATGCATTGAATGGCCACAAACAAGAGGGCGCCCCCTCTTTTAGAATCTGTTTAGAGTCTGAGATTTTAGAGCAAGGGGCCTGATTGGTATAAAAGATGAGAATTTGGGGCAGTGTTGAAGAGTGAGTGTGTTTTGCATGTGGGAGCAATAGAAATGCTGTTGGGAAGGCTTTGATGGCTTTGAAAGGCTCCCAATTTCATTGCTAGACTTTCCGTTAAGGGGCAGAGTCCAATTCCTCTTCTGAAGAATTAGTAATGTGTATGTAATAGACTATAGTGGAAATAATGACACTTGACTTCCAAAGCACAGTTAGAAAGGAGGTCTTACTTGATTTCCTGTTGGAGTACATGGTGCTTTGTCCTGTATCCATGCTTTAAGAAAGCACAGACCAGATGTAGACTTCCAAGGACTGGACCCTCTGAGGTCCTACACCACAGCCAGTACAGACCACCAGACACAAGTGACTGAGCAAACATTGTAAGAAATACTGCAGAGCACAATGTCATGTGTGGTAGATGGAGTTAGGCCCAGAAGAATTGTGAGAATGGTTATTTCAGGAAAGGTAAATGATTTCATTTTGAGAGTGACTTTGTATGATTTGAATGACGAAATAACATTACCCAGCTGAGCACACACCCGGTTAAGAGGCCTAAGAAAGGCACAGAGTAGGCGTCCTGACGCAGTGTGTTTATTCAAGCTTCACTGACTTCTGTCCCTCAAACAGCTCCTTGTCCTTATCAGTGACTTCCTGTCACTAGTTCACCAAAGAAGAACAAAAAATGTGAACCCAATTTCAAGCTGATACTGTCCGGATTTCACCATGGCAGTGTTATATATAGCCCCACACAGGACTGTAAGGACAGTGGGGTGTGGACTTTAAGTACAGTGTTGATACCACAATGAGGGACAGCAGCCGTGTTCCCAGGTGTCCTCCTATCCCAGAGCAGAATATAGAATGGAAGAAGGGGGTGCCCTACACTGCCTGGAGGATCCGGGGATTGCATGAACCAGACTGCTGCTGAGGAGGTTTCAGCTGAGCAAGTGAAAGAAGCGTGGGTTCAGCTCTTCCACAAAGGGTCTCAATAATCAGACAGGGATGGCCTTTCCTTTTAAGATAACTTGTTCAGCCTCCTTCTCACCAGCTGCTTGGGGTGACTTGAACAGGGATGATATGGAAGCAAAGATGTAGGGGTAGATGTTTGAAGACCATATTAGAGCACGTTAGACATCAATCACAAACAAGCCCTGGATTTACAATGGCTGAAATATAACAAACATGCCCTTATGGTGCTCAACACTATCTAAGATTCCTTTCTCTGTTAGGTAGGTGGCCCAGGCTCATAAATGACTTCCATGTTTACTGGAATTTCTGTTAACATTCTTAGTGAATATGTAGGAGAATATGGTCAGGGCAGTCTATTTAAACACCAACAGAACTCAATAGTTGCCAAGCAAATACAATTAAAACCCGCCTACAGTCCTGCAAAATTGTTATTCAGTACGAGTGGCACCTTGGAAATGATTTCTGACATGTTTTGAGGCTTTTCATCATTTTAAGTATCCCATCTATGACTGTAGTATTTCACAAGATTCTGAGGAGAAGGTGATGATCACTGCTAGAAGAGTCTTTATACTTCTGTTTTTTTTTTTTTTTGTTTTTTTTTTTTTTTTTTTTTTTTTGGTAGCTGTTGTTTGTTTTTTTGAGACAGGGTTTCTCTGTGTAGCTTTGCACCTTTGCTGGAACTCAACTCTGTAGCCCAGGCTGGCCTCGAACTCACAGAGATCCACCTGCCTCTGCCTCCCAAGTGCTGAGATTAAAGGCGTGTGCCACCACCACCTGGCCTATACTTCTGTTTTATCTGCTGAAATGGCCACTCTTCTAGTATGACTTATTTTTCTTTGATTCCCAGGCCCTAAGGTGATAAATACTTTCAAGAATGAAAAACACAGAGGTATGTACAATGGCCCACTCTCTAATGGCTGCACTGGGGAGGCTAACACAATAGTGTTGTTAGTTTGAGGTAAGCCTTGGCTACATAATGACACTGTCTCTAAAACCAAACTACTAGCTGCAGAGATTCCTCAGTATTAAGATCGTCTGCTGTACAAGCACAAGGACCTGAGTTCAGTCCCCACATCCCTACAGAAAGCAAAGCACCTGTAACAGCCTAGTTCATAAGAGGGAGGGAGGTTGAGAGAGTGAGATCAAGGAGTCAGGTGTCCACCCCTGGTCTCTGCACATGTGTGCATTGCTGCGCAAGTATACACACACACACACACACACACACACACACACACACACACACACTCACCCAACATACACACAAGAAAAAACAAAAAGAGAAAACATGAAGGCATAAAGAAATCAGGTAATTCCGTCCTAGAAAATTATTCATATTCCTGCTAGAGAATGTAAGTGGTTGCCACGAGACATCGCTATCCCGAGAAAGTTGGAACTAATATTGCAAATGGAATCCTGAAGCTTTGATTTCTGTTCTATCAGTGTAAGCCACAGAGCACATGCATTGTCCTCCATAGAGTTGAACCTGGTCAGCACACAGGAATCTTCCCTTCCCCATGAATATTTAGTTCATGGTAGGAGGAGGTGGTCCCTGTCTCTGGATGGGGTACTCGAAGAGTAACTTGAAAAACAAAGAAAATGAACAAATTTATTTGGTGAATTGTCTTTTTGTAAGATGAGGGAGAAAAGCGCTTTAAGCCATACTGTATAGAAATTGCTAAAGGGGAGAGGGGAAAAAAAGCTTCCTATATGCATTAGGCAAATTCAATTTGCACATAAATTAGAAACTAGTAGCAGCAACTTCAAGAGTGGTAAGGAAAGCGACTGTATCAGCAGGTTTACAATTTAGTCAGTTGGGTAACTTGACTGAGTTATAAATAATGAAACCTCAATTTGTTCTTTAAATATATTTTATGAATAGTTTAGAATGTTCAGTGCTCACGTCATGAATTCCGAAATAAAGTCTAATTAGCTAAAGGGGAATGCACTAGAATAAAAGCGGTCTGACTTCATAAACATTTCTTTTATGGTTGATTAAAGTGGGTCATGCTCACACTGAGAAAAATATTACTAATTTGTAGTTTCAGGTTAAAGTTTCATCATGAACTGCATGTGACATTTGAAGAAAAGCTTTCTTTATGGTTTTTGTATGACATGATGGATATTTTTTCTAGTCTTTGTTTTTTTTGTCAGAAGTACAGACAAATAACTCATAACCAGATTTCAAAAACAAATCCCAGTCCTTCCTTTAATATTATTCATGAAAGAAATCCTGCATAAGTGATATTTAAGAAATCATCAGTGTTTATGAATGTAAGAGATCTTTTTCTTTGTGATCTGCTTAAAACATACCCACATATACCCAGTCAAACTTGCAATGTTTACATTCTAAGGACAGTGGCATGGAACTCGACTCACAGAGTGTCAAGGCTTGCGATGGTTCTAAAGAAATTGTAAGTAGCATGACTTATACTTGATTTCCTAGCAGTGCTTCTTCCTTTGAAAAAGTATGGTTTCCTATGCTGAAGAAAATGCTAGAAGAAAATTACCATAGAGATATGGTATAGAAAATTCAGCTATAGTAAATGTTGTTAGTTATTCACTGTAAATCTGTCACCTTCTCCTCTGGGATATACTGCTTGTCTACATTTTCCGATCTGTCTTGTAGTTGGGTATGGACATGTGACTTCATTTTAGCCAATGGACTGTGAATGACAGCTCCTTCCTAGAAGTGCCAGTCTCTACAAACCCCTACAAAGGCTCTTCCTTGTTCTTCAAATCGTCTGCTTACTGGATCCAGATGATAATTAGACTCCTGGATGTTGGAGAGGCACAAGAGAGATTATTTCATCTCTAAAAGATGGAGACTCAGTCAGCTGCCACAGGAAGAGCAAGTCCCTGTAAACAAAAACTAGCTCTGCCTTGGCCTCTGAGAAACCACTTTTTTAGGGGGGATTAATCTCTTTCTGTCAACACATAGACACAGGCATACACACACACACACACACACACACACACACACACACACACACACACACACACACAGAGGTTTATGTTTTACATGCTTACTTATAATACTAATTCTGTAGGTTTCATTGGGTTCCTTTCTTACAGCTTTAAAAAAAGGAATTTTAGCCATTGTCAGTTGAGTGTTGAAGGTCAGAGTCAGAGGAAGTTAACCAGTGTGACTTAGAGATGACATCTGTACTTCTCAGGTACAGGTTTCCTAAAACTTCGGCATTTTGAAAACTCAGATTCTCATATGGTAATGGAAGCATACCTATTTTAAACAGTTTCCCTTGCATGGAGAACTCTTGCCTTTCTTCATTTGTATGCGGAGTTTTTGTTTGCCCGTGTTTCTCCTTGCTGTCGCTGTTATGCTAATGATATGCTGTCGCTGTCTGGATTGCATTCAGCTGCACACACCACTGACTTCACTTTTGTGCAGAGAAGCAAAAACCTGAGACTTTAGCAATGATTACAATCTTCTGCTCAGTGAAGAAAGGCACAGATTTAGATACATATACACCAAAAATAAATAAATAAGAATGGTGATAATCTTATTAGCCTTGATTTTTCCCATCTCTTTTGAATCTTAGTGTTGCACAATGTAAATTCTGGCAGGTGGTGGCCAAATTTTCATTTGTTGCTGATTTACTACTAACTTCCAGAAAATAAAAGGGGGAGCTGCTGACATGGAAACAGACCAGAAGCAGCAATTTCAAAATATTAGTGTGCTATTTGCCAAAATGGAAATTGGTTTTTTCAAAGAGTGGTTATTAAACAATTAAAATGCATGATCATATGATAGAAACTGTGTAGGGGTTTATATATATATATATGTATATATAATTATATATATATATATATAATTTATTGCTTAATGTTTTATATTTTTAAACAACTCTCAAAGAAAATTTCCTATCTTGGAAGCGTGTTATAGATCTCTGTGAATTTCAATATTTAACCCTGAAGCAGCAGAGGAAAGTATTTTTATATAAATCATGGAGATGTAGCACGAATCTTTTTTTTTTCCTTTTATTTTATTTTACAATACAATTCAGTTCTACATATCAGCCACGGATTCCCTTGTTCTCCCCCCTCCTGCCCCCTCCCCTTCCCCCCAGACCACCCCATTCCTACCTCCTCCAGGGCAAAGCCTCCCCCTAGGACTGATCAACCTGGTAGACTCAGTCCAGGCAGGTCGAGTTCCCTCTTCCCAGACTGAGCCAAGTGTCCCTGCATAAGCCCCAGGTTTCAAACAGCCAACTCATGCAATGAGCATAGGACCTGGTACCACTGCCTAGATGCCTTCCAAACAGATCAAGCCAATCAACTGTCTCACCTATTCAGAGGGCCTGATTCAGATGGGGGCCCCTCAGCCTTTGGTTCATAGTTCATGTGTTTCCATTCGTTTGGCTATTTGTCCCTGGTAGCACGAATCTTAAATGGTCTTATTAATAAAATCAAACCCAGGGCCAGGTATTGGGGTGAATGCTGGAAGATCAGAGAAGCAGAACTAGCCACAGCCACCTCATTTCGTCAGTTCCTCAGCTGATCCTGTTTCCTCAGACTGGAAGCCTCTGAGTCCTCATCCAGAATGAATCTCAGCTGAACTGCTGCTCAAAAGCCTAAAAGCTTTACCAACCTAGTTCCTGGTTTTCACACCTTATATACCGTTTTGCTTTCTGCCATCACTTCCTGGGATTAAAGGCTCACTTTCTGGGATTGAAGGTGTGTGTCACCATGCCTGGCTGTTTCCAATGTGGCCTTGAACTCACAGAGATTCAGATGGATTTCTGCCTCTGGAATGCTAGGATTAAAGGCATGAGTGCCATTGTTTTCTAGCCTCTGTTTCTAGTGGCTGTTCTGTTCTCTGACCCCAGATAAGTTTATTAGGGTGCACAATATTTTGGGGAACACAATGCCACCACATGGAGATCCTGACTTTTAATGCTAGTGTGTAAGTAAATAAAGGGATGTGAAAGTGGGTATAGGCTATGAAACTAGATAAGAAGCCAGGAGAGGGAGCAAGAGGTATTGAGGAAGTAGGGTGGGGTGGGCACCACAAAGGGACACAAGTGACATATGTAAGCTGGAATGTACGGGGGGGGGGGGCAGGGACGGGAGAGAAAGAGAAACAAAACAAAACACCCCTCTGTGGTATTGTGTTCCCCCAAATATTGTGTACCCTAATAAACTTATCTGGGGTCAGAGACAGAACAGCCACAATATTAAGCATAAAGCTTAGGCAGTGATAGCACACACCTTTAATCCTAGCATTCCAGAGGCAGAAATCCATGTGTTCAAGGATACAGACAGGCATGGCGACTCATCACGCCTTTAATCCCAGAAAGCAAGCCTTTAATCCCAGGGAGTGGTGGTAGAAAGCAGAAAGGTATATAAGGCATGAGGACCAGACACTAGAAGCATTTGGCTGGTTAAGCATTCAAGCTGTTAGGTTTTGAGCAGCACAGTTCAGCTATTCTGGATGAGGATTCAGAGGCCTCCAGTCTGAGGAAACAAGACCAGCTGAGGATCTGGTGAGGTGAGGTCAGCTGTGGCTTGTTCTGTCTCTCTGATCTTCCAGTTCACCCCAATACCTGGCTCAGGTTTGTTTTTATTAATAAGACTCTCTAAGATTCCTTCTACACCCCTCCTTTTTTTGTTGTTAAAAATTACCACAATGAAACCAAATATTTGTGTGCTCATTCAAAAATAAAAATAAATAAAATAAAGAAAAGGAGCCTTTGAAGAGGACCCATCACATGCTCCAAATACACCGCACTGACCCAGGTTTGAACCAGACATACTCACCCAGTCAGTGACCACGTATACTCCCCCTGACAAGTCCCAAGTGAGAGCTGATGGGTCAGGTGTGGCTGCAAGAGCCTTTGAGTGGAAGGCAGGAGAGAAGTCAGCTGGAAGTCAGGGCTGGCTGTGAAGGCGTGCAGGAAGAAGTATGTTTCTTTAGGTGATAAATTTGCAGCTTTACCTAAATGGTCTCCGAACATCTTATTCCCTTTTGGTGTTTCTATTGTCTCTGCATTACAATGAACTACAATCCCCCACACCCCACCTTTTTATTTTGTACTAATAAAAGTCCACTTGCTTTTGCTATGAAAGAAAGCCATTCTACATTTAGTTTTAAATGGTGAATTATTTTCTGGTCAAAGAAGGGAGCTAGCCCTCAGATAATTAAGACATGATAAGGATTGAATGGCACATATTTTAGCTCCTTAGTATCAGATATTTTAGTATTTAAACTTCTGGCTCTTTAATAGGAAACATGTTTATTGTTTCCTCCCTCAGCTAATTAGAATTCAGAAAAACCAAGATGAGATTGGGTAACAATTGTCTCAAAAGGATTATTAGGCATTTTCTAAAAGGTGATTTGGAATTCTTAACCTGTAAAAGTAGCTCTTGGATTTCACAAGGCAGCTTCATATGAGTTATTTACATATTAGAGATTTCTTAAAATTCTTTGTAAGATTGGACAGGTGCAGGTTGAGACAAGTGGCATTTAGCAATTTGATGCTGGAGCACATTTTCAAGGCTAAAAATGATGGCAATGTGTGTATACGATGCTTCAGAATAGTGCTGTCCAGCTGAGCTTTCTGCATTGAGGGAAAATTCTTTACCTGGTCCAATATAGTAGCTTCTCATCGTAGACTGGCTTGAAATGTACACAGTGGGACTTTATTGAATGTGCAGCTGGTGGCTCATTTTGGATAGTGCAACATTAGAGTGATTACTAATGTTATGTTGTCACTGTCTTTTAGTAATTTAAACCATGGAGGAGTGACGTACAGGGGTCCAGCCTCCAGGAGGTTACACAGGAACCATGTTTTCTTGTAGCCGGCAGTACTTGCTTTTCATAATTCCCCTCGGATGGAGTTTTCTTAATAGTTCTAAAGTAGAAAAAATGTTCTGTGTTGAAATATGGCCATTTAAGAAAATTGTTGCTACCATTTTCTTTCTGGTTTAAATACTCAAACCTATCATTCATTTCTTTTCAGGGAGAAATTTGTTTTCAGATTTCTATCCAATGATAGGGAGGCATGCCTCTGGAGCCCGACAAGTTTCACATGAGAGCATGTTGACATATTTATTGGCTACCATTGGGTATAATAAAATGGACAAAATGAACAAAGACTAAGAAAGTTCTGGCAGCACGTAGTCCTATTATTTTGTAATATAAAAGAATTTGATCTTATTGCAGATCAAAAATCATTTTGCAAATTCCCCAAACAAACATAAATAAGAGAAGACACATAAAACTACATAATGCCATGAAATACTGTTCAGCAGCTGTGGGAAGTGTAATGGTCCAGCTTTATGTCGTTATGTTGAACAGACCTCGTGCATGAAAAAGTCAAAAGTTACAAGAAACACTCATCTGCCCTCGAGTGAAATTCTCTCCTTCCCACAATTACAGCCAGTCTGATCAGGAAGCTGCCGCATGCCCAGGCCCAAGATGTACCTCAGATAGCAAAAGCCATGTGTGAGAAATGTGTCAGTCTGAGAGTCCCAGAGGAATCCTTATCTCAAAGATTCATGGCTTGAATCGCTATAGACAATGTGAGGTCAACAAAGGGTGACAACCCAAGTCCTTTGGAATGGAGTAATGCAAGTTACAGGTACAGGTATATATCCAGTGAAGAACCAAAAATAATAAAACACAATAATAAAACACATGCATGCATGCATGTGAGCACACATATGCTCTAAGAACCAGGAAATGGAAGACAGGTTGTGCTCAGAAATGTATTTTTAGAATTCTCTCTCTCTCTTAAAATTGATTAAATTTGTTTCATGGCAATTTCATACATGTACACAGTGCATTAGGTGTCTCTTAAGTGATCATCTAATGTTATAATGAAAGGACTGACCATCATCCCGAGTCTCAGGGAACATTGTGGAAGAGGAGATAAAAGAACATAGGAACCCAAGGATTGGGATGACCTATGTGAAATGCTCTCTTCTGGACATGATACAGCTATTGTACTCATGAACTCATAGTGGCTGTGGATAACTGCAAAGACCCAAATGAGATCAAGCAAGTCAAAATTACAGCGTGAATAGGAAAGAATACCTTACCTCTAATTGAGGAGCTTCTGAAATTGACAGCTGCTGGGGGAGGGAGAATAATTTTCCTTTAGGGCTGTGATGATTGATGGTCATCCATGATCCAGTACATGACCCTGCACCCGTGTACATCTGGGTGACACCGATGGGATTTAGTGGGTACATGAACAAAAAACAAGAAAAAAAAATGCAGGAAAAGCATAAATTTGGAATGAAGGTATGTTGAAGGGATCTAGGGGGATTTGGAGGGGAAGGGGGGGATATATTTCATTGCATATGTGTATGAAAGTATTAAATAAGTAAAGAAATAGATATAACTTTTTTTGGAATTTTAAACAAAAGATTATTAGTTGACTCCCCAACAAGAGTATTGTCTAACGTTCTTTTTGGAGATATTTAGGAATAAGCGACATCTGTAAGAAGATGCAGAACTCTTCAGTGACACAGTTTGCAAGGTGTCTGCTTGAAATCCCTAGATAATACTTCCCATTTCTTTATTGACAGTCTGATATGACACATCAAGACATATACCAATGCCACAATTAAACCAGAGGATATGACCAGGGGTAAGTAGCATTTTAAGATATGTATAGTATATTATTCCTGTGTGTGTGCAGATGCATGGGGTGGTCAGAGGTTGGCTTCAGCATTCTTCATCTAAATTTTTTGCGACAGGGCCTCTCATTAAACTTAGATCAGTGGTTCTCAACCTAGGGGTTGTGACCCCATTGTGGGTCAAAGGGCCCTTTCACAGGGGTCACCTAAGACTGTCAGGAAGCACAGATATCTATATTATGATTCATAACAGTAGCAAATTTTTTTTTGTTTTGTTTTGTTTTGTTTTTCGAGACAGGGTTTCTCTGTGTAGCTTTGCACCTTTCCTGGGACTCACTTGGTAGTCCAGGCTGGCCTCGAACTCATAGAGATCCGCCTGCCTCTGCCTCCCAAGTGCTGGGATTAAAGGCGTGCGCCACCACCGCCTGGTCAACAGTAGCAAATTTACAGTTAGGAAGTAGCAATAAAAATAATTTTATGGTTGGGGGTTACCACAACATGAGGAACTGTATTAAAGGGTTGCAACATTGGGAAGGTTGAGAACCAGTGACCGAGAGCATGTTGTTTGGCTAGGCTGGTTGGTCAGCAAGCCCCAAGGGCCCACAAAGCTCTGCCTGCTCAGCACTAGTTCTGCAGGGTACACACCACTTTTTACACGGGAGCGAAAATCCAAATTCCAGTCCTTGTGCTGGTGCAACCTTTTCTTGGAATTTTCATTTTATAGTTTTCCTTTCAAAAAACTTGTTAGTGACCACCATGTTCTGGTTTTACTGAGGTTTTGTCAACAAGAACAGTGTAGAAAAATGATCAGGACCAGTTGTATCATGAAGGGTTCTCATTTGTGCTATAGTGTGCAGGGAACAGGACTGGAACACTCTCTTCTGGCTTATTGCTATTGTTTGTTTTATTGTGATAAAAGGCATACAACATGAAACTTGCCATTTGATGCTCTTTTTAATGTCATTTAAGCTCCTTATGTTAAGTAAATTCACAGCACTGTGGAATAGGTCCCTAGGACATTTTCATCCTGCAGAATTGAAACATGAGGCCTACTCAGTACTAACCTCCTGCTTTCCCCCTTAATTTTTGGCAGCTGACTTTCTACTTTTTATCTATGATGTGAGCAGTATTTGTTCCTCTGTGACTGACTTATCTCACTTAGCATATATCCTCAGTCTTCATTCATGTTTGCAGTCTGTGAGTTCTATGATACAAATAATTCAAGGAGGTGGAAGGACAGTGCAGGATCAGGAAGTAGCTGGTTTGGGTGGATACATGGCTCTTGAGGAAGAGCATCATGGAAAAGAAAAGAAGATAAGAGAAACTTCCACGTCATGCCTGGGAACAGGACTCACCTGCACCAGAGCATAGATCTGTAGGCATCCATGTCCCTTGTCGTGTTCAACACAAATAAGTCCAGGAAGAAGGGTCATTTTCTTCTGGGCCTTGCCAACCATATGAATAGCTAGAATTTTGTCTGAAGAAGCGGGTGGTGGAGGGCTTGAAGCCTTTCTGTGGAGATAAGACATAATACATGCTCAAGAGGTAATTTGGACTTTGAGCAGAGAATGAACAAAGGGTTGAAAAGTACAGGTTTAAAAAGTAAGGGCAGGTGTTTTGGCTGGAACAGCAACAGGCAACAGCTGATGTTGGCGTGGACGAGGCCAGCCTTCAACTTTGGGCCTATAGATCTTAGGAGGTGGCAGGCTGTCCAAACACTGCACAGAAAAATCAATGAAGGGAGAAGGCAGGAGCAGGTGTGATTTATTGGGCATACCAAGCCTTTACTAAATGACTTCATGACTCCCTGGGTTAGGCTTTGGATATTCTATCCTGAAGGTAATTTAGAAATGGTTATCACATTCGTTTTTAGAGGAAGATAAAAGAAGGGAAGTCCATTTTTAAAAAGATAGTATGATTTCTGTTTTGTCTGTAGGGAAGTTATAGTTTCCATCTTTAAAAAAAACTGAAAAAAAAACTTTACAAGAAATTGATTTAATTGAAGCTATTGTTACACACTGCAAATATGTTTGGTTCATGCCACAGTTCTCAGAAATTTATAAATGGGTTCAGACTGTTGTTCAGGCACCAGGAAATAAACCTCCAAGCTATTTACTACTTCCATGATATATAAAGTTTGCAGTTTTGATTTTGTGTGATTATGTTCAGCAATGGTGACCTTTACAGGCAACAATATTGAAGTGTAATGAGGAGATGTTTGATCACTGGTACACAATGAAGAGTTGGGGCTACTTCCTCATTTCTTCCCGGAATTCGTGAAATTCAACTGACAGGCTTTAACCTTTAGACTGCTGAAGTTATAAAATGTATAGGGATTTAGGCTGTTTATACAACACGTTAGATATATGAAATTTTTAGACACCGTAGCTTCCTTTATCATCTGGTAAAATGATTTTGTATATTTAATAATATCAGTCATTGGTAACCATGACAGGCTGCACTCCGGGTGGATCACAGAGTATATGAAGTCTAGTTTGATGAATCTAGGAGTGAGGCCATGGAGTCAAACAAACAGAAAGCAAGCATTCTCCCCAGACCAGGCATTTTCAAAAGAGATGGATAAGGCCTTTCTGTTTGGTTTCATTCCTACTCGTGGTAGCTTAGGAGCTAGGAAAAGATAACTTGTACTTCTGTGTGCTAGAAATTTTATTCAAACTCAATCATGTTTTAAATAAAGGAAAGCTAAAGATGAGATGTCGATGAATGGGAGGCTGGGACTACCAGGGTTAATGTCCAAGGTGTACTTTTTGACGAGAGATCTGGTGAGGAAGCAAGGCATGCAGTGGAGACTGGAGCTCCAGACCTGTGGCCCCACCAGGACACTGAGAAACACCCGAATCAACTGGTCCCAATTCTTATACTAAAACCACCATCTCTTGGCTAAAACTTTGAAGACTAATTGGCAATCAAATCAAGCTCTCTCTCTCTCATGTGATTACAGAAACTTGGTTTTCTGGTTAGGTATTTGAAGTGCACAGACCTGGTCGAGCAGTTTCTAAATAAACCATGATAAGAAGCATGTGTGTTAGCAGCTGGAACCTACTCTGTAGGAGAAAAAGAACTTACCAGTGAGGTATTAGTTTAATCACACACATAAAAAGGAAGATAAATGACTAAGCAGTAAATGCAGAGTCTTTTTCTGGCCTTTCTTTGACACAAGAATGCACCAATATCAGACATCTATGCCCTTGCCTGGATGGTAACACTATGAAAACACACACACACACACACACACACACACACACACACACACACACACACACACACTGCTTAGTTATACTGAAGGATAGCAGATCTGAGTCCACTGGCATGGTCCCTGGCTTTTGCACCTATTTGTTTAGAAAGCAAATTCAGGTATGATTTGTCTCTATAATCTTAGTTTTTGCAATGCCTAGAAGCAAGGTGCTAAAGACATGTTTACCAAATGGGTAAAGAAATAATCAAAGTTTATGATTACCAAAGAACAGCCAAAGAACTAAGCAAATGACATGAGGAGAAACTGGCATTTTGTAAACATCTTGAAAAAGAAGGCTATGTAACTAAAGTTGCATATTTCCTAAAAGGTGGTCAAGTGATTTAATATATAGAAAAGATGGAACCAAGCAGTTGCTTTGAGGTTTCATTTCATTAGGAAGTGATTCCAAATATTTAAAACTCAAGGGAGCAAAATTCAAGGGCTAGCTAGAAGGAAGATTGGTGAGATGGGGAAACATGGATGGTGTTTTCTTTGTTTTGTTTATCCTTTTAAACTTAAGCCATTTTAAGGTGTGTATATTGTAATTAGATGGTTCTCTCCTGCCCTCCAATTCCCGAATAACCACTCAGAGGCTTAATATTACTTCTAAGTGCTCAGCTGATTATCTCAGGCTTGTTGCTAGCTAACTCTTACATTTTAAGTTAACCCATAATCCTTATTTATGCTCTGCCACATGGCAGTACTCTTATTAGCATGGCGTGTTCATCTCCTGCTCCCTCTGAGTCTGGCTGGTAACTTCTGACTCTGCCCTTCTCCTGCTTAGCATTCTCAATTTGGCTTTCCCACCTAACTTTGTCCTGTTCATCTATTGGCCAGTCAGTTTCTTTACTAAACCAATCATAGCAACAAAGCTTCACAATGTACAAAAAGATTATTCCACAGCAGTGTGTGTGTGTAAGAGTTTTATACTTTAAGAAAAAGGAACTTACCCTCTAACTCTGTGTTTCCACAAATTTTAACGCCTAAGAACAATCAACTAACTGCTGAGACCTAGATGTGTCTCTGAAATAGCTATTGCTGTCTCTCCTAATGCACTGAGGGATCAGTTGGCCAGAGTCAACCTCACAACTCACTTTTCACAGCCCTTCTAAGGCTCTCAGCAGAAATAACTCCCTTGCTATCAGAGTGGCAGTTCATCTTATGTCGATGAATACTGTGTTGTCTTGCTTAGTAGATTTTTATACAATGAAGTGCATACACACTGAAAAGAGTCATGTAAGGCTTTGTTTCCACTGTAGCACTGTGCATTGCTATTATTATGTTGCTTTTCAAGCTAGGTGAGAGGAGAGAGGCAATCATGCTCCCCAGAGGTGAAGTGCTTTGGGTTGGAAGGGGAGTGAGTGACCAGAATGTCTCTCAGTTTTTCATTTATTTTATTTATTTTTGGTGAGAGAAGTTACTCTTCATAATACTGCATTTGACAAGAGGCCTCAGAAATAAACATGTGGTAGGAACCTGTTTGTGTGTGAATAAATATCACTTTAGTCCCTTTGTAGTCTGAGAGGTCTACATAGAGATATTTCTGCTATAAACCATTCTCTATTGCTGGATTTTGTAAAACTGGAGTTGCTATTAAATTTCAAACACTACTTTCAATATTAACAATTTTGAAACTTTTGAGGATATAATAGCAGCAAGGCTTGATCTTGGTTTGAGGGAGCATATAGAATTTGAAGAGCTCTTTATAGAAATATGATATGTAATTATGACTACAAAATTCCTAGGGTGGGCTGACAAGACACTTCATCAGTTGCAGAGAACCATGGAGTTAGCTTGGCCTAGCTGCCTTGAGAGGAATGAATCATAGGTTTTTCAGCTTAGAGTCCAAGGTGTCTGGGACACAATGTGCCTTCCAGTTCCTGAGAGACTGATGGCCTTCCTCAGGCAGTGAAGCCTTCAGGCCACTGTGTGTCTCTCTGTATGTTCCCTTAGCAGTCAAGGAAGCATGGGATCTTGACAGGACAATTGTTCTTAGACATTTATCTTGTGTGCCCTGTATGGCTTGCAAACTTCCTTGTATCCTGGCAACTACAGCAGTATTGATCCTGGAAATTGCCATTATATTCTGTTTCTAATAAGGGTATAAAAATTCTGATTTCTCTCAATAAAACTGTCACAGCCTCAGTTTTGCTGTGGTCCCTCCAATCCAAGCCTGGTTTCACTCCATATCAGGTGACCTTGGCTTGGTAAGAAAGTGTGGGTGCTTACAATGAGGGCCAGGCCTCTTCCTACAGGAACCACATCTCACAATATTTTATCTGGCATCTACATCCCTCCCCCGCTCTCTCTACCTCTTCCTGCCTCTCTTTCTCTTTCTCTCTCCCTCCCTCCTCCGTCCCCCACTCCTGTCTCCCAGGGTCTCTGCCAGATTCTTGAAGATGTGCTTGTGATTGAAGGGTTCTTCTGAGTCTTCATTGGTATCAAAACAAAGTCTCCTCTAAAGGAGAGGTGGGTAGAAGAGGCCATGGGTTTTTTAACATGTGTTTCATTATGAACAAAAGCAACCAAATTTCAAAAAAGCTTTTTTTTTTTTTAAACTTGAAGATTAGAGGAGAAAATTCAGCAAAAATATGTCCCCCCCCAAAAAAAAGACAAAAAAGTCATGCAATTGCAGCTTCCAGTCTACAGTAATTCCAGAAAGAGATGGAGAAATGTAAAAGTTATCTGGAACATTGCTGGGCATGAGAATGGAACAGAGCCCTGACCTTGTATGTGGTATACCAGTGTCCCAAGTCCTGACTCAAGACAAGGCACTGAGCATGTGAGGGACAGAAAGAAACTCTTTCACATTTTTATCTAACTCTTTCACATTTTTATCTAAACGGGATGTAATCTAGAAACAAGTCTTGCCATTACTATGTGGCTTATTTATTTATCTGAATTTTAATATTTTTCCGTGGGCAGTAATTGTACATGTTTATGGGATTTTGAGCAGTACAAGTATACAGTGAGAGCATAATGAGCAGATCAGGTGCTTAGCTGATCCATCACCTCATACACTACCAATTCGCTCTGTGGGGAGCATTCAAAATCCTCTGTACTAATTCTCTTCAAATGTAAAATTAATTGACAGATAAGCTGGTGATAGCCTCATTTTTTGTCTATTAAGTGAGAAGGTCATGCTAAAGACATTGAAGGTCTTTCTAGGTTTGAAATCCAATGTTTCTCAGGGAAGTAGATCTCAGAGCAGACTTTTCCCCCTTGACTTTCTGTCCTCTGATATCTTCCACTGCATCAGGGAAAATTTGAAGGCACGGGTAACAGCTGCCCCAAGAACAGCTTCTAAGTTTAGTGTGGAGGCAATTGTCAGGGATGGAAGGAAGCTGAAAAGCAGACCTCTTTCCTGAGTCCTTCTGAACGTCAGTGCCTCAGCCATGCCGACACCCGTCTTCCTTTGGAAACAGTTTCTATGTTTTCTTTCACATAAAATGCATTCTTGGCTATGTTAAAACAGTTCCTCTGCTTTCTTAAGGATTTAACTTTTCCCTTTGGCCTTTTAAATAAGGAACCCCTCTGAACTCCGTGCTTAGGCTCATTTTTCCTCTCTGCTCACTTGAGCTGCTGGTTGAGGACCCTCGTTTTCTGTCAGAGCATAATGTGAGTTTTTAACTATTGGTCTGCAAACAGCCTCTGCCCATAGATGACCTTCCTGTCCCCAAGCCCTTAAAGCGAACAGTGTTCTCAACTTCCAGATCATCAGATCTATGTACATCCAGATGGGTAAATTCTGCTCAAGTGATTCTGATATGGCCTTGCCATGTCTTTCCTACCTATTATCAGGGCAGAGAATCTCTCAAAGATACCTTTAATTTTTGTTAATTAAAAAAAAAAAGTGAAGATGAGGCCTCACTCTAGAATCTAGTTTGGCCTGGAACCCACTTCATGGCCCAGGACAGCTTTGAACTTGTGGCAATCCTCTTGGATCATTCTCCTCAATGCTGGGGTTATAGGCATGAGTTATCATGCCTGGATGCTTAGGGGTTCTTGGAAAAAAAACTGAATAACTCCCCTGCCTCCAATTAGCTTCACAGGGAGCCAGGAAGAGAACCTGACCCAAACTGCTGTGGCCATGTGAGTTTCCTTCTCAGAAGTGGTGAGCTCTGACCTTTGCCCCTCCAATATGCAAATCAACTTCATCCCTCAGCATGACTCTAAGGTGAAATATAGCTCTGGATTTACAGTCCAAGGCCACATTGTATGTCTCTTCAACCTATTCTGTGCTTCAGGAACACAGTCGTACACATGGTAATCCACGTCATTGCTTAGACAAACCCAGAGTCTCCCCTCATCTGTCTGGTGCACCAGAGCTACCTTCAGTCACTCATTTGAGCAGGTCAAATCACATTGTCTCCAGATGTTTAGTTTAAAAACTTTTTTAATGACCAGGATCTTACTATATATCCTCTACTGGCCTCCAACTTCAAATCTTTCTGTTATAACTTCCAAAATCCTGGGTCAAAAGCATGTGACATCATGCTCGGTTTCTACAGCTCTTCACATTTCTCCCACCAAGGGAGTATTTTACACTCTGGGAAGTACATCGAGAAAATAGATGGAAACTGTGGAAAAACTGAAACCTTTAAAATAAAATTCTGTTAAAGGTGTGTGTGTGTGTGTGTGTGTGTGTGTGTGTATGTGTGTATGTGTGTATAGTTGCAGTATTTTTTTATACATAGTTGTATGTAGAAATTATGCAATATGGATTCTAATTTTTAGTTTATTTTTGTTATTTTTCTATATATTTCTGGAATATTTTAAATCAGGATACATTCTTCAATAGAATATTTTATAAATAATTTGCATCTTAAAATTCTGATATTCAGTTTTGAGAAATGTATAATTAGTGCTCACCAGCTGAGGGTCTGCATTTTGGTTTTAGCCACTTTAAGAAAAACTTTTTTGTTGTGACAGATTATTTGTCTACTGTCACTGGTACAACTAAAGTACCCTAAATGAGATGAACTATGCTTAGGAGAAAGCTTTAGTATCTCCTCAAGTTTAATGAAGATTGAAGATATATAAACTTTATATATATATTTAAAACAACTGAAACACTAACTACTATGCTTAAAAATCCCACTGTATTTGATATATAATGTTTTAGCAAATGGGATGTCATATAAACCCAAAATATTATAACATCTTTATTTCAGTTAACAAAAATGTAATTGGTACAGTTTTGAGAAATGAGTTAAGGTGAATGGATTTTTCTCAGATTCCTAAAATTTTGTTTTTGCTCAGATGAATTTTTAGAAGGAACAAAATAGGATGCGAAGAAACACATGGAAATCAAGTAGGTCAATTTCAAACTATGTAATAGGATAGTTGACACTGTGATTTCTTGCAGACTCTACCTGATTATTTTTCTAATTTGGACAAAAATACATATGAAACTTTTAAACTTGCCATTGTGATTAATTATTCTAATTATTCAACAAATTCTTATTATATATCTGTTAAGCATTAGGTACTGTACTAATTCTGCAACTATATACCAGATAGCTATGTGGAAATTTCATCGTTAAATAATGTGTAATCAAAACCTAGAAATAGGCATTGCTCTGAAAGAAAACAGCTATAATATAATTTGTTCTCCCAATGCAGACAGAAAATATTATGTAGATGATATTGGAGTTCCTACACTTCTGAACTGTTAGACATACACTGTGTTGTTTCTAAGACACCCAGTTTATAGCATTTTACTATAGCAGACCAAATGAACAAAGAGAAACATTAATTTTTTATTCTAATTCTATTTTTAATTTTGTATGTATGTGTGTGTCTGTAACTTCAAGGGGGTGCAGGTACATCAATGCCTATGTGGAGGCTGGAGGCTAACCTCAGGCCCCATCCATCTTGTATTTTGAGACAGGCTTTGTCCTTGACCAGGAACAATCCACACAGGTTAGGCTGGCTGGTCAGTGAGCCCCAGACATCTATCTGTCTCTGCCTCTCCAGTGCTGGTATTACAAATGTACCCCATTGTGCCTAGCTTTATATGTGTGTGTGTGTGCTCTGGGGATCCAAAAAGTTTCTTATGTTTGTATGGTAAGTATTTTATCATCTGAGATATCTCCTTTGCCTGTATTGTTTCATTTTTAGATTGATAAACAAGCTAACATTTTCCTATAAATACCATTTTTTTTTTTTAGCTCTTGAGTGGTAAGAAATTCTTCTGACTCTCAGTAGACCCTTATAACAATCTGGGGAAAAAACCCAGACACACATAATTCAACACTGACTTCTTTACTTCTACCTCATTTCTACTTAAGATATTACTTTAAACCAGTCCATAAGCCAAGGCTTTACATGGAAAAATGGAAATCATACAAGAAGTTTCAACTGTCAACTTCTGCTTAGGAGATCCCTAATAAAACCACCATGTCAAGATTGTGAATATCTGAAAAAAAAATCATTGGCCTGAAGTTGCAAACAAAGTATTAATCAAGGCAGCCCCACTGTGGCTTAATAAGCTCCATGACAGACAGTCCTTGGCAATCAAGAGTCCTCTGATGATCAGCTAATCAAACAGTACTAATTCCATCTCACCATTACTTTGGTTAAGTCTAGCAGACTCCCCCATAACTGAGCAGACTGAACTGCACCTAGAAAATCAGAGAGTGGAAAACCATGTGGCTCTAACTTCAGGTAATGCTATCAACTAGCAGGAAACAAAATGAACTGGACAACAAGTTTGGTAGAGCAGAGAAGTCTTCAAATTTCCTTGGTCCAAGAATATATTAAAATGACAAGAGTGAAGGAGTCTAGCACACCGGAGCCTGAAGTCAGACTTGCCCTCGATAGGAAGGTGTGGGTATTAATTTGGTTAATTTCTAATGATCATCCGTAATAACTTACAAAAGAGTTTGAATAATGAAACAATGTAAAAAGAAATTTGGTTCCAAAAATAAGCCTTTCTAAGACAGAAAATGTCTTCAAAACCTGCAGTATTTAGAGGCTTAATTAGTATACTGGGTCATTATGACATCTAGCCTGTTTCATTACCCTCCTAATGTATTATTAGTTGGCAGTTAAATACTGTCTGCTGGGACCTAAGAGTTTTTCCTCTTGTCTTTCTGGTCATACTTATTGCCTAGGCCGACAGCTTACCTGTAGTGAGGAAGAAATGGAGCACCAATTAGAAAGCTTTCAGCCCGGCACCCATGGAAAAGCCAAAAGCTGATAAAGGTCAGCGTGAAATTTGAATGACAGGGCTAAAGTCTTTTACTCATAATTTTGTGTTTGCAATAGAATTCAGAGCAATTCACAGCCTTAAAGGCCTTAAGTGAGAACAGCAATTAATTGTAATGAATAATCTGACAAATCTGGTTGACATATGGCTGCTAATGCCCTCCTTTCTAGTGGGAGCAGTGGAGGGATTAGATTAACTCAAATGAAATCTGGGGCCGCCATGCCATCTGCATGTTCAGTAGGAAATGGTACACGTTAAATGGTGAGTGGGTAGATATCTGTCTTGTACTCATCTCTCTCTGAGCCCTTGGCAGATCTGGGAATAGCAGGTTTATTACTGCACCAGCTGCCTGTCAATAGAGTAATACAGAAAGGCACAGAGTACAACCCAGAAAGCTAATATACCACGAAGCTGTTAAAAATTAACTAGATACAATTAACATGGATTTCTAAATTTCTCTGTTTATACAATGCATATTTATATTTTGATTTTTGGTTCGCCCTGTTGAATATTCACTAATTAAACAATATCATTTCCATCTGCACTCTTTATACGTTCTACTCGCCAGTACAAGTGGCAGGTGAGACTGAATTTCATATAGTCTTGTGAGCAAATAAAGCTAACTTCCACTTTCCAATTATTTTGAGGGTCTTATAGAGAATGATTAAATGAAACTCGCAGATAATCCCTAACCTCATTTAAAAAACCCCTCCTCCCTTCCTTAAATCCCTCCTCACCTCCCCCCCTTTATTTAGCGCCAAAGTTAACAAGTGAGTTCGAGCGAATTATGCTTGCCAGTCCTTGCCTTTGCTTCTCTGGTGCAGGTTGGGGGTGGGGAGAACATGCAGGAGCCACATCCAGATGATACCAGTTCCTGTTGGGGGAGACAGGCTACGGTAGGCCTTCTTCTACCAGCTCTTAATGCATTCCATTCTGAGCCATTCTTCCTGATCTTGCTGCTTCATTGAGTGGGGTTTACTTTTTATTTTACTCGAATACCTTGTATTACACTCCAAGGCTGAACTGTTATTTGAACAAACAGCTGATATAGACCTTCCCTTTGGGCAGGGGGTGAACTAAATCCCCACCTGACTTGCTCACATCCACTTAGACCCCAGTTGCCACTTTCAGTTATTAGTCACTAGAGAATATAGATCTTGAAACCTCATTTTCTTTATAAGCTTTTCGATTGAACAAGTTAAATCCATACAAACCTCATGTGCTTGAAAGGAAAACACATGAAAATTCTCTTCCTGAGCCTCTTGTCACTCAGTTTCTTAGAGCTTTCACAAAGCGCAGTGGTATTGGTAGCTTTGCTCTCTCTCCCTCATTCAGCCACAACTGCCAACCCTCCCGGTGTTACGGGGGCAAACCCAAACTGAAGTACATCAGCAGGTTCGCTTTGGATCCCCATCTCCACTCAGGATCTCAACCGGCAGTGTCCAAAGGAAGGTTTGCAGTCAGAGCAGGACAAGAAGCGCATTTTGTAAGCAAGTGCGGAGAACAGGCAGCGCACTGGAGGAGATGATATCCACTCTGCAGAGCCTGCTTGACCTAGCCTTCAGTCCTCTTCCTAGGCTAAACCAGAGGCAGAGGAATGACAGTGAAAAGAAACCACAGCTCCATTTCAGAGAAACTGGATCTTAACCTAATGGTAATCAAGCAAGATGCTTGCTGACCTCTGACCATTGATCTTCTGTGATATTGGTTTAAGGGTAGACACATTCTATCACCCTCAGTACTAACGGGGTGGCACTGGATTGCCTATAACTCATATGGGATTGCCATTTCTTCTTTCTCAAGGCAGTCCAGTTACCTTTAACTTAATGTTTCACAAATCTAAAATTTATTTAAATCACCACACATTGTAAGCACATGTACTATAATTCTTCTGGGCTATTAATAACTTATTTGTATATTTGTACTCCTTGTTGGTGGTTATTAAAACCAATACTTGTAGATTTTTAAAGGAGCTTCTGCCTGCTAAGCAGGGAGGGTTTTCAATGCTTCTATCAACCACTTCACATAGAAGGGATAAGAGCCATGGCAGCCTGCAGATTTATAGCCTTTACTGCTATTAACCAATGCCTCAAAAGCACTGTCACTGAAAAGTTGCCTTTATCCTAAACATGTGTTGAATCCCTCATTTATTTTCTGGCCAAATGAGCAATATAGGCACTGATACCCATAATGGCTGAACTGAAGTGTGTATATATGTTTGTCCATTTTGTAGACAATCTCACTTGTTCTTATCAATTAAAAATCAGAGTATCATGTGTTAAAATTCAGAGTATCATATGATATCTTTACTCTGAGCATTTTGACATTTTTAAAATGAGCAGCTCTTGGTGATTTCTAATTATGCTTGTTATAACCTAAGTCAACACTTCCCAAACTGTAATACTATATAATATACATACACACATATATCAGGGAAACCCTAAACTCTTCATAATTTCATCATGGTTGGATTTGGTGAGACATTGGAGATGAATGGGTACTTCATGGGTACCCATGAGTGATGATTAAAGCATTTCACATACCCCTGGATGTGGAATAATTATAACACACCTTTCAAATGAGCAAGTGTAGCTATAGCAAAGTTTACTGGAGTTTTAGAGGTGTAAATATTAATGGTATTTTATGTAAAGGCTTCAGTTGTCCCAACTAGTAATAAATCCATGGTTTCCTTCAGCACTCAGATTTTGGGGACTTTGAACTTTGGGAAAATCTTAAGATTGTGGTCCAGAAACAGTAGCTTTAGTGTCACCTGAAAACTTGATATCAAGTCTTATTTTTGCCTCCATCCTGGACACAAGGGGTCTAAATTCTGTATGGGGCCAGCAAGCTGTGCTTCAGTTAACCCCATGTGATGCTGATGCATGCCCAGCTTTGAGTGACACATCTTTGTGTGTGTGTGTGTGTGTGTGTGTGTGTGTGCAAGAGTCCTTTAGCCCACTTCACCGTAGAACACCATTTGGACAGAATATTTTCTTGTGTTAGAAAAAATAGAAGAAGAAAAACAGAGGGAGACTAACAAGCTGGTAAACAATAAAAGAAGGATGGACATGATGAGGAGTTAAGGAATAGAAAGATTGCCTTCACAGGTGACACAGTGCTGTGAAGAATTGTCCTGAAAGCCGCAAATAGCCCACTCCCAGCTTAAAACTCATCACACTGGAAGGTGGCAAGTGGCACTGTAAAGTCCTTTGCAGTTGTGTGTGTGTGTGTGTGTGTGTGTGTGTGTGTGTGTGTGTGTGTGTTTCAAATTTCTGCAGGGGATTTGTTCACACATTGTTTTTCTCTTCTAAGCAACTGAGGAGAGCAGCTGACTGCCATCACACATGTATGGTAACTAAAAAAAAAATCCTTCCACACTTCATACATGCCCTTCAGATGCTCGGTGTTGATGAGGAATGGCTTCACCGCTCACCCAGATTTCCACTTTCTGTCGTCCCTTGCTGTGTCTGCCTGCTCATCAGAGAGTTCGTTCACGGAACTAAGATGTTTCCCTCATTGTCTGCACTGTTTTCAGAAAGCACTGATTTGTCATTTGTACTTTCTAAGTGACCTCTAAACAATAACTACAGAGAAAAGGCTAAAGGGAGCTTTGAGAAAACACTCAATGATTTTTGTTCTTCTTGTTCTGTAGAACAAAATCATTTTTCCTAAACTGCCACACCTCATAGTTCATGTTCCCTCTCTTTCAGTTACAACTGAATATATCTCTGTCTGAGGGAGAGTCACCTCATCATTCAGACATGATAGAGTTCTATCTCAGGGCCATGCTGGATTTAGGAAAATTTAAACCAGTAGATCATGAGCAAACCCTTATTAGCTTCAGCTTGTTGAAGAACTTTTTAAAATTTTTTACTTTATTTAAAATTGTGTGTGTGCATGCATATGTGTGCAGGGGTCCAAGGAGGCCAGAAGAGGGCATTAGAGCCCCAAGAGCTGGAGTCAGAGGCAATCGTGAGCTGTCCTACTAGGCATTGGGTATAGAATTCGGATCATGTGCTTTTAAACCATGGGGCCGATTCTCTAGCTGGCCTGCCTCAACACAAACCTTTAGCAACACTATATTTCATGCAGTCTGTTTTTCAGTAGTTTGGTGCTGTCGAAGTATCCCCCCATAGCTCTACACAATTGGACACATTTTGGACAGTTTCTCAAAGTTTTAAAATAATAGTTTGGGTCCTTTGCTGACTTAATGAGCTCACCTACACTACTGTCAGTTAATACAGATGTTGAAGCACGTGACTCCTTCAGCAGGCACAGCCACCCATGGTACCTCTGCTCTACGGGAAGATGGAGCATGAGGATCACATTTTTGAGGGAACTTTTTGAGAAGGTGATGCGGTTTACTCAACTCATGCACATTACATGATCAGGTTTGTTATGCAAAATCACCAGAGACAATTCAGTCTGTCATTCATTGCATTATATGGCTCTTAAGAGGGGTAAATCTGTGGCTGTGTGAGGTAGAAATCTGGAGAGGTGCTGTGTTCTTCCACATGTGAAAATATGGAAATATCCTTTCTTGAATTTAGTGATGCTCAAGGCAGCCAGAGAACTTTGTGCAGAACTGTTTTCTGGTTTTCAAGAGTGCTGGGTAAAATCTATACACTTAGCACAGCCGGGCCCTTTTAAATAAGGCAACTTGCTTTCTGTCTTGACTTTCCTGCCTTGAAATTCATACTTACTTTGTAAAGCTGGAGGAGGGGAAAGCAGCTGCTTCCTTCTCCCCTCCCCCTCCCCCCTCCCCTTTCTCTCTTTTGTGTGTGTGTGTGTGTGTGTGTGTGTGTGTGTGTGTGTGTTATCTATTAGCAATGACCATTACACATTTAATAAAGGAGCCACATTTTCATCTCTTGAAAGCTCCAACTTCACTTTGACCATGCCATAAAGTCATGGAAAAAGTATATAGGAGTCTGAAAGGCAAGCAGTTCCTATAGTATTGTAATACCTTTCATTTCTACAGCACAATGAATACTGACAGTATAATAGAGACTTTAAAAACAAAGGTGAAGCAAACTGTGAATGCTGTCGAATTTTTAATTTCACTAAACTCAGCAGGTGTAAGGAAGCATTTCCAAGCATATTAGGCCTATGACGTCATTAAAAAAACCTCAAGAGTTGAATCTGCTTATATTACACTTTGAGTCTGAATAAGTTTCAGAAGCATTTTTAAAGTCAGAGTTTTTAACTAAAAGACTGTCCCAGCTGTCTATATTCCTTGAGGATAGCTGTATCTTTAAGAGCTGTGCTTTCCACTTGCAAGATTCATTTAGAAACCTGCCTGTAACTTCCAGAGCCATTTTCTCAGGCGGCTATAATAAACTTACCAGTTCAAAGAATTGCATCCTTTTATTTTAATAACTGTCTCCTGGATAAAGAATTATGCTTAGTTTAAAAAATGCAAACAATACTACTACTTCTAAATTTATTTTGTTAATGAAGCCACTACATAAATTTAGCACTTTTTTAAAAAAATTAATTGCTCACACTGAAAAGGGCTAAATTCAGAATAACTCTCTGTTTCAAAGACCTAATTGCCAAGACCTAGCCTTAATATTAACTAGGATAATTATTATGCAAAGCATACCCACCCAGAATGTTTGCATAGCTATCACAAGCGCTTTCATAAATGATGCTTTAATTAGTCTTAATTAGAATTTGTTTAAGTCAGCAGGGAATGCAGGGCCCGTGAAATGATGTATGTAATAAGCATCAGGCTCACTTTTTACTTGGGGAATAGAGCTGACAAAATCACATCACGTTAAATTGATTCAGTCAGAATTAAAATTCTTATGGTATTAATTAAATGGGGGATCTCATTAGCAGGCTGCAGGGTGACGGAACGACTCTTTGGCGACCAGATGTGAGGAGAAGAAACAGGGAAAGAGAGCACGGTTAGACCCAATGCCATCTTATCTTACACACAGACACGGTGACATTCAGTGAGAGGCAACAACGTCAACTGTAGCTAATATTAAGACACCAAGACCTCAACAATTTTTAAAAGTCATTTGATTTCTTAAAGCTTTGTACCTCTGTGTAAAAACAATTCTGAGTCGTCAGAAACATCCTTTTTATTTGACAGGTCAACTCAATGAACTTGGGGGCCAATAAATAATTAAAACAGGTAAATGTTGTTTGTATGATTTAAATAACTGTTGTCTTTTATGGCATAAAATCCATTGAGAAATATATCTCCATTTTTTTAAAAATCTACATTTGTTATTGATGCAAGAATAACTGAAAATGTAACTTATTTTTAATAAAAATAAGGTATTGATTAATGCATCCACATAGACAATGGTGTTTTTTTTTTTTTAACCTTTCTATTCTGTGATAGGGAAAGGAGGCACACTTTTTGTTATTTGTAAGATGGTGTAGCATTTGCAAATCCAGTCATAGACGAATGATATTTACTTCCAATTAGCATATGTTTTGTGAATGGCAAGGGGCACATGCTGTGGTTGTGTGCATTTTTGGTCAATATTAACAATTTCAAGCTTTGGCTTCATTCCTTCCAGATTTGTAAAAAGGAACAGTTTTGTTATATCAATGCTGCATGAGTGGAAAACTATTGAGACTAAATTTTTGTATTAAAAGACACTGACTTAGACAGCTGGTTATTTAACCAGAAGGGAAGTGACTCTTACCAGCTTCAGAAAAATACAAGCTTTTGTGCCACATAGCCAAATCTCAAGAAACAACAACAAAAACCAGAACTTTGATTTAATAATTTATGGAATTTAAAGTTGTTTCCACTCACAGCATGTTATAATAAATAAATTAGTAAATGAAAGCCCAATGTCTACTGCAGGCTACCACCCCCTTAGGAACATAATCCCCACCAGCTCCATCAGTGCTGGTATCTTTGTTTATAAAATGGTAGTAGATGTTTTTACTACCATTTTAATATATTTTAAAGATATTTTTTTTAAAAATCAATTTTTTTAAAATTTTTAAGTAGTTTTAAATAGTTTAAGATATTTTAATCATAGAAACTATTATTGAGATTGTAGACCACGGAAAACCTTCAAAAAGAGATGCCACTTTGCCACCAATTAGCAGAGTTGCAGCATCAACTATCAGTATCATTTCTTCAGTGACTTTTATTTTTCTGGAAGTTGTCATATTGCATCATCTCCTATTCTACTCAGACTTTCTATCCTTGAGGTGAGGGACCGAGATTTTAAATCACAACACAGGTGGTTTAAACGCAGTTTAAGAAGGTCTCCCTCAACTTTGAGATGTTTTGTATACTATATATTTTGACTATTCCACCCCTTTCTGACAGATTGCTGAGAGTTTCAGTAAGACATCACAAAACTGACCAGCCATTCACATCTCATAACATTTAAAGCATGTCAAAACACTGTTCCAGGACCTTTCAGCAGAGTGCAACACATGAAAATACCCTTCTGTGGCTATCCACTCTACAAAAGTTCATTCTTGAATTAGTTTAATGAGGACAAAATTGATCACTGGACCATTTCTGCAACAGGAGAAAAATGCAAGTACATTCAGGCCAATTCTCTCTGCAAAGGTGCTATTTTGAAGAATAAACATTTTGGGGGTAGCTCCTCTTTAACATTTTCAAGCCCATGGTCCAGTGAGTGGCTTGTTCTTTACTGGTGTTACATGGTGCATGTCTGATGAATCAACACCTGTCCTGATCACTGAGCAAACACCTGCGTTAAGATGATGACAAGTGGCTAGCCTTGAAATATGCTCTGTGTTACAGTCTGGGCATTTATGAGGTCTGCTTACTTCAGTGGTCTTCTATACATATAATTTGGGCTTCCATATTTTTTAAAAAATGAAATTTTTCCTGTTAAAATTATGTACATAGGTGTTTTGCTTGCATGCATGTCTGTGTACCATGCACATGCCTAGTGCCCATGGAGGCCAGAATAAGGCATTGGATCCCTTGGAAGTGGAGTTACAGAGGGTCATAAGCTGTGATGGGACTACATGTGTTACTGGGACTAGAACCCAGGTCCTCTTGAAAAACAACCATTGTTCTTAATGACTGAGCCATCTCTCCAGCTCCCAGGCTTTAGTATTTTTTAAAGATGTCCAAAGTCATAATACTAGTTCAGTGCTGGAATCAGTCACGCATGCGAAAATTCCCCAACACATCCTATTTAGGGAACTGATTTCTCTCATGGCTATTTTTCTTCTTGGAAAAGAAAAATAGCATTTATTTTATAAATATGCCTAAAGCCAACTCCTGTTTTCCTTGCCGTTAGCAACAGACAAACCTCTACTGAGGTTTTCTCACAGCCTAAAGGAATATAGTCAAAAGGTTACATAAACACTCAGAAAAACAAATTCATAACTCTAGATCCTCAGAGTCAGCGAAGGAAGGATGGACTATGGAGGATGCAGTGGTATTTCGATTGAGGGAAGACCTGCTGTCCAATAGAAATTAATAACTTCTCAATGAGTTGAACACATTTTAACTTAGAAGCATCTTACTGCTTTTTGAGCACAGTGTGAAGAGCATGGGACTTGGAATCACAAATGAATACATTTTCATACCAGTTTCTCCACTTTCTCATTTTGAGACACTTGGGAGACACAAAAGTATATGAAGAAGGAATACTTAGACTATCCCCTAAGCTGTTCTATAGAGATGGTTACAATGTAGCTGCCTTTGACAGAGTCTAAAACATAGGTCCCAATATTTTTTTTTTTTTGCTAAATGAGTGAAAATAAGTCAGATTACAAATGTGCTTAATGATAAAAGAAAATTAAAGTTTGCGCCTTTCCTGGAACTCGTTTTGGAGACCAGGCTGGCCTCGAACTCACAGAGATCCACCTGCCTCTGCCTCCGGAGTGCTGGGATTAAAGGCGTGCGCCACCACCGCTCAGCCTGAAAATTAAAGTTTTAAGTTTAGCAGCTGTCTGGTCATTTTGTGAGAGCAGTTTTAGACCAACGAGAAAAGAGGAGAAACATGGGGCTTCAGAATATAAAGCATTTTTTGTTTGCTTGTTTGTTTTTTTTTTTTTTTTTTTTTTTTTTTTTTTTTAGCCAAAAAGAACCACAAAAGGGTGCTGAGAGCAGCTCCTGAGCTAGCCCCCAGCACGCAGGCTGCTCTCTGTCATTTTATCCGACGTGAGCTGGGAGTTGTGTCAGTGCTCTTGTTGCAACATAAAACAACAGAGATTTTGGGTATTGAGAAATGGATTTTGTCCATAGACTATGTGTTGGAGCAAATGAGTTCACTCAAAAACTTTCCCCAAACTTAGTTTTAAAGAATACATGTCTAAAGTCTTTCCACAGTAAGTTACATCACATGACCAAATGTGGAACAGACAAAAGGAACTTTAGGAATCAGGGAAGGGAAGGGAAGGTGTCCCAGGATTGCTGTGGGAGAGGAGGTGGAATAGGAGTCAGAGGATGGGGAGGAGAGCCGTGAAATAGCCCTCTGAGTCTGACATGACTGTTGCAATCATAAACACACCACAGTAATGGTTGCCTGCACAGGACATGTTCATGCACACTCACACACTTACACACACACACACACACACACACACACACACACACACACACACACAAATAGAGGACGGTGACCAGTTTGAAAGAAGGGGTGAGCAGGGTAGAGGGAATAAGAGAAGGTGACGGGAAGTTAATATGATCACAATACATTGTACAATACACGAAACTGACAAAAATAAGAAGTCAGAAAGCTAATATCTATCTATCTATCTATCTATCTATCTATCTATCTATCTATCTATCTATCTATCTATCTATCTATCTATCTATCTATCTATCATCTATCATCTATTTGTCTATCATCTATCTATCTATCTATCTATCTATCTATCTATCTATCTATCTATCTATCTATCTATAATCTACCTATCTATCATCTATCTACACATATATAAAATTATGGAGGGAAAATCATGAAAATAAGTGTCTTGAAATTATTCAAGCAAGATTGGGAAGAAGCATTTCCATCAGTTGAATGAACACTATTCTGGAATCTGTGATACTGCCTGTGGTACCCTGGATTAGATCCTTTATTTTCCACCAGTTTCAATGGACTTAAGTGGTCAGAAACAAGTTCTCACTGGACTTCTAGGGCTATTTTATGAGTAATATGGAGAGGGAGTTTAAATGGCAGTTATGATTTTAGGATAAGGGCAAAATAGCAGGCCCATGGCATCTGGGTGAGATTCTCACTGTGCTTTAATAACACTTATTAGAAGAATGCTTCAAAAGAGGCCAGGATGCCATGTGCCTATAGTCCCACTAATCTGGCGTCCAAGGAAAAAGCAATCTGAGACCACCCTGAGGAACAAAGTGAGTCCCCATCTCAAACACAAACCAACAAGCAAGCCACAAATCTCATAATGTTTGGGCAGGTGTTTTTATTTCTGACTGCCACAAACCGTCTCTAACGCTGCATTCTATTCATAAGTATCAGATGCTTTGAATATGTCTTTCTCTCATACCTGAAAGTCTTCCTCCTCCGCATGTAATTCTTCCATAGAGTTACATACTCTTCCTCTTTGTATGATCTAAGAATTTTGTTCAGAATGTTGATTATAACAGCAAATAACTTACTTTTGGGTGCTTGCTGACGGCTTTCTGCCCCCATTCTTTCTTTCCTTTTTGTCCTTATCTAGGCACGTTGGCAAGGAAGCAGACCTGCTTTTTCCTTTAGCATTAAGGGAATCATCACATCCTGAATACACATGGGGGAATAGCACAACAGCTACTCCTTCCCTATCATTGAAAGAACCCCTGAGCAGCCTCCTTTTCCTGCTTCCCTAAGCCATTTCCATCTTGCTGGCAGATCCAGCCCTGCTCCCCACCCGAGGTTCCTTATGTGAACGATAGGTCTTTGTATACCTTCAGATTTGATATCAAAACCAAGAGTTGGGGGTAGGAGTGGCGGCCAGCCTCCTCTGAAGGTTGAGTACAGTATCAATTAGATGCATGCCCTTGCAGCAGATAATAAGTTCATACTAACGATGGAGGATACGGATCTGTTTGTTTGTTTGTTTTAAACACAATGTGCTTTTTGAATGTGATTTCTTTCAGACCCTGGATGTCCTGTGGATCAACAGCTTTGTAATAGACCAAAAAGAACTAGATATTGATATGACTAAGAGTATCAACAGCAGGGACAGAGGGTAGAATGAAAACTTGAAGGGCTATCAAGTCCCATTTCTTCAGGGCACAAGTTGATCTCCAGCTGGGATCAGAAATTGTCCCTAGTGGTGTAGCACTGCCTGATTAGCTGCATTAGGCAAGATTCAGCCATCCCTGAGCGCTGGCCACAGTTGGAGACAGGAAACTCACCTACTTCACTGGGAAGGCTGGAACACTTAATTAATTAATAGTTGTAGCATATTTATGATCTTGGGATAAAAGGGCTATAGGAATGAAAGAAACACTATGTTCTTTGTTATTGCAACAGGGAAATGTGCCACATGGATAAATTAGTAAGTTCAGACTGAATTATATCCCCCAGCTCCCAAATTCTCCAATAACTTCAGAAATCCTTTCCCCTTCCTTCTAAAAGCTTGAGTATTTTTTAAAAACATGGCTCATTTTTTACTGTAGGATATAATGATTAAGTAAAAAAGCTTCAAGGTACAATTACATATTCACATTATAGCAAAAGCTGTTATTTGCTATAGCAGTGGAGATGGAGAGGAAAATGGAGAAAGATTCCTTAATACGGTAGTAAAAATTCACGTTGCTCATACAGATTAGAACTCAAAGTAATGACGGCTTCCCTGGAGGAAAGTCTGTCTGGAATTTAACTCAGAACACCTTCCTTTTGATTTTCCGTGACATTGGGGCAGTGGAAGGAACAAACCACTCCGGACAAGTCTTCCAAGACAGTGAAGGTGAGCAGAGACATAGCTAGTCCTGGGCCTGGGTTAACAGCAAAGTCAAGGAGAGAAATCAATTCATTAGGAAACACTGAAGGGAGGAATTAGGCAAGAGATTCAGGAGCATGGAAGTATTATCAGGATGGTGATTAGAAACCTCCAGAGAATGATGCAATGGCGTTAAAAAGGTGGGCCACTTACACAGTCTTTCTCCAACGCCTGAGCCTAAGCTATGGAACTATGTGTACTTTTCATAAAGTCATTATTTCATAGGAATTTGAGACAGTGACTTCAGAATTGCCAAAGATTTTTATTCATCTTCTGGATATTTTTCTAAATATGTTGTCTCTCTTTTATGAGTCTATCCCTAAGTCTCAATTATGCTATGAATATACCATAGATGGCATACACTTTTCCCCTACTCATTGTCTTTCCTTCTTATCAGGAATACAGCATGAAGAACATATTTACACTGGTTACTTCATTGGGTTTCAAACTCAAAGGGATTTAGCAGGTAGAGGAACCCCCAACTTATTGGTCTACAATACAAAGCATGATGGGTAAAGATGAAGCAGAAGAACACTTTAGAGAAAATAATAGGTATGGCAAGAAAACCATTTTCTCAAGTGCCCAAAGCAATTACTGCTGGCACTTTGACCCTCTCAATTTTATTAAGTAGCAGTAGGCCTGGAAAGAGCTTTGCAGAAACACAGTCTTTTCTTCTGGGTCCAAGAAAGAATTTAGCCTGAGAATAACTGATAATGGAGCTGCTTCTTGGGCACAGGGAATATACTATTCTCATGAGATGGCTTTATAAGGCTTGCCGGCTGTTGGCAGTTTAGGGAAAAGCTAAAGTCAACGTGAGACAATGCTACTTGTTTTTAAAGGTTGGCTCTTTATTTTTTTCTTTCTCAAGGTGAGACAATGCTATTTTTAAGGTTCTCACTCTTGCTCTTCTCCCTCCCTCCCTCGTTCCCTCTTCCCTTCCTTCCTTCCTTCCTTCCTTCCTTCCTTCCTTCCTTCCTTCCTTCCTTCCTTCCTTCCTTCCTCCCCCCATTTCTTCTATTTTGTAGATAGAATCTCTCTACATAGCCCTGGCTGGCCTGGTATGCACTATGTAGACTAATCAGGTCTGGAACTCATAGAAATCCACCTGCCTCTGCCTCCAATGCTGGTATTAAAGGTCAGTGTACCACACCTGGTTTAAGGTTCTTTCTTATCCCTGTTAATTTTCTTATCCTCTGTCTTCATTACAAAGGAAAAAAGGTAATGTGATGTGTGATGATGTAATATTTGGGCTTCTTCTTCTTCTTCTTCTAAAACTCTCATTTCAGTGCAGAGGAAAAATTCCAAGCACAAAAATGTATTACTGGTCAAACAATTGCCCTTTTAGGACACGTCTCCTTTCCCTACAGACTGGTTCAAAGCCTTTCCTATTTATGTTTGCACTTGTCTCGTCTCTGTGTTTGTCTACATATTGTTCATTATGAAAAAAGTATAAAACATTTGTATATGTAACATATTATGTATTTATGAGAATATCATGGATATGCATACACATATGTCTCTTTGGCCCAGTTAAAATTCAGGAAATGGTTCCCACATCTTGAACAAAGTATGTATGTTGGAGGTCATTTTTGAAGTTTAGATTGAGCAGACTTTGTATAGTGAGAATTTTCTATATTTGGGAAAGAAGAATAAGAAAAATCCAGTGAAATAGTCAATGAATCTACAATCCCATGGGTAATCCTGTACCATTGTCTTTCACTATTTGGTAACCTGACCTCTTGCTTTTCAGACTTACTGTTTGAAAATATTTCAGACTGTATCAGTTAATTTTGATAATATTCAACTGTTTTGCCAAAACATAAAAAAGAAAAAAATCAGAAATCCACAGGCCTAAGGCAAGAAAATTAAAAAGTAGCTTAAGCTAGGACTTGGGTTTAATTCACTTTCTTAATTGCGATTTATATCTGCTAAGTCCTTCAGCTGGATAACTGTTATCAGCATTTGAGAATTCCATGATCCCATTTTGATGGGGCAATGGTCAGCCCCACAGACAGGTAATGGCCAGTATTAGGAAGAAGTGAAAACAGAAATATAAGCCATTGACAAGATGACCAAAGGAATGTGAAGTCATCAAAACAAACAAACAAAAAGCTAGTGGAGAAAAACAGTAATCATGGGGTGATGACTACTTAGGAATTGCTTCACAGTTGTTTGCTAGGACCAATTATCTACGAATAATGATTGTATAAATAATAAAAAATATAAGAAGACCTATAACTATTAGTGTATGAACCAATCATTAAATACTGTGAAGGGATCATACAATCTTTGCCTCCAGGGATATTATACTTATGTGGGCAATGAAGATACAAGATCAGAGCATCTCCACTGCATTAGTGATGACTGGTAGGCCAATCTGAGATTTTAAAATGAGCTCACATTGAATTCATGTGTGAATTTTAGCAGTTGGATTATCCCATTGAACCCCACCCCACACCATGAAAACCTTGCCATGTAATAGGAAAAGATGAAAGCCTTGCAAAAGTCCCAGAGAGTTGCTCAAGAAAGCTCACAAGTTGTCTTTTCACGGTTTATCCTCACTTTCTCCTGGATGTCTGTAACATACTTGGAGATGAATCTACCCCTCACCCTTAGAAATAGGGTCTTACTATGTATCTCTGGCTAGCCTGAAACTTGCTGTGTAAACCACCAGGCTAGTCATGAACTCACAGAGATCTGCCTTCCTCTGCTTCATGAATGCTGGGATTAAAGGCATGAGCCATAACTCACGACTTGAAGTTCACAGCCTCTTTTAGATTAAAACCTTTTGAACACCTCCATTGCCTTTCTGCTTGGGTAGCCAGGAGTACACCAAGGTTCTCCCAACAGTTGGGACAAGGGGAGCCTCCCTAATTTATGACATGCAGTTTCACATGAGTTCCAGAAATGGCATTACTTAAATATCAAATGCCAAACAACCAGTGGAAAAATATATCCCCTTAAATGCTTGGATCAGAATGGTGAAAATATAAAAATGTATGAGACCACACTCAAGACTACTACTGCCTTTATTTACCGTGGTTGCTATCACTGTGTCACAGGTGCTAGGCAACCATCTTTGATTATGTTGCTCTTTGTTGATCTGATCTTGAAGGAAGAAACATTGCCTATGTGGAAGGAGGCAGGTTTTCAACCTCTATTCCTAATACAGTGCTCGGAATCAAGGATGTGCAAAAAATCATATATATGGTGAGAGTTCATAAGGGTGGAAACATTTTAGTCTAGAATCACAAAAAAGCAAAATAGGTTGGCACTTGACCTGTGGCATAAAGATAATTAAAATCCGGTAGCAGGAGAGAAGGAGGGAGATCAAAATGGTTTTCCAGGTAAGAGCAGTACAGTGAGTGCTGGTGTGCCAGCCCTCTCCTGCTTCAGGTCACAGACACAGCCTTGGCTGCAGGAGAATTGGTCACGGAAATTCACAGCTGAGCCCATGTCTAGTAATTGCCCTCAGCCAGATGGATCTGTGTCACCCAAGGCCATGTCAACCTGTACCCTATGTTTGGTTAATGTGACAGTAGAAAGAGAGCCTCGTGGACTCAATGTGAGACAACTCTGTGGGGCAGGCCATCTCTGGAGCTCCTGATGGCTTTGGCTGAGGCATCTGCTGCAACTACTTCACTGTTCAGCTTTTCCGTCTACCCCTTCCTCATTACTTCTCTATAGGAACTCCATGGAGACCATCACAGTTCATGCATACAAATCTCATCTTATAGTCTGCTTCAAGGAAAGTACTTAAAGAAAGGGAAAAACGAAATGAGCACTTTTCAACAGAGTGACCTTACCAGGATGGCCAGAATACAAATTTAATTAGAGGTTTATATAAAACTTGAAATGTAGGGTTATAGGGAGGTCCTTGAAAGCCAAGCTGGCATGTGAGGTCTTTATCTAACAGTCTAAGTTTGATAATTTTGATACATGAGTTTCCAGAACCTTCTCCATCTTGTACTTCGAGTTGACAACAATCAATAATAGCTATTTTCTGCACAGAGTTCCAGCTTGACTAGTCCTTTTGCAAGCTGAGAATCCTGAAGCTTTTGCCTCTGCCCATCCGACAATTTTAGGAGCCAGTGTTACCATTCTGACTTCTAATAAGTGCTCCTTGACTTTGAGACTCAAGGCATGTTTGTTAATCAGGAGTATGCAGCCAACAATCTTTAGGTGAACCACCTTAGATATTAACCTGAGACAAAACATGTAGGCATGGTGAACAGAAGGGATGCATGTGAATTATCCACTGTTGGAGGTAGAGGTCTCCTTTTGAAGACCACTTCTTTCAGAGTGCATCGAAGAGGAGCCTCATACCAAACAGGAGTTCAGGGTACCCACTAAGGACTGGCCTTCACTCTCAGAATCTAATGTGATTGGTGCAGGATGAATACCCTGTTTGCCCAGAGTAATCTCAAACTGGGCTATGTTATACTTCATATTCATTAACAATTCCCTGATCTCAGAGAGGATACAGTTAATTTATCTTTCTTATATAAATTAAGTTTTAAAGGTATAGCAGAAATTTCCATAGTTGAATTTCATTCATTATAGCCCAAAGTAAATCTTGTACTTGGTGAATTTCTTCTTTCTCTGTCAGGAAGCTACACTGAAGGAAGAAGTGGGTTTCCAAGATCAGAATATTTCTTGAGACTTTATTTCTTTATGCCACATTATCTATCTTTTATCTATCTATCTATCTATCTATCTATCTATCTATCTATCTATCTATCTATCTATCTATCATCTATCTATCTATCTATCTATCTATCTATCTATCTATCACCTAACTACCTATTTTCATCATCATATTATTATTATCATCATCTATCTTATCTATCTACTAATCATATAATCCATCCATCCATCTATCATCTATTTATCTATCATCATCATCTATCTGTCATCTATAATCACTATCATATATTTGTCAATCATCTGTCATTTACCAATCAGCTATCATATTTATCTATCAACCAATCATATAATTAATCTATCATCTATCTATGTATCTATCTTCTATGTATATGTCTATGTATCTATCATCTATCTATCATCTATCTATCTATCATCTATCTATCTATCTATCTATCTATCTATCTATCTATCTATCTATCTATCTATCATCTATCTATCACCTGTATTTGGGCCATGTGTGTGCCATTGTAATCATGTGAAAGTCAAAGACAACTTGTAGGGGATCAGTTCTCTCCTCCCACATTTGTTCTGTGGATTGAACTCATGTCATCCAGCTTGGCAGCAAATACATTTATCAGCTGAGCCCTCTTGCTGACTTCAGATCATGGAAACCAGTAATAGAGAGTATTGGAAGTGATGACATCATACTGGAAAAAAAATGATCCCTTTTCCCCCAAATGCCCAGAAATATAAAGATTACCTATTGCTAAAGTGATAAAACCGGTCTTAGATCAGAAGCCCAATCCCATTTTACTTTTTAATAAAATCAAACAATTATTTACTAGTGTCCCATGGCTGGATATACTGTGTTTTCTGAAGAAACCAAATCTGCTTAGCTAGCATCTCAGTTTAGGATTTGAGAAAATGGCAACAATACGTTGTACTTGTACCTGTAGTTAAAGGTCAGTATATTTTTTATTTAAATAATATTTTATGGAAATAGAGAATAAAGGCAATAATGACATTTATCTAATTATGCATGCTGAGGAAGAAATGGAGCAATTGTTTAAAAAAAGGTGAACACAGGGATTGTTTTTTCCCCAATGTGCAAAGTATCACAAGGAAGCTTGTGGCTGTGAATCACTTTCCTCACGTCAGCATTTCAAGCAATGCTTCTTGTTTCTCTCGCCTGTCACTCTCTTACCACCCTCTAGGTGCAGTGTCCCTTTCAAGGATGACAAAGCCTTGCTCGGGTCTCTGAGAACACTGGTAGCACTAAAGAAAGAGGGACTGAACTTCCTTATTCTTGGCAGTTCTCCTGCTTGGCAGATAATCTAAAACTGTACAGAAACTGAATGTTTCCCTTTTCTTTCATTTTTTAAAAACATAATCAAAACCTACTAAGACCTTTCTGTGGGCTAATACATATAGCTTCCATTTATTCTCAATAATCTCTTTCTTGTCTTCATTTTAATATGACTGCTTATGTGAACATTGTTAGATAAGTTATTCATTTTTTATCATCCAGTATATCTACAATAACTGATAGGCTATTTCTGTCGATACATTGAACAGACTCTGAGTTAAGTCTTCAGTGCTTACTCGTGTCCCAACTTGTCTGTCTGTGCCTTGCTCTTGCACCCCGTTTCTCAAGCCCTTGGTGAGGATGAACTTCAAGCACTTTGTATTTGTTGTACAATGAAGGCAAGCTGCTAAGTAGATGCGAATGCTAATTCTGTAGTTACATTTTATTCCACAGGAAATTTCATTAGTGCTTTTAAGTACAGAAAACTAATTACTCCTTAATCACAAGTCCACAGAACTTAATCACCAACCACAAATAACTATGTTAAAGGGTAATGTTAGGGATTAACTGTAAATCAACAAAGCAGGCAAATTCTGCATTAAGACCAAAATTCAGGTGGAAATTCATGACCTGTGGTTGCTAATAAAGAAATAGATATCATTGTGTGTACTGGAACAGGGTCTTTCAATAATTTATTTCATTTACCAACAGTAAAATTTTTGCATTACCTTTGGGTAAGTCTCAGGCTAGACAATAATGAAATTGTCTCTGTTCTCCAAGAGATTATCAAATATTATGGGATCTGGACAGTTAAAGATAGTAACCAACATCCATGGTTTTGATGGGTGGACTGCTCAGGGGCTCTGCAAGGGTAACAGAGAAAACAAATGGCCTTGAGTTCCTTATCACCAAGGAGTGTTAAGCAGAAACCACATCAAGATTCACTCATGGCTTCCTTCATATTTGTGTGTGTGTGTGTGTGTGTGTGTGTGTGTTTGTGTGTGTGTGTGTGTGTGTGTGTGTGTGTGTGTGTGCGCGCGTGTGTGCGTGCACGTGCACATGTGCCAAAGGAGAATCTTTGCTGTCACTCATCAGGCACCATCCACCATGTTTTTGAGATGTTGAGACAGGGTTTCTGGATGGGTTGTAACTCACCACTTAGGCTCGGCTGGCTAGCCAGTAAACCTCAGGGATTACCCATCTCCCCATTGCTGGGATGCCAACTGCATGGATAATGGGATCAAGTTGGGTCCTCACGCTTACAAAGCAAGAAATAGTTTCCTGACTGACTATCTCCTCTGCCCTCCTTACTTATTTCTCTAGTGGATGTAGGTTTTCTCCAGTGTCATGTGCTGCAGTCTTCATGTGTACTTAGTTGGCAAGAGCCTTTTGCTAGCATCTCTTCCTTCAGTAATAGTATGTTGGCAATGGTCCTGTATGTAGTCTTTATACCAAGCAAACTGGAAAACACTACAAACCATGGCTCTAGAAAATTCCTCCAAAGACTGGGTTGTCATACATTTACCCCAATACCATGGGCTAAAATATTTCTGGATTCTACTAGAAAATGTAGAAGAAGATTGATTTTCTGTAATGCATAGACTCTAATAAGACACCCCTGCTCTCTTATTTACAGAGAAGAAAAGGCAGAAAACAAATTATTGTATCTCCATATTGAATCATCTTAACATGCACAACCCAAAAGAAGACTAAAAAGACTATTCTGGATGTGCATTTCAATACCAGGGTTTGCTGGCCTTCACTTGTCCTTTTGGGGACATCAGTAGGTAACTCAGGTCAGAGTACTATTCTAGAGGATGGTATTTTTCAGACTTGGCGGATTTCATTTTCCTGTCTCAGCCTGCCATCATTCTATGGGCATCTGAGGAAATGCAAGCTGTAGAACTGGGTAGAGGAACAGTGTTGAAGAATGCTGGCACTGGCCATGGAATGTCTCTGTTCACAAACTCATTATTATATCACAAGAGGAAAATCACATAAACTCTTCTTTGTACTGGGACTTCTCTTTCTCACAGCTGTGGTGATATTGTGTTCCCCAATATAGCATGCACCCTAATAAATTTATCTAGTGGCTATAAAAAAACAGCCACTAGACAGACATAGAGGACAGAAAACAATGGCATTCACACTTTTAATCCTAACCTTCTGGAGGCAGAGATCCATCCAGATCTCTGTGAGTTCAAAGCCACACTGGAAACAGCCAGGCATGGCGACTCACACCTTTAATCCTAGGAAGTGATGACAGAAAGCAGAAGGTATATAAGGCATGAAAACCAGGAACTAGAGCTGATTAAGCTTTTAGGCTTTTGAGCAGCAGTTCAGCTGAGATCCACGGGATGAGGACTCAGAGGCTTCCAGTTTGAGGAAACAGGATCAGCTGAGGAATTGGTAAGGTGAGGTGGCTGTGGCTTGTTCTGCTTCTCTAATCTTCCAGCATTGACCCCAGTACCTGGCTCCAGGTTTGTTTTTATTAATAAGACCCTTTAAGATTCATCCTACACACAGCTGGAGTAGTGGTGATAATATTTACAACTTCCTCCCTCCCTCCCTCCCTCCCTCCCTCCCTCCCTCCCTCCCTCCCTCCCTCCCTCCTCTTTCTTTCTTTCTTTCTTTCTTTCTTTCTTTCTTTCTTTCTTTCTTTCTTTCTTTCTTTCTTTCTTTCTTTCTTTCTTTCCTTCCTCCTTTCTTCCTTGCTTCATCTCTCTCTCTCTCTCTCTCTCTCTCTCTCTCTCTCTCTCTCATATTAATTGGAATAAAGATGTATTTTATCTTTTTGTATCTGCCTGGATCATCGTTACCTATTATAATTATTAATGCATACACTCATGGACTGGCAGTTTCCACAGAATGGGTCAGATATGGTCTATTCCATCCTTTCAAACACTTTTAAGACCCTCTAGAAAATATTGCTAACATGGGATCTTGACAAAAAAAATGACAAATACAAAAATTGGCAATAGAATTTTGGGCATTTGCCCAACTTCTCTATGACTTACCTTGAATATTGTGATGCACTATTTATCTTCTTAAATTGTGTTATGAGCAGTTATATGCCTTTGTTGTTTTCAGTGTAATTGAACTGGTTAAAATGCAGTGAAGCTGCAGCTAAGGCTGATTTGGAACTCACTTCAGAGCGTAAGCTGACCTCAAATTCACAGCACAGCAAAGCAGCTGAAAACCCCATTGCTTTACAGTGATGTAAACAGAGTCACTCAGAATTGCTTGCGGGGGTGCTTCACATCCAGAAGTCCCTGTAGTCTGTGGTTTGCAACAACGAATGCACAGATTATCCAAAGATGTAAAGCAACCATTTAGAGTTCTCAATCACATTGTTTCATTTTTCGTCTTTACTTTTTAAAGTATTTTATTGAATGTAGAGTATATGTGTGTGTGTGCACGGGCATATAGGTGCATATTTTTAGGCCAGTGGTCAATTTTAGGTATCTTCCTCTGTTTTTCTCTGCCTTAATTTTTAGAAATCAGGGAATCTCACTCAACCTGGAGTTGATTAGGTTGGCTGGATAGCCAGATTCCACTGGATTCCTTTGTTTCTGCTCCCAAGCAATGACACACAGATCTAGGACTGGTTTACACATAGGTCGTAGGGATCTGAACTTAGTTCCCATCTTCCTATTACCCCAACCCCTCATTTCTCTTCTGTCTCCATTTTCCTTTCTCTATTCTATTCCTTTTTTGTTTGTTTCTGTTTCATTCTTTGTTCTATTTCTGGTTTTATTCATATATAAACTTGTGGGGTTTTTTGTTGTTGATTTTTTTTTTCAGAATTGGAGATCAAACTTAAGGTCTTTAATAGGCAAGCACTCTACCTCTGAGTTGTATCTTAACCTGATCATACATTTGTTTGTTTGTTTTTCTATAAGGAGTCCAGCACTGTATAAGCACTGTGAATATACAGTTATATGAAAAGACTTGAAGCTTGTCTTGTTAAATATACAGTCTACAAAAGAAGACAGACAAGCAACCAGCCTATCCAAATATCCAGTGCAAGGTTCAACAGGAGAAATAATTAAGAGTATGGCTGAGTCACAAGGCAGGGCTCCTAGTCTGAAGGGTGATTGGGATGATCATGGAGAAAGCAACGTTCGAAGTTAGTTTTGATTTCTTGAAACATAGGTGATTGAAGCCAGAGCCTTGCACATGCTAGGCAAGCCCTCTACTACCAAGCTCATTTGTGACAGACCTCCAGACCTTAGTACAACTGACATCATGTTGGAGGCACCATTCTGACCTTACAGTGCAGCATGTAGGCCACAACACGTCAAAAAAGGGGGGGACGACAAAGATCTAATCCTTTAAAGACCCATTGCATAGATCCAGAATCCAGGCAAGTCAATCAATGTACTCCCCTTGATTTTTGGCTTGTTTTTATTCAGCTGAGAGAGAGAGAGAGAGAGAGAGAGAGAGAGAGAGAGAGAGAGAGAGAGAGAGAGAGAGAGAGAGAGAGAGATAGAGAGAGAGAGAGAGAGAGAGACAGAGAGACAGAGACAGAGAGAGACAGAGAGAGAGAGAGAGTTCTCTGGTGGACTTACCTCTCAAGACATGCCTAACAATTTGGATTTTCTTCTGGAGAATTGGTAGGAATCACATGTACTAAAGGTATATTGGTTGGTATGTGTGAGGATATGCCTCTGGTGAATGGAATAATCCATCTAGAGGAAAAAAGCCCTGAATGCCAGAAGGAGTTAATGTATTTGAGAATCTATTAGAACTTCAACAAGGCTGGAAGGAAGGATTAGAAAGAGGTATTGGGAGAGGAAAGCTGACCTTTGGTGAGAAGAAAGATTGTAAGGCATCATCTTATAAGACAAAGTTTATGATTATGCCTTTAACTCTAAAGGGGTTATGAGGCCACAAATTGACCAAGGAGATGTAATTGTCAGTGTTAGTTTGTAGAAAACAAGTTGCAGTATTGTGGGGGTGGGCAGTTGCCAGTCCAGAGTGAAACTCAGTTAGAATGTTCCTTTAGAAATAAAGGTAAGGATAGCTTTCAAGGCCCAGGAAGAGGTTCTGGTACACATCAGAGTTCAATTGTTATTTCTAAGAATTTATTTGGCTAGACTAAGAGACATACACATAGCAGGTGAAGCATTATTTCATGCTGATAAGAGTGTTTCCAGAAGACATTGGCGTTTGAATGGACCTAACAACAAATATCCACCCTCATAAAGTTGGGCTTACTCAGCCGTACTCCATCATCAAACAGAAGACAGAAAGAGTCTCTCTCTCTCTCTCTCTCTCTCTCTCTCTCTCTCTCTCTCTCTCTCTCTCTCTCTCTCTCTCTCTCTCCCTCCTCTCCCCCCCCCCTCTCTCTGATCCTGACTGAGGAAGTTCTGAGATATGAGTATGTTACAGAAAGAAGTGGCTGGGATGCCTATAGTTTAATACTGTGTCTATACTGCCTTTTCTCATCCAGCCTGCACCTACAGATTCTATTTTCAACTGACTGAAGAAGAGAAAACCACGGCCTTTTTCACAGATCAGTCTGTATAATAAGTAGGCATAGCCCAAAAGTGGACAGTTACAGCCCCGTATCCTATTTCTTGGACATCCTTGAAGAACAGTAGAAAAGAAAGATCTCAGTGAGCAGAAATTAAGGTAGTTGATTCACTTGGTTGTAAACTTTGATTTAAAGGAAAAATTTTATGTATGATTATTCACTGATTTGTGTGTGCTAGCTAATGGTTTGGCTGGATAGTCAGGGATTTGGAAGGGGCGTGATTGGAGAACTGATAAAGAAATTTGAAGAAGGTGGATAGACCTTTGTAAGGGCACAGGGTATGATGATTTTTGTTTCTCCCATGTCTGAGATAGAATCACACTTTTTTTTAAAAATCATGATTACCAAGTGAAATTTCTGCATCAGACTATGACGTACAATTGAGCAAGCAGGCCAGCATCTCAAATAGGCTCTTCCAAGCAAAATAGAATGGAACAAAATTACCCAAAATTGAAGGGTCTGAGAATCAAGAAGAAGAAATGGGGACGCCACCACTCATCCTTGCCCCCTAGTTAACTTTCTATTTCTGTTTCGTGATTTAATGATATATAGGCCTTAGTTCCACAGGGAGCAATGCTTCCACCAGGTAATCAAAAAATAATTGAGTTGAGTTGGAAACTAAGACCCCTTTTCAGTCACTTGGAACTCCTGAGTTAAAAGACTAAGGAGTAACAATGTCGATGAGAGTGATGGTCCCTGACTACCAGATAGTGCTGGAGGTCTTGCTCCAGACAAGTACAATGACCTTGGATGGATGTGTGAAGAAGAGACTGTGACCATGTGTTATTCAAACAAGTGGCCCGGGATAGCCTGGGCTGTAGCTGGAGTTTTCTCCAGTTCTGCCCATCCCCACAGACCCCACAACAGTTTATAAAATAATCACTCAGAAGCTCATATTAATTAAACTGCTCAGCCATTAGCTCAGGCGTACCACTGACTAGCTCTTACACTTAAACTCAGTCCATTTCTGTTACTCTGTATGTCGCCACGTGTTCTGTGGCTTTACCTGCTGCCTTTACATGCTGTTCCCTGGATGGCAGGCTGGTGTCTCCTCTCCTCAGCCTTCCACTTCCCAGACTTCTCCTCTCTCTTTGTCCCGCCTATACTTCCTGCCTGTCTACTGGCCAATCAGTGTTTTATTTATCAATCAACCATCCACAGCACTGGCCTGTTTTTATTTATATAATTTCGATGGTTTGCATGAACAGCTTTACAATCAGTTTTGCTTCCTTAAGTTTATAAAAATGGTTACAATAATTACCAGTTTGTTCCTTGCCTCTTTCCCTTTTCATTCGCCAACTTTCCCATCGGTAGGCATTGCCTTTTTGATCTGTATTCCTACTGTTAGAAGCATAAGCAGTGTTGCAAGCTACAAAGGAAGTTTTCGAACTATGTACACATACAGGTAGAGCAGTGTGTCCATTTGGCCGCATATGCAGTTACAGAGTCATGCAGAGGACAGACAATTTTGTCTCTTGTGGTTAATATTTATATCTGGTAGGGTCTGTGTTCTCATGATCAATTCACCAGCCAAAGCTGGATCAATCCATTCTACATTCTGTACTACTCCATCTCCTCTGGGGATATACCAGATTTTCCCATTTAGCCTATAGGCAACATAACTTGAAAACTTACTCTTAATAGTTGGCACTGTTTATCCCATGTTCTTGTGTCCTTCTCTCTTAAGTTCTTGGGGTATTGGCACAGTTGTTAGAAATGAGGAAACTGTGGGTTTCTATAATTCTACTTCATTCCCTGTCTTTAGACTGTGCCCATTAACTCCTGATACAATCTATTTAATAAAAATTCTGAAAGACTCTTTTGGTTAAAAATCATTCTTTGCAGAACAGTTATGCAAATATGTAATATTAAACTTCATGGCCTACTGTAACTCGTTCAGGCCAGCAGTATGGCTGGCATGGTGAAATCAAGGAGAGCAGGTAGCACATATTTTCCTGGGGTCATGCCCAGAATTATGCAGTGAACTGTCCATAAGTCCTTGCCAGGTGGGTCAGGGTCTCCAGGATCTTGCCACAGGAGAGTCATTTGTGCTATCCTCTGGCTTTGTTCCCCAAAGAAGTTGCATGGCTCCTGCCAAGGTTGATCTTGGCCTATGGATCCACCACTGAGACAAGGAAGAGTAAGTACATCTGGAATACAGTGTTACCCAGTCCTGTGACTGATACAATGAGCAGCTATTTTAGTACAATCTAGGCCAGGCATCAAGTGGCCAAGGCACTTTAGCAGGGAAGCCTTCCAGGTAGATAACATGACAATAAGCTGAGGTCCTTGCTGAAAGCAAAGGGAGTGCAGGATGGACCACAGATGTCAGTAATAAATACCAGCTCCAATTACATGGTGAATGTAGAAACAAGTGCTGAATTGCTGTAGTTCCCCCTTATTTTGCTGAGATGTGAATATCCACAGAGCAAACAACTATGTATTTTTTCCTCTCATACCCTTCTCATTAAGCATCAGATATATTAAATTTAGAATTAAAGATGTAGGCTATTTGGAGAACAATCACATCTCTTGGGGCATTATGCCCTCTTCTAGAAAAAGGATTAGTGTGGTTTTGGTTGTACACAGGAAAGTTTATCTGTTAGTTACAGCTATGGGTTTTTTTTTTTTATATATTTTTAATTGTAAATTAAGTATGTGTGTGCCACCTTGACAAACAATAGACTTTTGGTGGCCAATTTCAAACATCAGCGTGGCTGTGTTAATAGTAGGTAGCTGATAAAGCATTATTTCTAGGGGTAGTTATAAAGATATTTCTGGAAGAGATAGACGTTGAAATTGGGAGACCCAGGACAGATTATTAGCCTTTATTCAATGAAGGGGGGCATGGTCCAGTGGGCTAAGGTTCTGGATAGAACAAAACAGCAAAGGGAAGGCAAGTTCTCTGCTCTGCTCAGGAGCTGGGGTACCCATCTTCTCTTGCCCTTTCATGTCAGAATTTCTCTAGCTTTGGAGTCCATGACTTATATTGGTGTCCCCCAGGTTATGAGACCTCTTGACTTGAACTGAGACTCACTAATGACATTTCTGATGTGCAGACACCTGATATCCAGATACTCTGCTGTGGGACTTCAGTTTCTTTCCTCATGTAAGCCAATTCCCTTAATAAATTTTCTGTATGCATTTATTTTATTTTATTTATTTTTTTTTTTAGAAAACACTGCCTAGAGCCGGGCGGTGGTGGCACACGCCTTTAATCCCAGCACTCGGGAGGCAGAGGCAGGCGGATCTCTGTGAGTTCGAGGCCAGCCTGGGCTACCAAGTGAGTTCCAGGAAAGGCGCAAAGCTACACAGAGAAACCCTGTCTTGAAAAACCAAAAAAAAAAAAAAAAAAGAAAACACTGCCTAACACACACTGTTACTGGGCTATCATCATAGCATTTCAAAGCATGAACTCCAGAGTTAGGTGTCTCTTTAAATTCTGGCTTTGCTGCTGAAGCGATACGCTGCTTCTCATTTGTAAAATGGGGACTCATCTTCACCATTCGTCAGGGTGGATATGGAAATTTGGAAATGGTGGATTCATTGGTGCGTTTGTGGCTTTGTTTCATATTTACTACTTGAAATTTGCTTTCTTTCAGAAGGGGACAGAGATTTGGTCCTTACTCCTAGGGACATACACCCTACAGTTCCTATGTAGGAAGGAGTACCAAGTCCACCTGATGTGTGGAAAGCTTACTGTAGTTGTAACTTTTAGTGGGAACAGGGCAATTATTTCTTCAGATCAAATTCTAAAGCAATAGCAATTTTCAATATTCTTAATCCAGCTTCAGGAAACAGTAAAGATCATGTTTCTGGCTTGAGCAGCAACGTAGGAAACAACCCAAATCCCAGCTCTTAAAAGGGAAACACCTAAGTACTGTAGTTTATGAAAATAAGACTGTCTCAAGGATATTTCACCCTAACAGAGATAAACTTAAGGGCTGCTGTTTAGGCCATTCCAAAATATTACCACATTGGTAAAAGATTTAGAACATGCAAAAGTCCATGCCTATTGCCACCAGAATACATTTTTAAGTGTACTGATCCATTATTACATGACGCTTGAGAGCCTCCCTGTTTGACGAAGGGCAGCAATCTTCTTGGTACCAGGAAAAGCATCTACAACTTTCTTAACAGCTTCACTCATCTGGCTATAGAGCCTTCCTCATTTAAGTCGAAAAAGGGCAGAGAAAACGCTGAGAGGCAGTTTGATCTAACTCAACCTTTTCAAACGACTACACTAATTTTAAACATATGAATTTAACTGTATGTTTGCCCCTCTATAAACAGGGCGAACAAACAGTATATCATTTTTACACTTGAACTGTATTATGATTTTAATGCAGCTCAGGTGAGGTGAGGTCAGGAGATACAATTAAATAGATCTGGTACCAGCTGGAGATTAGGTTCTCTTTAACCATGCTTGGGTGATTTATCCATCAACAACTCATGTACTGCTCCATAAAAATTGATATCTGTTTAAAAATAGGTATTAAAATACAGTGTACTTTTAAAATTAGAGACTAAAATATTGTGTAGTTGCCAGCAGGTAGTTTATTTAATATTCATGTGCAATATGAAACAGAGAGAGTCTTGTTCCTAGAGTAAAAATCTATTAGAATAAATTTATCCTACTTTCTGATGTGCACAGAGCTCCTGTGCTTGGTTAGGCCCTTGGAAACAAATGTAGAAACAAACTTTTAAATCATTTACAAACCCCTGGCATGGTGGAACGGGGTCATATAATTACCTTATTCGTTAAACAGCTCTATCTGCTCGTTGGTGATTTATTTCAATGCGGTTCTTTCATGAAAGGCTGTCTACAAACAAAAACAGGAGAAAAGGGAAGCAGAAACGCCAAGTAAATGGGCTTATTAAGGGAAATACAAAATCCTGTTGTTTTGATATGTTCTACTGTTGACCTGAATAGTAGTTGTCAATCTTATGGTTGAATTTGGTTCCTATTTGATATAAATTCAAATATTTAGATTTGCCACATTCAAAGCCAACTTGCAACTCTAAAGGGCAACCGTTTGTCTACTAATATGCATATCAAAAAGTTAAACAAATGAACATTTAAAAATAATATTTGATTAACCATTCACTGAAAGAAAAGTAATTCTGCCTGTCTCATTCAGTAATTTATATAGTGTAGTGATCTGCTTGTCAATAATGAACAAATTGCCCTAATATATTACTATAATGCTTCATATTCATTAAGACATCTGCCAACTTTTCAAAAAACCTTTTCCATTTGAGACTTGACTTATAATTGTAGAGTCCCTTGGGGGAGTTTCAATATTATTCTAATCAATTTTATCCACAATTGCAATATGGATGATTACATAGCAATGTAATTTCCAAAGTTACCTCCTCACATTAGTCATCTGCACAGAGAGGAGACAATGCCAACATCTCCAGAATGTGTTTTAGAAAAGAAGCCCTACAGCTATGGAGCAGAGTATTTTTCATCATTCAAATGCATCACAACATGAATATGTATATGTACAGATACGCTTATATAATTTACAACCACACTTCAAAACTTTATGGTCTATAACATTTATATGTTATTTTTATGCAATAAAATGATAATGGATTTTATAACCATAAGAAACAAAAGTTGGAAAGTCTTCCAAGATGGACTTCCTGCACATAGATGGTAGAGGTAATGCCATAGTCAGTGTTCTTTCATTTTTTCTGTTATTATTTTAAATAATAAGAGTTAAATGGTAGTTCAATGGAATGATGGAAAAATAAAGGTGTCTCAGCTTCACTCCAAAGGGGACTAACATTCAGCTAGCTTCTACTTGTTCATTTGTGTGTGACAGGGTCTTGCTATGTTGCCCAGACTGGCTTCGAACTTGTGTTCCTCCTGCTTCAGCCTCCTGAGTGTTGGGATTATAGCATATGCCAAATTGCCCAACCAAGCTTCTATTATCAACAAGGATAAAGTCTTGGCTCTCATCTCTTCTATTTATCTCAGTTTAAACCTTTTTTTGATAGAGGTGGTGAAGGGATCTGCTCCTGATGGTGGACCTCCATACCCTCTTTGTCATGGTCTTCCATCTGCTGTCCTATGTCAGGCAAGCTTGCCATCAATTCAGCAGTGAGTATTCAATGACATTGATGAAGACTCAAATAGATGTTTGCAATGCATTGGAGGGTAAAGAAAAGAGTTGAAATAAACTGATGGGAAATGGATTGAGACAGCATCTAAGAAGGCCAGTGACCATCAGTTGCCTCTTTTCATCAGGTTTTCCACTCTCCCAGTTTATTTTTCCCTATATAATAAATAGTAAAAATGAATCCCAATTCTTAGGATTCCACACTCAGGGTTCTTCCTGATTTTCACAACATTTATTTATTACTTTAACCAACATTTTTAATTAGTTAAAAAAATACCTTAACCTTAGAACCTTGGTTTAAATAAGTAAACTTAACATCACTGGCTCCTAGTCAACCAAAACAGGTACCAATTCATCATTAAATTAAATAAATGTGTTACAAACATTTATTAAGGTATAACATTAAAATAATTATGTTGTTTATATGTAAGAATATTCATTATGTTAAAACTTTCAGTTTTGTTTAAATTAAGTGTTATCAAAATAATTTGACAAAAATATTAACAAGCTTCAGCTGAGATTGAAAAATCAGGATTTTTAAAAAATAAATTAGAATAATAGGAAAAGTGACATAAGCAAATATATAGACCAAATTTTAGAGATAGTAATGGGAAAAAACACATTCAGATATGATAAATAGATACATTTGATTGGAATTCAGAGGTTATGGAAGACAGAAGAGAAAGGATTAGGTTATAAGAATATGGTAGAATGGTGAAAATCTCATTATAAATTACACGACTGTCTCTGATCCAGCAAGATGGCTTAACACAATAAGATACTTGGCGCACAGGCCTGGTGACCTGAGTTTCAACCCCCAAACATGCATAAGGGTGGAGGGAGAGAACAGACTCCACAAAGATGTCCTCTGATCCCCTTGGTCATCGCACACATGCTGTCCTTTACATTATACACACATATATAATATGTTTATATTATAATAATATAAAGAATAACAATAACAAATAAAAATAAATATGGGGCTGTCTTCCAAACAGCATCAGTATAATGGTTCTGAGCTAGAGAAATAAAACTCAGAAGGACCCTCTGAGATAAAAGTGGTAGAGAGTCTATAATGGATGGAAGGGGAAGAGAATCTGGCAAGAAAAGTAAGAAAGCTACGGACATGATCTATGTGTTTTAAATGGTAAGTGCCCAGAACAAAATCACATAATTTATAAATGAAGACTTTAGAATAAGTTTTGCAGCAGTTTTCATGTTTTTATAAAACTACCAGATGGAGGGTAGGGGGTAGGGGATGAGAACATAAGGGAATGGGGTGGTCGAGCTGGAACAGGGATGGAGTGGGAGAGCAATGAAAGAGACACCATGATAGAGGGAACATCATGGGAATAGGGAGAAACCGGGTGCTAGGGAAGTTCCCAAAAATCCACAAGGATGACCACAGCTTAGACTACTAGTAACAATGGAGTGCCTGAACTAGCCTACCATGGTAATCAGATTAGTGAACACCCTAACTGTCATCCCAGAGCCTTCATCCAGTAACTGATAGAAGCAGATGCAGAGACCCACAGCCAAGAACCAGGCTGAGTTCCAGGAGTCCAGCTGAAGAGAGAGAGAAGAGGGCATCAAGACCATGATGGGAAAATGTACAGAGACAACCAAAACAAACTAGTGGGACCTCATGAACTGTCCATCAATAGCTGTGGAGCCTCCATGGGACTGGACTAGGTCCTCTGTATAGGCAAGAGAGGTATGGAGCTTGATCTGCTTAAGGGGCACCCTGGCAGTGGGATCAGGACCTATCCCTGGGACATGAGTGGGCTTTTTGGAGCCCAATGTCTATGGTGGGACACGTTACACAGCCTTGGAACAGGGGAAGGTGCTTGGACCTGCCTCAACTGAGTGCATCAGGCTCTGCTGACTCCCGACGGGAGGCCTTGCCCTGGAAGAGGTGGGAATGGTGGTTGGGATGGAGAGAAAGACTGGGGGGTGGGGTGGGAGGAAGGATGGGAGGGGATCTTTGGTATGAATAGAAAATTTCTTAATAATAAAAAATAAAACTATAAGCTTCAGTAAGAGGTCTCAGTCTCTTTATCATATACATGTGTACACATTTTCTCTCCCACAAAAAAAGGGTTTGGCAAAACATTTATCCTTGTTATTTATGGTATTTGACATCTTTTTAGTATATTCTTTTTAAATTATAGAAAATGCTGGTGGAAAGACCATTCTATGTATCTTAAGATTTTTCTGACCTGCTGCAACCTTTTGCTGATAACACACAGATCTGGTGCTGCCTTTATTCTTTGGAAGGTAAAAGTCAAGCTCAGAGGCTGTTCTGATTTCACTGCTAGAGACCAGAAACCAGGCTTATGGACTTGAATTACACCACACAATAGGTAGGGTGTTCTGTAGAAGAAAGGGACCACCAGGAATAGAACGGAGAAGGGCTTTAGGTGAAAAGTAAGTAATACAAAACTCACTAACCCTGAAAACTTAAAGTCAGCCAAGGCCTTGTCCCCATGTAATTGGGTGAATGCATTTGCCATGGGATTCAAAGAATCTGTCTTGGGAGAGGAATTCAGGTCACACTGAGTTTAGGAAGCAGAAAGACCGTTGAACTGCACATTGGGTAGCTGCAAGAGTCAGTATCCACATGAAGAAATTTACGGATTATCTCCTGTGGAAACATTACATTGTGTTCGATGTAATAAATGTGTGGAATGTAACTTGAATTCTAAACATGAGTAACAAGGTGTTCAGAAATAATTCCAAGAGGAGTAAAAATCAAGTTTTGTACATGAGACACTCTTGTTCAAAATTTTATTGGTGGTGCTTGACATTAAACTATTATTATTGCTAAATAGTCAATAAAATGGATTTTAAAGAACTTCACAGTTATTAATCTCATATTTGATCCACCACTTCTGCACTGGCTTTTATGCTGACCTACACGTTTTCATCGGTAACCCATGTGTGCATGAGTCTGTGTCTGTGTGGAGCGTTCACTGGACATAGACCAATATTCCCTTTTGTTTTTCCTTCACTAGAACTCTTTAAAGTAGCAGGTTGCCTCTCACCAGATTACCTCAGGAAAGCAGCAGCTTCTGACAGGGAAGTGAGCAGCTGTGTGGCAGCTTACGGCAACTCTGTTATTTTGCACTGATCTAGCATTTTAATATAAATGGCTTAAATACAACCTGAAAATAGTCATTCATCTCCAGCAAGCTCCACAAAGCTGGTTAGCATTTAAGCTGCTCTATTTATGGGCTGCTTCGATTTAGGTGTTTTCCTTCCGGTTATGATAATTGGGGTGACTTTCATACTGTCATTTGTTGGGGATGAACAAGCTGAGGCTCAAGTATTATGGCAGTGGAGAGAAGTATGCAGTCCAGGAGTCCTTACGGTTTATGCTTTTGGGGATGCTTCCTGTGGCTCCCAGTGAGCTTTGATCATGTTTGTTTGTGGGTGTTTCATCTGCACTGTGGCTGTGCACCATGTGCCTGCCATGAATGCCCTTTGAGGTCAGAAGAGGGCATCAGATCCTGCTGGATCTGGAGTTGCAGATGGTTTTGAGCCAGCATGTGGGTGCTGGAAGTCAAACCTAGGTCCTCTGGAAGAGAAGCTAGTGCGCTTAGCAGCTGAACCATCATTCCAGGCCCGCCTTAGTTTCATGTGTATGGAAAGTAAGTCAGTGAAAATGACAGGCGGGTTATCATGGAATCAGAATTTATATTATAGCCAGAGTCACCTATCTTTTCCGTCCTGGATTCACTCTAGATACAGGGATTCTTGTTACTCTGAGCCTTCATGTTTATATGGTTTGGAATCTATAAAAGGGATATAATAGTCTCTAACATCTGTCTTCTAAATCATAGGAGAAATTTCCTAACTGTCCATCTCTTCCACTAATTGAAACCTGTACCTTACCTAACTTTTCACCATTGTTCATTCTTGCTCACTCACCATCGTGATGAATTATCATCTGATTCATGTTCCTCTGACCAGTGACTGAACCATACAACTCACGTTTGCTACCCAGCACACCTAACAAAATGACCACATTAAATAGTCTGATAGGCTATGAGCAGTCTCTTGTCATAGAGGTAAAGCAAAGGACGAAAGAGAGGTGAGGCAGACAACGAAAATTCAGCTTTCCTGGACACTGTGACAAGGTTGCACCATTTGATTTTTGTGACTATATAAATAAGGAACAAATGATATTTTAATTAACTACTCATCTTGAGAGTTACTTCATCCTTGCCTACATGAGAAAGAGTGAAGAATGAGATAATGGAAGGGGCTGCTTTCTAATGAGACTTCAAGACATGAATAGATATCATCAGTACTACTACTAGAAGGCTATCAAAACTCAGGTTTTTTTTTTTTTCATGCTGAATCAAAATGGCATATCTTAAAAGCAAGTAAGTAAAATAGCTTTGCCAAAATCACATTTGTGTCAAAATGGACACCATGCCAAGAAACTTATAATCTAATGGAGTATAACCCCACACATCACAGGGTAATGTCTTGAGACAAAACACACACACACACACACACACACATATATATGTTGTGTGTGTGTGTGTGTGTGTGTGTGTGTGTGTGTGTGTGTGTGTACCTATAGTGAGCACATGGAGGTCAATTCTCTTCTCTCACCACATGGGATCCAGGGACTGAGCTCAAGTTATCAGGCTTACTGTAGGGAGGATAAGTGATGTTTCCTTCTGGGATCAGGTAGGTAAGGACCAGGGATACTGTGCAATATCTTGCAATGTGTAGATTCATTCTTCTCACTCTCTAAGGACATCAATAAGTGAAGAAATCTGGAATTAGAGTCATACAGATTTAAGGGAATAAGACTGACTGATGTTTTTGAGACAGTGTAAGAATAAACCCAGAAGAAAGGGGAACATAGAGTTCTGTCCTAAAATATTCCTAAGTAGATTTTCAAATACAATAAATGACCTATCTGTCTCAACAAATCCTCTATTGAAGTTCTACCTCCTGACTGTGAATCTGACCCAATGAGCCCAATTCTAGAAATTTATCTTGTGGAAATAATCTAAGAGAAAGACATTGTCACAGGCATGTTCTGTGCAGTGCTATTTATAACCTAAAGTGTATCCCTTAACAAGATAAATTGATTTATCTTGCAGCATTCCAGAGAAAAATGTAGATTCTGCAATCAGAACTGATACTCAGTGAGGTTGAGGCAGAAAACATAAATTCAGAGCCTTAATTTTGCTCTAAGATTAAATATATTTATCTCTAAATGAAATTTAATCTGCTCTGATTTCTTACCTGTCTGGCAGAAATTTAACCATAGTTATTATTGGATGTTCCCTCCCATGTGGTTATAAAAGACTCTTGAAGTTACTCGGGGCTGGATCCCTGGGGGTGGGACTAGGTTGAGAGTGTGAGGGAGCCTCTGTCTTTCTTTAGTGTTGTATCCTGAATATGTGATGATGTTCCTGAGTCCTGGCACCCACAGCACAGATGCCCTTAGAGACTTCTTCCCTTACTTCATTTCTTTTTCCCCATGGAGGGACAGTACTGTCTGGAATCACAGAAGAAACTGTCTCCATCTGCTTGGAGGGGCTTCAACTTCCTTCTGGTCAGATCCTGTTCTGTGCTTTTTTTTCTTTGTCTGAATCTCTTCTGTGTGGGCTAAAAGCCCCAATTCCTTCACTTCTTGTTTTTCTTAGGACCAAAAAGGACAAAAACTCTACAAAAATTTTTCGTGTTTTTACAGTAAAATACAAAAACAATTACCAGCTTGATTTAATTTTTAAAAGGATACTCATATTACTTAAAGATGTGGGAGAGGAGTTAAAACCAGTAAGCAAGAAAAATTAGAGTGTATTCCAAAGAGTTGAAGTATCCTGTCTCTAATATAGGCAGAAATTCCAGAAAAGAGGGGACAAACACAGCCTGATAAAGGCTTGAATTTGATTACTAAGAGAACACCAAGATGATGAATCTTCAAGTCTTTACTTTTGGGAGCACAGTAAAAGATGGATTTAAATCACAGATGCACAAGAATGAAGACAGTCAGATCAGTTTGCCTTAGAATCTGGTAGTGAAGTGAAGAAATGGTAATTGTCACGCTTACTAGGACAGGGTTGAGACAGTAGCCCTTAAGACCTGAGATCTGGATGTGCTGGCTTTCTTGGTTCCTGGATCCTGGACATTGGAGGAAGACCTAGCAGAGTTCTCTAGAGAACACTGTTGGACAGCACCTCACCTCTCCCAGACCCTGTAACCTATCCCTTTACTTGTAAGTTACATCACAAAATAAACCTCCCTTTTAACTGAAAAAAAAAAGAAAAGAAAAAAGAAAGAAAGAAAGAAAAAAAAAAAAAGAAATGGGACTCAGGCCAGGTGGCGGTGGCGCATGCCTTTAACCCCAGCACTCGGGAGGAAGAGCCAGGTGGATCTCTGTGAGTTTGAAGCCAGCCTGGTCTACAGAGTGAGCTCCAGGACAGGCACCAAAATTACACAGAGAAACCCTGTCTGGAAAAGCGCCCCTCCCTCCCAAGAGAAAGAAATGGGTCTCATTGGGATAGACCATAAGTCAAAGGAAATTCATATAATTTTAAATTTATTAATTATATAAGATCTACATAAATCTATAAGACAAAAACAGAGGCTTGCCTTGGACAAGGAGAGTTGGAAGACAAGGAAGAGATGGGAAAATTGAACGGGAAAAACAACAAAAGAGTATAGTATTATAAGTCCTGGTGAAGGGGTTAAACTTTGCAAGGAGGAAGGACAACTCTTTGAAACTAGAAAGGGTATAAAACATTTTTCACTAAATATCTGAAAATAAACACTCTCCTCAAGTCACCTCCAACCTTCTGGAGTATAGAGAGAGCTATTCTTTTAAGTTGGCTGAGTAATTTCTGGTAATTTCAAGGATTTTCTTCCAAATCATGAATTTTATATAGTTCATTAAAGCAAACTAGTAATGAAACAATCTTAGATTTGTGTTAATTTTTGTCTGATATACAGATTCTCATCTACATCTAATGTCATTGTAAATGCCAACACACGGGAACATAAAATCATTCTTTTAAAGAAATGAATTATGATCCTACCCAGAAATACAACCCATGCATCAACCAGATTGACACAATTGTTTTTATTTCTAATAAGGACCTTCATTTACTTAAAATGTTGCTACCTAGACATTCTATTTCTCTTTTAAGCATATAAGACTATTGATATAAAGAGAAAAGGAAATTGCATTAGATCAAAAGTCATTGGAAGTATTAACTAGAAACTTGTAGGGCTACACAGAATCTTAATCTTGAAAATGCAATAAGATTTGCCTCTGTCATAATAACCATAAAAGACAGATCAATATGATGGAGTTAAAGTCTGTTCCACAAATCTTTATGTGGTGTACCAATTAGGATATACATAAGCCATGTCCACAAGGCTGAAGAATCAGCTTTGAACACTCCTCCAAATGAGTTCCCAACAGAGTCCAGCTTGTGGCTGCAGGGACAGTGGGTTATATACAGCATAGAACAGGCAATTATTTGTCTATTGATAAACATAATCCAGTCATCGGGATCTTAGATTTTGAAGGCAAAGTTGTTTTTAAATCAAAACAAGACAGAAACTTAAATAATAACCATAGGCTGAACTATATGTGGCCATTAGTTATGAAATCTGGTAGCTGGCATTATTCAAGGATGATGTAAGGTTTGTTACTGGATTTGTTACTTTTTTCCCTCTTCTAATTGGCCAGTTGTCCAAGTACCTAAGCTTTTAAGTCTAATACTGACTATGCACAAAGTACCACCTAAGACTATAGAAGATTCAAAGATGAGAATGGGCCCTGACATTCAGTTGCTTGATGAGGTAATATGTTACTTTAAAACTCAGTAGAAAGCACTGTTCAGCATTATCATTAATGTTCAAACACTATGAAAAGCAAGAGAGGAAATATTTATATTCCTACTACCACTTATAATATAGTAAGGTGTATTATATTTAAATAAAAATTTCAGTGTTTTTCTTTATTATTACAGAACAGCACAATACCTGACTGATGAAAATTTGGTATAAAATAAATGTTTGATTAAATAAAACTGTAAGAATGTAAGTTTTAGAAAGTGAAGAGATTACTAATGTAAGGAAAAGTTGATTGCTTTCTGTAGGAGATGCAGATCTGACAAGTAGTCATGGTCCTGCTCCCTAAGAAGCTTCTAGTTGTTAGAATAAGACCATTGAAGACCTTCAACAAATTTGAACATGTTTCACAATGAAACTTTGGAATATAACAGTGAATGGCTCCTTATCTTAGTGTCTAATAAATTCATCAAGGGATGAAAAGGATGCTTTACCCATGTTTTCTGACATATCAGAAACAGTTTGAGAAGTAGGGCTTTGCCAGAAGCATCTAAGACTCAGCCTTCTAACACGATCGTCGGAGGGCTGGAATGAATAAACTCCTAGTCATGTTTTGCTTATATTGTTGGAATTTAAAACTGTTTTCCTTGGATTTTAATTTCTTTTTGAAGTTATCTTTGTTGTTATTTTCAATTCAGAGTTGGAGAAGAGGCAAATTAAAATAGACAAAGAGTTTAATATGGAAAAAATGGGTATGTAGTAATGAGAAAACAAGAGAGAAATGGGTCAGATCATGGAAGGAACCAAGGATCTGCACAGAGACAAAGCTTGTGGACAATAAAGTGTCTTGAAGAAAATAGGAAGATTAGTCTTCAATTCTTGGCAGGAAGACTAGGACAGAGAAACCTCAGAACAATCACTTAGTACCTCTTTGGAGCTCCAAGACCACAGGTTCCAGTGGAGTATTGACTCTTTGGTACACACTCATACAAGCGATATGAATAATGAGTCACTGAGTTCATGTAATGGTCATGTGTTTTTTATTGAGAAAGTCTTTATCTGACAACATTCAAGCAAGACGCCTTGAAAGCTAGCTGTACGGTTCATGTACTGTTAATGTCTTCCATGAAGAATGCCTCGGAGGAATTTCTAGTGTATTCGTAATCACTGGTATAAGAAGAATAAGGCAGCTAATTTACAATTCATCATTCCGTCATCCTTCTCCCCATGGGTAGGACTAGTAAACACTGGGTTAAGGTGGCGAGCCTGCTGCCAAGGGGAAGGCTAGCAGGTCTTCAAGATGAGTTCATCTCACTATTGTTACCACACACAACTTACCTAGTATATCAGTACATTGAATTAAGAAAAATTGTACTTATTTTTTAAATTTATTTTGGTTAGAGAAATATTTCTAATGATACTTCTGGTTCACATGTTTGCAGTTGGCTTCCTCAGTAGACTAACAGCTTCTAGAGGAAGGGATGGTATCATCCATGTCCCATAGAATGCCCTTGAGCACTTCCTGTTAATGTATACAATTATACAAGGAATGCCATGGGGGAACTCAAGACACCTGCCGTCAGAATCTTTCCTTAGGTAGAAATGCCATATTGACACAATTATTTCATATTTTATACAAATAAAGTCAAATTTCAGAGACGAACAAAGGAAGCAGCTCACCCTCACTGAGTGCTTTGCTCTGAGGGAATGCTACTTCCTCCTGTTTTACAGAGGACGCAGCTGATGGAAGGAGAGATCAAGCCCATTTTCCAGGAGACCACAGTTACTAAAAAAGGCAAGGAAGGATTGGAATTCAGTCCGATTTTAGAGCCCATAGGTCAGCACTTTTTTCCAGCGAGGGGCCAGAGAGTAAATATTTTAGGCTTGGCAGCCCATACGGTCTCTGTCACAATCAGTCAACTGTGCCGTTTATCGAAGAGCACCATAGACAGTATGCAAATGAATGAGCATGGCTGTGTTCCAATAAAACTTTATTTATGGACACTAAAATTTGAATTTCATGTAGTTTTCATGTGTCACAAAATAGTATTCTTCTCTTGATTTTTTATCCCCTTAACCATTTAAAAATGTAAAATCATTCTTAGATTTGGCCTGTACATATATGAAAAAGGGGGTTCTGGTTTAGGTCCACGGGTTATTACCTTGATTGCTTGCTGCCCTCTGAACATACCACACTTTTTGGTTGCTAGAAAAGGAATGTAAACTCACCTAAAATGCACTTGTACTTTATCATATATATGCAAAATTTTAGGTCTTCTGACTCTTCTGCTGAATTGAAAAAAAAAAAAAAACTCAAGGAAACACTCAAAGGTTTTAGGACACACTGAAAATTCCTTACTGGCCTCATCCCCCTCTCAGTATTCCAAAAGCTGCCCCAAGTGATGAACGTGAGAGTAGAAGCCTGGAGTCACAGAACCCCAAATTCAGAACAAGAAGAGAGGTGTGGCCTTGTTGGAGGAAGTATGTCACTATGGGTGGGTGGGCTTGGAGGTTTCAGAAACCCATGCCGTTCCCAGGAGCCTTCTGTCTCTTCTCTCTGGCTTGTGCCCGTGGAGCAGAGTTAGCTTTCAGCTGCTGCTCCAGCCCTGTGCCTCCCTTGCCTGCTGCCACATCCTTTGCCATGAAGGTCACAGACTCACCTTCTGAAACTGTAAGCAAGTCCTCAAATAAACATTTCCCTTTATAGGTTGCCTTTGTCATGGTGTTTTGTCACTAGGTCACGGAGACAACCTGCCCTCTTCATGTCATGTAGAACTGGGGTTGTCTGTCTGTTAGCCAGTCTGGTTTGGTGGAAAACAGAAATCAGTCCTCTCTTTATCAGGAGACAGTTCCTCACCATGGGTTTTCCCACTCAGGTTTCCATGGTTGTTCAGCTATAGAAAGCTGTGTCTTCTCTAGCATCTACAACATGTCAGTGTTCATTATGTTTGGTTCCGTGGGAGGGGAAGGCTTGTAGGACAAGCTATGTGGATATTCTAGTCCTGTTGAACTGAGAAAATAAAGAACTTCCTAGTCATCTGGTTGGTGACATTACATCTCTGTCCATTTCATTTACACTAGAGAAGGCTGGCAGAGGGGTGAGGCTTTTGTTCAACTCGAATCAGAAGATGAGGTAAAATTGGCCCTTAAACAATGACAGAGAAAACACAACCTATATACATCCAGATGTTCAAACTAATCAGAACTTCCCAGAGTCCACAGAGGTGGACTGGAAGTTGAAGCATAGGGTTGCAAACTGTGGCACCACAATTGCTGACACCCAAATATAGTGCTGCTTCAGAGCCTTCTGTGTGGATGCAGAAAGGAAAAAAAATGTTTAGGATCTCCCCTGGATTGGAAATCGTGCCAAATGGGAGCATATTGCCTATAGTTCAGAGGGTCAGCTAACGGGAGGCCTTCATGCAGTTTGCTTTGCAGAAGTTAGCTTAAGGGGCCCCAGAAAAGCAAAAGGAGAGATTAGGGAATACTTAAGTCATAACATTCAACAGCAGTTGGGAGAACAAGTAGATATCACTTGGATCCACCCATCCACTGGAACTGGGACCCTGGCTGACTAAAGAAAATGATGCTATGGAGCCATGAGGAATACAGTAGCCTCAATGACAAATACAGCTTTACCACTGGTTTTGGAGATACGTCAGTTATAGTCTCCCAGGGATGTACAGTCACAGATACAGAGGATAAGTTCAAAGTACAAGGCATCCACTGCCACTACATTCCTTTACATAGCCACTACAGAAAAGTCTATGTGGCTATGACTAGTTTTAAGCTATTTAACTCTAGAGGAGGCTGTATGTCATTTTGTACTGTGAGTTTCAGTTAAAAAAAAAATCACCTCTTCAGTGTTTCCTTATGCAAACTTTTTTTCCTAGTAAGTAATATTGAATAAACTGAACCTTTTCCTCTGTTTTCCTGATGAACATTTTGGTAGTGTTGTAGTTCACTTCTCTGCTGCTGTCTGTGATAAAGCATTGTCCAAAAGCAACTTGGAGAGGAAAAGTTTTATTTCAGCTTATAGGATGTATTCTATCAATGAAGGAAGTCAGGTAAGGAACCCAAGCACAATGGGAACTTGAAGGAGAGACGAAGGATTGCTCTTCACTGGCTTAAAGTCAACTATCTCTCTTATACAGTCCAGGTCTACTAGCGTAGGGATGGTACCACCCATTGTGGGCCTGGTCTGTAAAGAAAATTTTATTTCTATATACCTTGAGTTAAAGAGCATTGAATTCCCCAGTTTGAGAAAGAATTGGGTGGATGTGATAACTTTCAATTAGAAAATAATCATGTCTTAATTTGTGTTTTCTAAATTGTATAATAAAATGCATACTTGAAGAAAAACACATCAGGGGCTGGGGAATATAGCTCAGTGGTAGAGTTTTCACTTAGCAGGCACCAGGCCTTCAGTACGAACCCCATTATTGCCCCTCAAAAAAGGAAATAATGGAAATATATGAGGGTAATTGTTTTGTCTGAAGTATGAGTCAAGTAAATTTTAAGTAAAGACAGGCAGAAATATCATTGTGATCATGCTATAATATACTAAAGAATTCTTAGGAAAGAAAAAGATGATTTTTCCCTACTACCAGAATGGTAGCTAGATCCATATTTTTTAAATTTCACAGAGATGTGCCACAGAGAGCAACCAAATATAACAACTCCCGTTCACAACCACGCTGAAGCAACTTGCTTCCTGCCATTTCTCTCTCTGGTGATATTCTGAAGTGAAAATGAAATACAGATACTATCAAACTGTGGCTATGACAGATGAAAAAAAAAAAGACACTTCTGTTTTACTGAAGTGCATTTGTTTTCCTCCTCCATCCTGCAGGAAGCATCACAAACCCAGAGTCCCTGAGAGATGGATTTCACTGGGAGGCGGAATGCTAACTTTGCTCAAAGATGTGTAAATGCCACGTGCGCAGATGGTCCTTTTGCCTATTCATAGGAGAGGCTCAGAAACACACATGCATCTTCTGTGGTCAGTCATAACAGATTTGTTCTAAATAAGCCACACTGTTTTGCAAGATGGCAGGGAACTGTCAGGCTGTATTTTAAGCACAAATGTTTCTGCCAGACAGACACAGCATATACCATGTGCTTCAGGAACACACACACACATTGATCTGAGGACAGAATATGGACCTTGTGTTGTCATTTTGTGGCTCAGACCAACAACCCTGCATTGCCGTTCTCACGCAGACCTCAAGGACTTCATGGTACTCATTAAACATATAGAGCCTAAAAAAAACCAGACAGGCCGACATATAGAAGGACAGATATTTTTCTTTTACATAGTAATGTTTCTTTGCCATGCCTTATTCTGCATATTGCTCTTGAAGGTTGTTATTTTGGGGGGATATCTAATAATAGTCTCCTACCTAACTTTTTAAAATTTCCATTTTTAAAATAGTATAATTTAAAAAGCAACTATTTACAATTGATGTGCTATTGTGTATTACCAGGTTAACTATGATCGTTCAAGCTTACTATGTAAGGTAGATATTCCCAGAAAGAAAACCTTAGTCAATAGAAATTTACATGTGAGAACAGAAGTAACAATTCATGTGACTACTACATTTCAGAGGTTAAATATAATGTGGGATAAGGAAACAAGACCATTTGTGTTCTAAACTGATTGGACAAGAACCCTGCAAGTTACAGTTTCAAGTCTGTGGAATGGTGAATCCTTCAGGAAGAGGCACCCTGAAGCAGCTAGACAAGCCAGCAATATACTGCAAGGAGAGAACTCCTTGTCAAGGAGGAGTGGAGTTTTGAACATTGATTGGAGAAGAAGGGAAAACATGTTGCCCAGGGAAGCTAATACTTTAATAAAATAGTGCTTTGCATCCACCAAACAGGGCTAGCAGGAGCTGCCAAAGGCATATATGTTTTGAACTTGATTGAAAGTTCAAAAAGATAAGCAGGTGTAGGAGAGAAGAAAACAAGGTCAGGGAAGACTGAACACAGCATACTTACTTTATGAACTCTGCTCAAACTAGCTTGCAAATTTACCTTTTTGAGCTTATGAGATGTCACACAGGTAAAAGAAGATCCCTTGAAGTTTTTCTAGTATTCCCAAGCTAAAATAAAGTTGATTTCTTAGTTTAACCAAGCTATTTCAAAGAAATTCTCTCCTGGCCTGCAAATAGGGTGTGATAATGACATCTAACACATTTCTAGTTAAAGAAAATTTTAATGGATTAAAAAAAAAAAAAAACTTTTCACATCTCATGCAGATGTAACCCAAAGCTCAATTCAGCAGAAGTATTTTTGTTCAAACTTTTTGAAAAGATGTGCCATTAAAGAAAATGTTGAAAGTCCACAGGGATGGATGATGTACAAGTTCCAGACAAGTCTCATAAATATTTTTATGACCAACTTTGTTTATTTTCTGACAGAAGCTGAAAATGTGGGTATTTTATATGGAATTATTAAGGCAGATTTATATGCAGTAGATATCAGGCAAAATTAAGGCTAAGGTACAATATCTTTTTATGAGTTTACATGCAATCAAATAAAATACATACATGAATAAAGTGCCACTCACCAAATAGTCAAAATTTTTACTAGCAAATAACATCACAAGGACAAATGGACATTTGGGACCTTAGTAGTGAAAACAACTTTAATATGTTTTGACTATTTCAGAGAAAATGTTTGATATGAAATAGGAAACCATTTTTATTATGTCATTGAAATCAACATTGCAGGATGAAAAATCAGAAATGGAAATTTGGAAAAATTGGGTACACAGGGCAGAAATTAAAATATGACATCTTAATAAACTACTTTAAAACCAATCAGGAAATCCAGCTATGTATTTGTAGCCTGTAATGCTAATATCAAACCAGGCCTGAGGCATTTCCTGGGGGATTAATGACCAGAGGGAATTAATGGCCCTTGGCTTCACCTCAGGCCATCTACTTTCCCAGCCAGTCATTAATCCTAAGAAATGTCCCGAGCCTCAATCATTACAACGTAATTGAGATGTCACGAAAAGGGTTAAAGAAGTTTTGACTATTTTACTACATGAATACCAGCAGTGAAATGCATTTAGAATCCCTGTTTAAAAGACTGTAATTGCCTCAGATTCTTTATATTATCATAACTCTTCAAAATTGATTGGTTTTAGGTTTATGGAAAAATATGCAAATGCACAGAGATATGACACACATTTCTCATTGTGGAAATAAAAGTAGTTCACGTAGAATTCATTTGATTGAGTTTGATTACTGAACAAAATATAATTATTTTAGAGCCATGATCTGACTTTCCTGAAGACGCACATTGGAGGAAAGCAGCACTTGGCACATGTGCTTCTTCACAAGCTCAAGTGCCTCGAGTCAGACAATGGCTACTTGGAGGATAATGTGTCACTGCCAGAATATTCAGCTAGCAGTAACCATGCACTCCAACAAAATGAGAGGAAGCTCCTTCATTTAGAGCAGCGCACAGTTAAGGCCATCTACTTCCACCTCAATATTTTGGAACTTTATTTCTCAAATAAGACCTCTAATCTGTTTACAATGATGCCTCATTTGCCTAAGAATCCACTAACATCAGACAATGGAGAATGGGTCCGACAGAAAGAGTGAGAACCAACACAGTCCGACTAAGAACAACTAGAAAATCTCCACTAGAGAAGTACTTTTTACACTTTTAAAACTTGGTTGTCATTGTAGGAAAGGGACAAACTGCTGCTTGCTGCATGTGGCAGTGTACACCTCTAATCCCAGCACCTGGGAGGCAGAGGAAGGTGGATTTCTAAGTTGGAGACATAGCAAGTTTCAGGATAGCCAGGGCTACATAGTGGATCACTCAGAGAGACAGACAGACAGACAGATAGACAGAGACACAGAGACAGAGACAGAGACAGAAAGGCATAGAGAAGGAAGGAAGGAAGGAAAGAAGGCAGGCAGGAAAGAAGGAAAGAAAGAAGGAAAGAAGGAAGTAAAGAGACAGAAAAATAGAGAGAGAGAAAGAAAGAGAAGGATCGAATTTTCTTTTTTTTCTTTTTTTTTTTTTTTTTTTTTTTTGGTTTTTCGAGACAGGGTTTCTCTGTGTAGCTTTGCGCCTTTCCTGGAACTCACTTGGTAGCCCAGGCTGGCCTCGAACTCACAGAGATCCGCCTGGCTCTGCCTCCCGAGTGCTGGGATTAAAGGCATGCGCCACCAACGCCCGGCAGGATCGAATTTTCTAAAGACAGATTGTGGCTAGGAATCTGACAGCAACTCCTTGTAGTTCTGATCCTGGCTGCCTATCAGCTAGAGGGCCCTTTAAGATGTGATCCTTGATAATTATATTTTACACAGCAAGCTGTGTCTAGAGATCCCTTCCTTGCAAACTCTTTTGTTTCTTCTCAGGGTCCTACGATCATCATTTTATGGAGAATGGGATTGGCCAGTCTAACATGTCCTATGCACTGAAGGTCTGAGGATAGCAATGGTGGTGACATGTATGAGAAAACAAAGGATCAAAGACAGACTCCTGACAGTGTTGTAGTGTTACTCTGAATGAGTCACCTTCTGTGGGGCTTTAACGGGTACAGTTAGCCAGCCGCTCACTGTTGGAGTAGGTTTGTTTCAATAGCACCATTTAGAAACATTTCAGAATTTTAAGTGTGTGCTGTTAGATGAGTGGGATTTCTTAGTGCCTTAAATGGCCAACTTAGGCTGAGCACAGGACAAAGGAATGCAGTGCATTCCGGGTCGATGAACTGACACCAGTAATGGCCAGACTGCTCCCCAAGGAGTTATTATTAAAAGGACCGAGAGGGGAAAAAAAGGCCCATGGGCTTGCTTGGCTATCCCTGTTCAACACCCAGCAACCCAACCTCAGAGACATCTAAACAATAACTGAAAGACAAGACCAAGGAAGAGGCAAAGGACAATCTGGGTCACATGATTTTTCCTAACCGCCCCCCCCATGCCCTCATCCCCCCACTCCCCCCCCCTTCATCCCCACCCCCACCCCTGCCGACTTGAAGGAAAAGCCAAAGGAATTATCACCTTGGAAAAGAGGTTCTGGAAAAGCTGGCCTGAGTCCCTCCACCGGGTATCTGCTGCTCAGTGGACTTGATGATTAGAGGGCTAGAGGGAAGTTTCTTGTTAGGGAGACATGGCTTAGAGATAAAAAATAATACAGAAATGTCCCTTTACCTAGGGACTCTTGGAGGGAGAAAAGTTTCAGATGTCTTGGCAGAATTAGGCAACAGGAGTATTCCTAAGACTGTAAGTGCACTTCCAGCAGCACAAACATCCACCTTTATTTGTCTGGAGCTGAGCTAACAATGCAAGAAGTGAAGGGAACTGACAGAGATACAGGAGGGGAATTTTAGAATAATGTGCACTGGACTTTGAACACAAGAAAGGGACAAGAAAAAGATGAGCTCTACCCAGAGTACTTAACTGGTATGGATGAGAAACACAGCAGTATTCAATGCTATGTCTGAGTAAAGTTAATCTAATAGACAGGTTTCTCAGGTAATGGAGGCAGCCAACTCCACTCTCCTGTCTGTGGATTTCTGATACCAGAACATCAGGCAACTAACACAAAGTTATTTGCCTAGTATCATTGGTCTAGAAGATTATTTTAAGGAGTTTTAATCTTTAGCACATTTACTAGTATGCAGATGATCCAAACCAAAATAAATAAAATTATCAAAGTCATTTAACCTTTAAGTTGCCCAGGCTAAACCATTAGAATCAGTTTTTAAACATTTTCCTTCTTTCCTTCATCATGTCTAATATACAGACAAATCTTGTTATTCTACAGGGTAGAGTAGAATATATTTCCCCTGTAATTCCTTCTGCTGTTACTGTCATGGTTCAAAATGCTGGTGGGTGTTTTTCCCTCAAAGCAACAACAGTTTAGCTGTTTTATTGGCTTCTACTCGCTCTCCTCCAGTCCATTTCCAACTAGAAGCCAGAGCAATTGTGAAAAATTAACAATTTTATGTATGTTCCAATATTATACAGTGAATAAAGGATGGGCAACTTAGTTACTTTTATATTGCTATGATTGGAAACTGTGACTACAGCAACTTATGAAAGAGAGAACTTAATTTGGGCTCACATTTCCAGAGGTTTCATGACCATCATGGTTGACAGGCATGGTGCTGGAACACACGTCTTGATCCGCAAATATGAGGCAGAGAGACAGAATGGAGAGGGCTTCTGAATCATGAAAGCCTCCACCCCCCAGTGACACATCTCCTCCCTAGAAGCCACACCTAAACCTTCCCCAACAGACCCACCCATCATCAACCAAGTATTCAAGCATATGAGCATGGGAACCATTCTCATTCAAACCACCACATTCCACTCCCTGACCCTCACAGGCTCATGGCAATATCGTAATACAAAATGTATTTAGTCCAACTTCAAAAGCTCCCACTGTCTTTCACCATCCCAATACTGTTTAAAAGTCCAAAGTCTCTTCTGATACTCAAGACTATCTCTTAACTCTGAGCATCTATAAAATAGGAACTGAAAAAGGCAAATTACGTACTTCTAACATACAATGGCACAGAATATAATACATTACCATTCCAAAAGGAAGTAATGGGACCATAGTGAGGAAACACTGGACTAAAGAAGCCTGAAACAGGACAAACTTCACATCTTGGAGTTCCACATCTGATGTCAAATATCCTAGATGTCTCTACCCTTTCAGTTTTGCTGAATGCAACACACACGTCTGCATTAGGTTGCTTTCACTCCCTGTATGCAGCTCTTTCTGGCAGACATCCAACAGCTCTGGCATCTCCATCATTCTGGGGTCACTAATACAGTCCAGGAGGCATTACTTTTACAGCTTCAGCTTCAATCAGTGACTTCTCAGGATCTCCATTCAGGAACTCACCTGTCATATGCTTGGTCTTAGCAGTTTTCCTCAACTGTGGAGAAAGATTCCACAAGCCCTTACCCCTGTTTCCCTCATGACTCTAAAGCCAGAACCACATGGCTGATATTGCCAATTTAGTTGCCTGCTTGGACTGGAGTCTGGCCCCCTTCCATGGATTGCATTTGCATAAGCCTTTCTTTGTAGCTGCCTTCTAGAACACCCTAACTGTCATGATAGAACCCTCATCCAGTGACTGATGGAAGCAGATACAGAGATCCACAGTCAAGCCCCAGGTGGAGCTCCAGGAGTCCAGTTGACGATAGAGAGGAGGGATGATATGAGCAAGAGACATCGAGACCATGACTGGAAAAAGTACAGAGACAACTAGCCAAACTAGTGGAAACACATGAACTGTGAACCAATAGCTGAGGAATCCCCATGGAACTGGACTCGGCCCTCTGGGTAAGTGAGACAGTTGTTTAGCTTGAACTGTTTAGGGGGTCCCTAGGCAGTGAGACTGGGACCTGTCCTTAGTTCATGAGCCAGCTTTTTGGAACCTAGTGCCTATGCTGAGACACTTTGCTCAGCCTTGGTGCAGGGAGGAGGGGACTGGACCTGCCTCAACTGAATGTACCAGGCTCTTCTGACTCCCCAGGGGAGACCTTACCTTGGAGGATGTAGGAATGGGGGCATGGGAGGAGGGAGGACAGGGGAATCCGTGGTTGATATGTAAAATGAATAGAAAATCTCTTAATAAAAAGGGGAAAAAAGGAATTATTCTAAATGTAATTCTGATTGAAACTGGAAAAAAAAGAAGTGGAAAAACCTCCAGTCTTTTCCTTTCACAGGTTGCAGGATGAACTGTGTGGGGGTCTTGCTCATTTCACATGAGGCCTCTTTTCCAACACAAGCCTTGACTTTGACGTTAAATTTCCTGGTGTTCTTTTTCTCCTCAAACTTTCCATTTTGAATTTCTTTTTGTCCCATTTGCTCTTTGTCATTGCAGACCTGTATAAGAGTGATTACTGATAACCATACAACAGAGTAATAGGCTGCTTGAAATACCTCTTCCAATGAAATTAATCCATTATTTTTTAGTTTTCAGGACAAGGCAGAAAGAAGCCAAGTTCTTTGTCAAAATATCACAGGAATGGTTTCCAGCGAGTTGCTAAGGTTGTTCCCCTCTGAAACTTCTTGATCCAGGCCTCCATGGTCCACATGTCTCTCAGTACTACTATCTCCCAAGCGCCTACTAGCTTGGCTCATTTAGCGCTACTTACAGAGTCAAGAACTTTCCTAGTCCAAAGTCCCAAAGCCCACATTCCTCCAGAACACTCTAGTGCTGTTAGATCCGTCACAGCAGTACCCAACTAGTGACCGACTTCTGTCTTAGTTACTTTTCTATTGTTGTGGCAGTCGGCATGACAGATATTGACTCAGGACAACAGAATCCAGAGCCTTCTCCAGAGGTTAAATCTCAGTTTCAGGTTATCACCCAGTATGCACCCATGAAGATTTTTCTAAATAATACTTCTTGATAACCCAAATAAGACTTCATATTTATATAGAACTAGATTCTTGTTTTGGGTCCTTTGCTCAGAAATGTAGCCTTAGGAAATAATTAACACCACCACAAATATGCACTTACATACACATGCATATACACCAGAGTTCTGCAATATGTGTTCAAAATATTCTTAAATTTTCTCATAATTGATTAAATATATATTTCAAAATTAATTTTCCCATTCTTGAGACCCTTGTAATGTTGTTTATTCTGATATTTGGAAATTCCTATCAGAGTGGCTTTGGTTGATATTAAAGAATTGTAGACAGTTGAATATATCTGCCATATTGTCTATCTGAAGGTCAAGATGGTGAGTAGTTTACTTGTAGTTCTCTAAAGAATATTAAATACTATAGACTTCCCATTTTACTCATTTCACATACTTTCTTTTTCTAAAATAATAGATTGCCCTGAAGTTGACAAGTTATGGTAAAATTTTGTTCTGATGCAAATTGAAAGTAACAAGATATGACCTGAAATAATGGAAGCAACATTTGAACCTCAGTAGTACAGACTCTAGGCTTGGGTTCTTTAATAGTGGGAAATACTCTCAGAGGAGGCCATCATGGATCTGTGTATCTGTTATTATGATTGTAGCTAAAGAGTTGGTATATTGAAATCTGCTGGTACTGCCTTAACATTACAAAGCACAATCTTTAAGTAAGCAAAATACAGTTAGATTGGATCTCTCATTCTCATGTCAATTCAGTATTAGGCTCAAATCTTATCTTAGAATTAGAGCCATGTTTCTTTCAGTCATATTTTGCTACACTGTTTCTGACACTCTTAAATTGTCTTCTTAGTGTATTGTGAAATCTTTTCGTTTTTTCAAAGTTTGAATAATTTATTTTGTTTCAAGTAATACAAAGTCATAAAACAAAGAGGGAAATACTCTATTTTAATTCCCCTTGGCCAGCTATAGTATATTTATAATTGTGTTTGCTATCTCAAATTTTTTATATTAATATAATTTTTAGGAATTTCAAATCATGCACCCCAATCCCTTTCATTTTCCAGTCCTTTCATATCCACCCTCTGCCTTTGTAGCCTCCCTGTCCCCCCCCAAAATTAAAAAAACCACCTACTCTTCCAGTACTACTATCTTCTACTATCCTTAGCTCTACTTATAGAATTCAAGCACTTTCCTAGTCCAAAGTCCCAAAGCCCACATTCCTCCAAAACACCCTAATACAGTTAGATCTGAAAAAGAATTTCAAAAAGGAAAAGAGAACAAACTACTTCACTCCTTCATCTTTCCCACCTCTCCATCACATGTTCATTTGGTGTAGTGACCTTGGGAGCCAACATACCCTCTTGTCCAAACAACTTTACTTGAAAATGTTCATTGCAATGCGTCATTGGTCTGGTTCAAGGCCTCTGCCTTCTGGCACACCATCAATCCTGGACCCTCACTGAAACTTCTTTTGCAAGCCCACTGATGCCCTGATTCATGGAGATCCTGTGGCTATGGTTCTACAAGATCAGTCCCTTCATGAGCTCCAGTAGGTCATAGATGGAGTAGATGAAAGGGTGGGCCAACTTAAAGCACTGTATGTGGGCCTAGGTGGTAGTTGGGTTGGTCAGTTCAGGCCTCCACCAGGAGTGCTCCCTTCAGGTAAGGGTCAGGGCCTGCTCTCCCTTGTCCATGCCATCAGGCCAGCTTTCCCACACAGATGGTGAGGGGGTGGAGTCAGCTCTTCCATGTGCAAGCCAGCTCTCCCATTGTTGGGGCCAGTGCATGGGGGGTGGGAGGGCAGTTTTCCCAGGGCTGTCTAAAGTCCCAGAGCCAGCTCTCCTGTAGACAGGGTTTTCTGTGTTCAGGCAGTCAGTTCTGTCTCACCAGACAGCTCCCCAAATAACTACATAGAGAATATTATTAATTATAAATGCTTGGTTGACAGCTTAGACTTGTTACTAACTAGCTCTTACATCTTCAATTAACCCATATTTCTTATCTACACTCTATCACGTGGTGGTATGTGGTGGTAATCTAATTGTACCTTTCTCTTTTACATTGTTTCTGTGTTTCTTATTTAATAAGACGGTTGGTTACATCTACAGTGGTACTTTTTTTTCAGCATGATATGTTCATCTCCTGGTTTCTCTGCATCTGGCTGGCAACTCTGCCCTCCTTCTTCTTGACTTTCTTTCTGTCCTCAAGTCCCACCTAACCTGCCTAGCTATTGGCCAGTCAGCATTTTATTAACAATGAGAACAACACATCTTCACAGTATACAGAAGGATTATTTCATAGCACTCTCCCATGTCCATGGCACTGGGGCAGCTCTCCCACTGGTGGTCAGTGAAGAGTAGGACCGAGTCTCTGATGCCCAGTCCACTGGGGCCAGCACTCCCATGGCCCTGGTGTTAACACAGGCCATGGACATCATCACAGACCCTTCTTTGGTAAGGCCACGGACCAAGACATGGTCCTCAGCAGCAACTCAGGCCTGGATGTCACCATGGCCTCCTGTGGCAGTGCAGTCCACTCAAATCAGTATGGCACTGACAGTAGTGTGACTATGGGACACCATCGTGGCCTCAGATGGCAGCCCAGAGCATGAGTATCTGTACAGCCTTGTGTAGCAGCATGGGCCATGGACATCAACATAGACCTCAGCTGTGGCCGGGCCACAGACCCAGCAACAGCACAGATAACAGCACAGGCCTAGACATCACATGACCCCAAGTGATAGTGGAGGGCATCCATATCAGCCTGTTCCTCACCATCATTTCATTTTCATTTCTGCCTCTCTCCACAGTGCAGGAACCACTCTTCTCCTTCTTCCCCATTTCTCCACCACATACCTGTTCATTGTAGTGATGTCTACCCAGGCTGCTGCTGTCTTCCACCGGCCCAGGCTGCTTAGTGCAAGACGGGTCTTTGTAAATCTTGAATGATCATAACTGCTCAGTAGTTACTGGTGGATTAATTGATTTGCTTATTGATCAGTACTATAATGTTTTTCACAGATATTATTGTCACTGTCTCTAAATGTTTAACAACATGCAGACATATGCTATGTTATAAATCCTCAATACATGTTAACTCTAATAACTATATGTTGACTGTAATAAGTCTAATATAACTCTGTAATAACTATATGAAACTGTAACAACTCTAATACAGCTTTATAATAAATATATGAAAACTGTAATAAGCACAGCAATTCCATAAAATCCTTAACAAGTAGAGCAGTGTATTTATTTTACAAATGAATTAAGCTGTGAAAATACAAGAGGAGGAGCTGGCATGTCAGTATCGCAAGAGTGAACTGTGTGACTAAATTGGGATTGAACTGGCACTGTGGACCTCATATCTAATCACTGAATCCAGCTAGCATAGCATTCCAGATGTTGTGACTCACAGATAGGCAGATATCTCTCTTAATAAATATGTCATGTAAGTATCTGTTGATATTAATAATGGCCATTGCCACAGAGCACATATACCAATGTAGGGGATACCTTTCAACTCTCCACTGTTTTGTCACCACCAGGATCTCAGGGGACCCCAACCTTAGAAGAAAATCTACAGACCTCTGAGAGAAGGAGAATTAGTTTTTTCCAGGGATGAGTTCCCTAATTATTTATCCAAGTGGTCAACCATAAAAACATACACCTACAAACAGGACTCAACAGGTGGCCTTTATAAATTTATTTGTATAACAATAATAGTTAAAGAATAAGAGGTCATGAAGTTGGGCTGGCATGGGCAGTGCATAGAAGGGAGTTGAGGGAGGAAAGGGAGGGAAAAGTGGTGTGACTATGCTTTAATTAAAAAAAAACCTTTAAAAATGATAGGGAAGAAAAGAAGTAAAGTTCTCTGATCAGTAATCACATTCTTAAACTCAAATTGCTTACTTTATTATGAAAATACATTGTGATCATGGGTAGGCAATGCTGACTATTATGTTGAGAAGTTAGATAATGGATATACTATACCTTTTTCTTTGAGAAAAAGTGACAGTGGCTGTGTAAACAAGACTCACACAGAAAGTGTGACAGAGAGGAGAATCCATCTCTCTTTCCCATCAATGACATCTCTGAAGCCTGCAGTAAAACTGTTGGACTGTCTGGCTTGAGGCTGGTTGGTAGACTGTTTTCAAGGACATTTAAGTAGCTGTGCAATTAGTTAGTCATTATTACTTTCCCAAATTATTAGGGTATCTTCCATTTACCCTCAGTAGGGAATAAAATGGGCCAAGTCAATAGAACTTTCATTTCAAAGTAATATGTGTCACTTACCTCAAGACTGAATGAATTTAAAGTGAATAAAATTGAATAGCTGGGTTGGGATAGTGTCACATGCCTGTAATCTCAACACTCAGGTAACTGAAGCAGGAATATCCTGAGTTTGAGGCCAGCCTGGGCTACATAAGGAAACCCCATTTCAGGAACCAAATCAACTAACCAAACAACCAGCCAATTGGGTTTTATTTATTTAGTTGGTGAAATAGCCATTGCAGTTTGTTCTCATTTTGATTGGGTTCTTTTTCTGCCCCACTTATTGAAACTGATTGATATTGCTGGCAATTTGCTTCCTTAATTTTTCCCCCACCTTTATGCTTTCAATGTTCGTATCTGTATGCTTTTTAGTACGTATATAAACAATTTTAAGAGAGATTAAGAGTGTGTTTTTGTTATTGTTTGCTAACCTGAAACACCATAAGCATCCAAAGGTGACCTTAGACTTGTGATCTCTCTGCTTTCACTTCACAAAGTGATGGGATTACAGGCATCTGCCACCAGATCCAGCTGGGTAAGGATTTTGTAATTGGCATTTCTCCTCCTCCTTCTCCTTCTCCTTCTCCTTCTCCTTCTCCTTCTCCTCCTCCTCCTCCTCCTCCTCCTCCTCCTCCTCCTCCTTCTCCTTCTCATCCTTCTCCTCTTTCTCCTTCTCCCCCTTCTTTCTGTTTTATCCAGTTGCAGATGTGCTGCTCAGTGTTAATATTTTTTTAAAGCAACACTCACTTAAGGTTGTTTTATTTTAGAAGACAAAATGGAAAAAAAATTAGCTGCTTAGAAAATTTCTGAACTGTGCAGATCCTTTGTTGATAAATGCTTACACATCAAAGCTTACTGCTTTGGACATTGTTGTTCTTTTTTTTTTTCATTTCATTTTTCCTTATTAAGAAATTTTCTACTCACTCTACATACCCTCCCAAGTCACCCCACACCCCCACATCCCCCAAATCAAGGTCTCCCATGGGGAGTCAGTAGAGTCTGGCACACTGAGCCTAGGCAGGTCCAAGCCCCTCCCCACTGCACCAAGGCTGTGCAAGGCATCATACCACAGGCACTGGGCTCCCAAAAGCCTGCCCATGCACCAGGGATGGATCCCGATCCCCATGCCTGGGTGCCCTTCTTATTTAGCCAAAATGATGTAGGAGTTGGAACTCATTACAACTCATCCTCACTGGCTCTGATGTTTGAACAGGTATATATTATTGTGAATTATTTTTATATAACATTTACAATTTTATTAAAATTTGGGATGGATCTCAGCCAAATTATCTGATATAAAATTTAAAAATTCTATAATCAGAAGGATTAAAAACATTTATGGATTTTAAAAGATACTTTTTGATTTGTGTGTTTCTTCATTGTCAAGGCAGATACAATTTATATCCTTCCTTATCCACAACACAAAATTTTCTAGTTTGAAAGTTGCCAATTAATGCCAAGGTCTCACTTACACAGTAATTCAGAGTCTCATAAATCCCTAGCTCTTCCAAGACAACATTGAGTAGAAAGAAACTACAAGATTGAGTCTTCAACTGCGTTCTTAGAGTCAGACCAGAGCAAAGAGCTTACTTCTCTCTAGAGAGTACACTGATTCAGAGAAGTGTTCCCATGAACAGATATTAGCACTGGATGAGATCATCATTGCTGCTTCAGAAGAAACGGGGGATTTAGCACCTGATTTGAACATCCAGTGCTGTGAAGACGCCATCTCTCTATGCACTAAGAAGAAATGTATAATCTTCTGAACTTTGAAGAAAAGTCTAGGAGAACTTGTGAATGTATATATACATACATACATACATACATATATATGCAATTTTGTTTCAAAATAAGGCTATATCACTAGAATGACAGGGTAAGTCAGTCACTCTATCAGTAAGGATTTGTACTAAATTTCTTATGCCAAACATTAATGAAGTCTCTTGAATTTAACACAAATGTAATTTTATGACTATTTACATCACTTTTGAACATAAGCTGACAATGTTTAACTTCTGCAGAAAATTGATGTCTCCTCTCAATCAATACACAAACTCACAGTAAAGGACGTAAAAGAGAAGCAGATATAAGGTCCTAGTATGAGACAGGTAGCACTTCAGAAACAGGTTATTTGGGATTTTTAGGATTAAGAATGTTGGAGATTTTTATATGGAGGAAAACCAGGAATTCTTTTTTTCTTTCCAGGTCTGTCTCAAACTATAAATAGCCAATTTTCTTAAAAAACATATTTCTGGGGATTTTGGATAGTTGTTTGATGATTGCTGGATTATGGGAATGAAGATATCAATATATCCAACTTCAGTGGCTGTCATGGTGAGTTCTTCAAAATAAATATAACTACTTATATTGTTGTATCTATTTGTATTGAAATTGTTTGAAAGGATAGCTCAGTGTACAAAGAATTTAGTCACCAAAGTAAAAGAACATAGTGGTTTCTAGACATGAGGGATATGGGCAGAGTAGTGAAAGTGTGGACAATAGTGCTTATGTTTGTGTCTCTCTGCTTCAGACTGACACTATTATTCTCCATTCATTGATGTGGAGGCTCATTTACACTTTGTTAGTTGACCCCACCATGATTTTCTAAAAGGGGACCTAGAGAAAAAATCTAAAAGTCTCAAATACCAGCTGGTTGCTGTTTGTAGGTCCCCATGCTATACTAATTTGTCTGATCATCCTTCAATGTCATGGAACTGAGTCTTAGCCATGTGGGATTTCTCCTTCGTAGTCTTTAACATCACTTCTAAGTAGTAGTGCTCCCAGGGCAGTTAACTGCTTGAGCTGTCCTCTAGGCCGTCATCACTGTGTTTCCCCCTAAAATGTGTCCATGTTTTGCCTTTTAAATCACTAACACCCAGTTAAGAAGTTTAAACACCCTTATGTTTTTGTTTCAACTACTCCTGCAAGTAAAAACAATAAATGAAAAAAGTTTGTAGTGATTTTTTTTTTGTTAAAGTAAGTGGTATAGATTCAGCTACACAAATAAATTTGGTAGTGATTCAGAATAAAGAAATGTTTGACATCAGTCAAGGTTCCTTAAAGAAGAAAGTGGAGCTAATGGGCAAAACGTGAGGGAAAGAGGAAATGGTGTGTGGGAAGATAATCAGAGAGATAAGAGCCAAGGGAGCAGAGGAAGGAACCTCCCATGGCCGACTTTTATAGGCCTAAGAATAAAAATCACCTTCTGGAGCTCTGCATTCTACTACAAGGAGGTTTGGAGGATGAGCTTCTGGGCTTCTTAAACCTCTGTTTGGTGGTCCTCATTCCATGTATAGTTCTGGGTTGGGAGCATCAGATTGTCACTGAGAAGGAAAACAGGCTGTTAGGAAGATTTGACCACCTACTGGGCATCTGAGGGTAGAGACAAGGTCTAAGTTGTTTAGGGCCAGGTTTTCTTGGAAAATTGTTGCAAAACAGATGATATCTTTCTTTGCCAAGACCCATGTGTTTAGCATTTTCTGGTGTGGGACTCTATCCATTCTAAGAAATGAAGGAGGTAGCAAACTGCCCTTGTTTTAATGAATAATCTCACCCCCAGCTTCACTGTTGCAGTTGATGGTTTAGGTTCTCATGACACAGGGTAGCACATTTTGACAGGATGGAAAAAGTGCTTACTGCATATACAGCAGCATTCCAAGCGGCAAACTGGGAATAACTATTCCACCCTTTTGACCAATCATAACTGAGCCCCGTCAATGAAACAATGTATTAATTTAGAGTAAAAAGTGGACTAATTGCCATTCTCAGAACTGCTAATGATGTACTTTGCTGTATAATAAAAGGGCAATATAAACAAGAATATAATTTTAATTGACATTGAAAGCAGTGTGATTAAAATAATGATATATTTTCATCTAATATATGATTTTTATGATGTTCTTTTGGAAATGGTTTCATCTTGGAAAGTTAGATTTCTTTTATGTTTGTCTATAGTCAAGTCTCTATCTGAAATACTTAAGTGATCTATCACTTTTAATTCCATAGTTTATAACATTGACATTTCCTGTAAAACTTTTCATACATGCTGTTTCTCTTAATTCTCACAATAGAGTGGCAAGAGAATTATTGATTTTTATTTGCCTAATGATAGACATTTGACTATATAACTCACATGACTCAATCATTTGCACTGTCTACTGTAGAGAACTGCCTCTTGGTAATAAATCACAGCTTTCCTTGGCATTTGGGAGAATATAGGTAGTGATTTGGAAATGTGAAACTGGTATAGTAATGACCCCACAGGACACGTTAATGTATAAGGTCTGAGGGATAATAAAGGAACTAACCATATTGCATGTCATCCAGTTTTGTAGCAAACCATATGGGTATACTCAAACTCCATAGCAGATAAGTAGTGTGGCGTCTAGAAAACATCATATTTTATCATGGAGTAAGGAGACACAATACACATGTTTCCATGGGAGAGGAATATTTTTACAGTTTGCATTGAAATTCAGATGCACTTAAGAATGGTTGGATATGATTTTTTTTAGAAGATGAAGAGAAATCTCACTGTCTGTGTGATCAGAAGAGCCCAAGCAGTCCTTCCTAACTGAGGTGAGGAGGGTTTTTCCCCAGGAAGAGCTTACCCAGATCACATAGAATGCCTTCCGCCACCATCATCCTGCCTGTGCCCTTCAAAGGTGAGCTCACAGGGATTTGGGTTTGCAGAAAAGATTTTCTGTGATTAAATTATGGGAGGGGTGAACTTTTTTCTGCTGTTATTGTTGTTTATTGCAGTCCCAAGAAAGGAGAAGAAAAGGAGGGGCTGATGCAGGCTAAGCAAGGAAACTTTTTCAGAATATCAATGATATCTGAAGAACACCTTTCAATTTTACTTGCTTGTATTTCTATAATCCAGTTTTCTCCATTTGCCCAAACATTTTGGAGAGACTGCTGCATACACAAAGGCATTAAAAAATGTAGGAGAAAAGATCTGTTCACCTTCTCTTTTCTTTCTAATATTTAACTTAATAATTTATTTTTGTGTATATGTGTGCTCATGCATGCGTGCATGTGTGTGCATGCATAGGGGTGGGTGTGTCTGTGTGTGTACAAGCATGTATGACACATAATAAATGCAGAGGTCATAGGATAATTTCCAGGAGTTCTCTCCTTTCACAATGTAGTTTCTGAGGATGGAACTCATGTTATTGGGATTGGTGGCAGGTGCTTTTTTTTTTTTTTTTTTTTTTTTTTTTTTTTTTTTTATTAAATGGGCCATCTCACTTGCTCTCTCTTTTTAATGTCCATCATCTCACCTCTCTCTCACTTAGTGTCCATGAGGCAGTTTCTAGAAGTACTCATATCTGTATACATCATTAATTAAGAGATGATTTGGGGAACATGAATACACTGGCATTAAGACGTCTTTAGGAATCCACATGAAATTCTGTAGATAGGAAAGATAATCTTGTTTTATTCTTACCTAGGTATTAAAAACAAAAGGCATATGCCATGCTGCTAGAGACAGAAATTTATCATTTGGTGATTTCTCAAAAAAAAAAGTTAATCATACAGTTATCATATCATCCCTCTCTACCACTCCTGACTGTACAGTGGAAGAAATGTAAATGAGCATACCACAAGCGTTTGCTTATGATGTTTACTGACATACTGTTCATAATGAGCAAGTTATGAAATCAGCCTAGGTGCCTAGCAATGTGTGAATGGAAAAGCACATGAGGTCTGTATACACAACTGAGTATTATTCAGCCATGAAGAAAAATTAAATGATGACATTCGCAAGAATGTTGATTGAAATAGAGATTGTTATGTTAAGTGAAATACTATTCAGGCCATGGAATCCAGTATGTAGACAGCATTACCTGCCAAAATGAGAACAAAGACTTAATCCATCAAAGTTCATAGTTCTGGGACAATCCCTAAATGTATTAACTTTGCTTTTTTGCTCTTATAGTTTCACTTCTAACTGAGGTTTGTCAACCCAGGATGTGGTTTTTGTACTTAACCTGAGAAAGTCTTAGGACTGTACTGTGGTTCTGAACACCCAGTGTAGTAACAAGCCAGCTAATAAAGACTTTCTATTGTTATCCTTGTCTAAGTAGTCTGCTGTCGTGGCTACTCCACAACAAGAATATAGTCCCCCTTTTTACTTCCTTCATGTTTCACACACACACACACACACACACACACACACACACACACACACACACAAATGTGTGTGTGTGTGTGTGTGTGTGTGAGAGAGAGAGAGAGAGAGAGAGAGAGAGAGAGAGAGAGAGAGAGAGAGAGAGAGAGAGAGAGAGAAACTAACTGGCAATGGAGAGTGCATTTGAGATCTCCAAGACTGCCCCTAGTGAGACACTTCTTCAAACAAAGCCACACTTTCTAATCCTTCCCAAACTATTCCACTAACTGGAAAACATGCATGCAAACTTATTAGCTTATGGAGGCCATTCTCACTCAAACCACCACACTGTGTGACCTTATTTACATCTTCATATTTGTGTAGCAAGCACTTTGCCCAATGAGAAATCTCCCTAGTGCCATTTCAACATTTCTATTTTCTATTTTTTTCTTTAAAATTTCATCTTCCTTTCTGAATTTCTTACATATGCGGATGACTTTCTTCTTCAGGTCTTGAATTATTTCCTTACTTCATTCATATGCTTGTATTTTGTTTTTGTTTTTGATTTTTGTATCTTCATTGAAGTTACTGATCAGTTTTCAATCGAACATTTGAGTTCTTCATCTGTCATTTTACCCATTTCACTATGTTTGGATTTGGTAACTTTGGAGTTGTGATCCTCTAGAGTAGTCATGTTGCCCTGCCTCTCTGTGTTTCTCATGTTTCTGTGTTGCGATTCGTGCATCTGTTGGGATGGATATCTCTTCTAGTTTTATTTGGGAGTTTTCTTAGTGAGCAGCTCTCCCTTCGTAACTCAGCCTCCAGTATCATTCAGAAAGGAGGAAATAAATACCATAATAGCAACAACACTGAACCAAGCCAGAAGAAAAATATGCTTTAAATCAAATAAAGCCAATAGCCATAGAAAAGGAATTGGCAAAAATAACATACAGCTAGCTACGAAGTTAAAAATTACTTAGTGTAAAAGTAGAAGTCATCATTGACAAATAAGGGCAGGAAATGGGTAAAAGAAAAGATGAATCTAGCTTTAAAAACAGAACACAGGAGAGTAACGCTAGGAAGAGGGGGTAAAAAGGGTAAGATATTAAAAAACTGAACAATAAAGGAAAAGTTGCACTAATAAGCCTAATAAGCCATAAGATAAAGATCTATTGACTTCTTATAAAAATAAAATAAGCATATGATAAAAGAAGAAAACACGTAGGTCAAAAAACAAAATGAAATAAAACACAAAAGCAATATACATGAACACCTTCGTGAATCCTTCGATGTTGGAACCTGACAGGCGAAAGGCATCTGAAGCTGAAGACGCTGCTGTTTCCTCCAGTTCAGGTTGGTGCTGAGTCCAGAGGGGCTACAGGTTCGGTGCTCGACAGAGCGGCAGCTGCTTTAGTGGTTTCCCCCCTTTGGGTACCAGGATCTTTAGCTTCACAGCTTATGGATTTGTCAGGCTTGTGTAAAAGCTTAGAACTCCCCAGTTTGTACCTTGGGGTGGCTACTGTCTCAGCCAATATGTGTTCTGGGTGTGTGTCGGGGGAAGCAATTGGAGCTCTGAGATCTGTTATTGGAAGATCCATCTCTGTGCGTTACGATCCTGTTCAGTATTACATCCTGTGTGGGAAAAGGATGCTATGCAGGTTGTCCCCAAGAGCTGACTTAGTCCGATTAGTGGGAAACTCTACAGCGGAGAGCAAGCTGTGAACTTCAAGTTGTGGTCTGACTTCTGTGTTAGGACTATTCGTTTCTGAAGCTATTCTACTTAGCACTCTCCAACTACACAGCAGTGTTAGCCAGGAAGTTAGAGCTGTGCTCCTCACCAAAGCGGGCAGGACCTCTGGCTACTGAGCCCTTCAGTACCTACCTTTCAGATTTCCTGGTTGCCCAGTGCATCTGTGTCTAGCCCTTTCCCAGATCCAAAACGGCATCATGTAGCTATCCACGACCTAGGGAGATGTGTTATGGGATGGCTCTGGGATTCCCAACTTGTAATTATTCCTTACTATTAGGCTGCACAGAACCTCAATCTTTTTTTTTTTTTTTTTTTCCCCGAGACAGGGTTTCTCTGTGGTGCCTGTCCTGGATCTTGCTCTATAGACCAGGCTGGCCTCGAACTCACAGAGATCCACCTGGCTGTGCCTCTGAGTGCTGGGATTAAAGGCATGCACCACCACCTCCTGGCCAGAACCAAAGCTCAATCTTAAACAATAGTTTTCCTCTCAAGATGGTGTTGATTCCTATCCCAGCCCTCTTTTAGAGTTCAGACTTGTCATACTAGAATTGCTGTTTTATTAGAATTCTCGGTAGATTTAAAACTTGCAATAACTGTGGGCTTGTCCTATAAACAGGAGGATTGCTGGCTGTTTCATCTGGGATGCTTCACTTTCTGCTTGGATGACGATCCTGTTTCCCTTTCCCATGCTAGAGACTCATGACATTGGGTCATGTGCTCTATCCTTTCCCCTGGGTTGCCCTGGTTTTCCGTACTCTTCAGTAGTCTTATCATCTCCTTTGTGATTTTTTTTCCTCATTGGAAAACACTGTATTCCTTGTTTTCCTGATTCTTCAAATTAATTATGTTAATTAAGGTAACTTTTAATTCACCATCTTTACAACCAGAGTTTAAACTGTGATTTTAAATATATTTTTCTATATTCATAGATTGGTGCCAACCCCAATTGTCGTCAGAGAGGCTTCACCCAGGAACTGATGGAAACAGATGCAGAGACCCACAGGCAAACACTAGGCAGAGCTCGGGAAATCCTGTGGAAGAGGAGGGGGAAGGATTTTGAGAGCCAGAGAGGTCAAATACACCACAAGAAAAAACACAGAATCAACTAACCTGGCCTCATAGGGGCTCATGGAGACTGAACCACCAACCAGAGAGCTTGCATGGGACCCCGACCTAGGCCCTCTACGCATATGTTACAGTTGTGTAGCTTGGTCTTCTTGTAGGATTCCTACCAGTGGGAGCGGGGGCTGTCTCTGACTCTATTACCTACTTTGGGGACCTTTTCCTCCTACTGGGTTGCCTTGTCCAGCTTTAATAGGAGAGGATGTGCTTGTCTTACTGTAACTTGATATGTCATGGCTGGCTAACATACATGGGAGATGCCTGCCCTTTTCTGAAGAGAAAGGAGGAGGAGTGGATGAGGGTGGGCAGATGGGGGAAGTTGGAGGGAGGGACTGGGAGAAGAGGAGGGAGGGAGGGGAGACTATGATCAGGCTGGGAAAAAATTAATTAATAAAAAACAAAACAAAACAAAATATTCAAAGATCTAAAGGAAATACATTTTGAAATGAGAGACCTAGGGTGTAGCTCAATGGTAGAGCACATGCCTGAGAGCATATGTGCACCCCTTGGTTCAATCCCTAGTATCAAAAATAAATACCTAAAATGACCAAGGAAAATATAAAATGGAATTTTACCAAATAAAGAATATCAATAAAGTGGTATAAGTTTCAAGCTGGATGTTGTTGTTCATACCTATAAATGAAGATTCCAGGAAGAACAAGATGACTGGGAAATTATGGCCAGCTTATGTAGCTGGAGGGCTTCTCTCCAGGTTCCCCAAGCCCCGCAGTCCCACAATCCACTTATAAAATAATCACTCAGATGCTTATATCACTTATAAACTGTATGGCTGTGGCAGGCTTTCTGCTAACTGTTTTTTATCTTAAATTAACCCATTTTTATAAATCTATACCTTGCCACGTGGCTGGTGGCTTACCGGTGTCTTTACAGGTTGCCTCTCCTGGCCGTGGCTGCTGTGTCTCTCTCCTCAGCCTTCCGCTTCCCCGAATTCTCCTCTCTCCTTGTCCCACCTACTTCCTGCCTCGTCACTGGCCACCAGTGTTTTATTTATATAGAACAATATCCACAGCAAGCTTAGACTACACAGAGAGATGGAGTTAGAGTACGGACTTCTGCCTTGGGATTGCTGCAATTAAACACTGTGATCAATGGCGACTTGGGAGGAGATGGCTTGTTTGTCTTATACTTAATTTCACAGTCCATCACTGAGGGAAATCAGGGAGGGAATTCATCAGGGAAGGAACCCGGAGGTAGGACCTGAAGTGGAGACTGTCGGGGAATATTGCTTACCAGCTTACTTCCCAGGCTCATGTACTGTAAACGAATTTCTAAACAGTCTTATTAAATAAGAAACACAGAGCCAAATACAGGGGTGAAAGCTGTAGAGATCAGAGAAATAGTAATAGCCACCAGCTCACCTTAGCTCACCACGCCATAGCTTCTCAAGTGAGAGCTTCTTCCTGTCTAACCTGTGCCTTTATTGTCTTCCTGTTCTGCCTTCTCATTGGCTCTTAGCCCAGCCACCTCACTTCCTCATCACTGCCTGTCTGTACAAAGTTGCAATGAGTTCATGGGTACACTGGCCATGTTATGTCCCCAAAGGCATTGTTTTAGAGCACTCTTCCCCATCCTCTGGCTCTTACATTCTTTCAGCCCCCTCTTTTTATTTATTTATTTATTTATTTATTTATTTATTTATTTATTTATTTATTATGTGTACAGCATGTTTGTCTGCAGGCCAGAAGAGGGTGCCAGATCTCATTACAGATGGTTGTGAGCCACCATGTGGTTGCTAGGAATTGAACTCAGGACCTCTGGAAGAGCAGTCAGTTCTCTTAACCTCTGAGCCATCTCTCCAGCCCCCAAATCAAGTTCTTTAAGCCTTGTGTGTGTGTGTTGAAAGGGAAAGATGATATAGATGTTCTGTTTGGGGTCAAGTATAAACATAATCACTTATTTCCAGCACTTTGACCCATTGTGAGTCTCTCCAATAGATACCATGCATCACTAAAACAGCAATAGTTTTACTTTCCTGTGCTGTTATGTGCTTTGGATATCAGCACCACATTGTCATAACAGAATGAACTGGGGAACATGGGCACCTCATTTACTTTTTTGGAACAGTTTATAAAGAATCAGATTTTTTTTTTAACTGTTAAGTGAAATTTATCAGTGAAGCTAATAACTTTGTAGAAGGTTATTTTTATAGATAAATAGGTAGATGGTAGATAGACAGACAGACAGACAGACAGACAGATAGATAGATGCATACACACATACATACATACATAAGGTCCTATTATGTAGCCTTTACTGATCTGGTTCTCATACATGCACCCTATTGGCACTGAACTCATACCGATTCTTCCTCAGCCTTCCAAGTGCTGGGATTACTGATGTATGCCATCAAACTTTGCTTGTTGGGAAGCACTTAAATTATCGATTCAGTTTATTTGCTTGTTAGAGGTCAATTCACTTTTCCATATTCACTCAAATTGTAATATTCTAAGAAGTGTTTGCTTCAGCTTGGTTACTATGTGTCTAGTTGAGCTCTTCAGTTCACTCTACCTAGAGCTCATTCAGCTTTTTGGATTTTTATATAAATGTTTCCATCAAAATAAAAGAATATATCCTATTATTTCTCATATATTCTTCTGGCTTCTTTCTCATATTATTTTGTTAATTCCCACTTGTGCTGGTTAGTCAAGTTTTTTGTCAACTTGACACAAGCTGAAGCCATCTGGGAAGAAGAAGCTTTAACTGTGAAAATGCCACAATCACATTAGCCTAGGTAAGTCTGTGGGGCATTTTCTTGATTAATGATTGATGTGAGAGGGCCCATCCGACTGAATAGGTGGTCCTGTGAGGTATAAGGAAAGGTACATTGTGGTGATAATTTACTTGTGCTGAAATGTGGTGATATTTTATTTGTATGTTAACAAATAAAGTTTGCCTGGAGATCAGAGGACATAGCCAGCCATAAGCAAAAGTCAGGCAGTGGTAGCACACGCCCTTAATCCATTCACACGGCAGGCAGTGTTTTAGAGCAGCAAGTGCTTTGCAGAGGATCTGGGATCTATGGTGGCTCACATTATAACAGCTTACAACTGTCTGTAACTCCAGTTCTTCAGGATCTGATACTTCCTTCTGGCTCCTTGAGCACTAGGCACTCATGTTGTACACATATATACATGTAGGCTAGACACTCATGCACATAAAATAAAAAGAAAGTAAAAAAAAAAAACCATTGATGTCACATCATTTTGCATGGGAATTGGGACTCATGAGGTCCCCTCCCCCACTGAGGATCTGTGAGCAGTTAATGATTGCTGAGGTAGGGAGTGCCATTCAGCATTGTAGCCAATGATAAGTTGAGTGTTCTGGAAAATAATCTCCCACCCAAGTCCATGCAAGCAACCCTAACTAAATTCAGTGGGAGTGTGTGTATGAAAATATGAGGGTGCTTGAAGGGAAGGAGGGTTTTATCAGGGGATGGAGAAATGATGGGGTTAAAAATGACCCCAAATTCACTATCTACATTAAGAAATTAACAATGAAAAAGTGAAAAATCAAATGTTCAATAGCAACATGGTAAAATGACCAACACCGTTAGTTACTTAAGAAGATGTAGATCACAACCATGTTTCACTTCACACTCAATCAGTTGGCTACAATATAAAAGACAGGCAATTGGATGTGGAGAAATTGAGGCATCTTACAACACTGGTATGTAGTCAGAAGATTTCCTGTGTCCCTGCCTGCCGGTGGGCAGGACAAATCTCTCCCACTTATGTCCCCCAAGTAAACACACACAGGCTTATATTAATTATAATTGCATGGCCATAACTCAAGCCTTTGCTGGGTAGCTCTTATACCATAAATTAGGCCATAACTATTAATCTATGTATTGCCACATGTTCCATGGCTTTACCTGCATCCCATTACATGTTGCTCCTTAGGTGGTGGCTTGCTGGCATCTCCCTCCACCTTCTTCCTGTCTCTCCCTTTTCTGCCTGCCTCTAAGCTGCCTTGCCATAGGCCAAATGGCTTTATTTATCAACCAATCAGAACAACACATATTCGAAGCACACAGAAAGACATTCCCCCATCACTGGTAGGAAAAAAAAAAAAAACTTGTGGAGTGGAAATTCTACTCATATATAAACCAAAAAGTGGTGAAAATATGTAAACACAAGAGTTTGCGTGAGTTTACAATAGTATTGTTCATGATGGTCAATGAGCAAAAGAGTCAAATGCTGAGCTGATGAAAGAGAAAATGGAGTGTAGTGTAGCCAACACTAACACATCATTGTGCTATCAACAGGGATGGGAATACAGATGTTCCAGCATGGATGAACTTGAAAATACTGTGGTCTGTGAAAGAAGTCATAAACAAAGGGCCCTTCTTGTATTGTTGCATTTACATGCAATATTCAGAATGGGTTAAGTGATAGGTAGAGGAAAAAGATAAGTATTTGCATTATGTTGGTGAAAAGGAAAATGGGCATGACATGCTATATAGTTTCTTTGTGGAGTGAGTGCTGGACTAGGAACCAGTTTTAGAGGTAGATTTGATAGTACGAAAACTAGATTTCAAGAAAAAGAAAGCATTTCCGTATACACAGGTGCATGTGTTGGCCAGAACTTGAAAACAGGTGTCTTATTTATTATTTTTTAGAGATTTATTTTTATTTTTATGTATAAGTGTGCCTGTGTGTGTAGGTGTCCAGTGAGGACAGAAGAGGATATCACATCAGATCTCTTGGAATGGGTCTTACAGGTGGTTGTGAGCTGCCATGCAGGGAACCAAACTCAGGTCCTCTGAAAGAGCAGCAAATGTTTTTAATGCTGTGCCACACTTCTGGTCCTTAATACCTTATTTTTTAGACAAGGTCTCACATTGAATTTGGAATTCTCTCATTCAGATAAACTGATTGACTCAAGTTTTAAGGATCCTCTTTTCCTGTGCTGGGAGTAAAGACATGAATCACCACTCCTACCTTGTTACATGGGTGCTGTGATGGTTTGCACGGGAATCTCTCTCCTGGGCTCATGTATTTGAAGGTCTGGTCCCCAGTTTGTGGTTTTGTTTGGGGATGTTATGGAACCTTTGGGAGGTACGGCCTTGCTGGAGGGAGTGAGTCACTGGAGTTGGTCTTAGGAGATTCACAGCCTCCCTCCACTTTCATATAGCTTTCTCTGCTTCAAGCGTGACCAGGATATGATCACGCAGTTTTCTGCTCCGGCTGGTATGCCTGCTGCTGCTCGTTGTTGTGCTTCCCACCATCATGGACTCTTTCTCTGAAACCGCAAAGCCAAATCAACTCTTCCTTCTGTCAATGGCCTTGGTCATATTTTATCACAGCAACAAAGAGGTAATTATCAGAGGATCCAAATGCAGGTCTTCATGAACAGAAAAGCTTTTGAACTGAGCGAACCCCTGAAAAATAATAGAGTAGAAAACAAAATTATCCTTTTATTTTAAGTAACCTCTTGGTATTCCCTGGCTACACTGTATTTCTAGTCTCATTATAGTCTATGTTTTACTGCTATAAACTACTATAGCAGCTCGGCATGGCGGCACCCCCAAGTCCGGCATTTTGGAGGTGGAGGAGGGTGGTTTAGGAGTTCAAGACTACACAATTCAAGACTACCACAGCTACATGGTGGGTTTTAGGTTGGCCCTTCATTAAGTTCTGTCTCAAAAAATATTTAAACAGTTACAAACAAGAGACAATTCAAATGACATTTCAAGTTATTTCATATCAACATATGAGTAAATAAGCAGATTTTGAATGTTCATGCATTAGAATACTATTTTATCAATAAAAATGATAAGTTGATACATACAATATATTGAACAAAATAGCCAGACACAAAGTGCACATTTTTAATTTAAATTACATTAAGTCTTAGAACAGACAAAATTAGTCTATAGTTCTATAAATAAGAACAGTGGTTGCTTATGATAATAGGGTAGGGAGTAGAATGGACTGATTATGCAAAGTATGATGAAGCTTTTGGGGTGGCAATAATATGCCACATTGTGATAGAGAGAAGTTGTACAAGTCCAAAGATGGACACATTTGGCAAAATTCATCAAACTGTTCTCTTAAGTCAGTATATTATTATTTATTGTATACATATTTAATTCTATTATAATATTATAATTAATCATATGCATATTATCCTCAATAAAGTTGGCAAAATTGGAGTTATGTATAACAAGGCAATCTTTAATTATGTATTTAGCTGTATGCACATTATTTAATGTAAAAGTTGTTAAATAACAAAATATATGAAAGTAAAGTCCATCTTTAATTACTTCTGAAATTTCCATGACTCTGATTGTCATTAAGCTAACAATGAATCCTAAAATTCATCCAGAGATATGTTTTTGCTCATATTCCTTGCATCATCACTTTGACAAAGAATCCATTGACCTCATTCACTACATAGAGCATGGATTATTTTCTGTATATGACATACAAATCCTGTTCTTCATATATCATATGATGTATGAGATCCTGTACTTCAAAGAATTTATACCCTTACTCAGGAAACGTGTGAAGAGATGAATTTGAACATAATGTTAGTAGAGTTAAAGTTATTAGAATGGGGCAAGGGACTGGGGAGGAGAAAAGTGATCCCATTGGAGAAATTAGGAAAGGCTTGCCAAAGCATCCTGTGACAATGATCTTGAAAAGGAGAAAGAATTTATTTCTGGAAAAGATGAAATTAAGGTGCAATTTTTGCTCTTTAGAGGACTCGGGTTCAGTTCCCAGCACCTATACCAGGTGGCTCACAGCTACCCATTACACCCCGTTCCAGGGCATCTGACATCCTCTTCTGGTCCCTGTGGGTGCCCACATGCACATGATATACACATATATCAATTTTTATAAAGGAAGAATGGGACACCATAAGGAGCAGTGTATGAGAAACTCTTGGCCATGAAAATCTTTGATGCTTTCAAAAGAAGAAAAGTTTTGGGTCAGCTAGAGGACAGGGTACATGGAAAATGAGGAAGAGGAGGGGAGGTGTAGCTGAGTTTGGAGGATCTTGATAATTAGCTTGTAGTTAGCCAAATCCTTTCTCAGCATTTAAAAGTGCCATTGTGGCTCAATTTTACACTGTTTCTCTTATCACTGTGCATTTCAGCTTTCTGGCCTCCTTTCTTTACCTTTTAGCAGCACTGTGTGAAATTGTCTATGAGAAATTTTTATTTTTTGGTATAAGGATAATATAAAACAGAAATTATTTTAAAGATATCTGCATAAATGCACTCAAATATTGGCATCTAGCCCTTTCCTCATTTATTTAAAATGGAGGACACATCTAAAAATGTGGGAAGTTGGTGTTGACAGGGTAAGCACGACACTAGGTCATCTACCTGTAAAGGTTATTACAGTATTCTATATGGAATATATAAGTTGAGATAACACGAAAACTTGAAATGGGGAGCCTAGTTAAAGCTAGACAGCGAGGCGTTGGAATAATTCAAAGGAGACCACACACATACTCCTCTGAGTTTATTTGAGCCAGTGATAACCTTTGGATCTTATCCCTCCCAGGGGAGAGAAAGAAATCCACCGGCCAAAGCACACTGGAAATACTGACGACACTGTGCACTAACTACTGGGTTTAGGGGGTGTTTCCTGGGAGCAGAGGGTGCTGCTCGAGAGATGGAGTTGAGTAGGAACAGCAGAGACCAGATGTTTCAAGACTTTAAAATGTGTTCTTTTGTTTGTTTGTTTTCAGTATCCCAAGCACTAGGAAGGCTACATATTTTGGCTTGCTAGTTACTGCATTCGGCGTTTAACTCAGATCTGCCGTTTTTCCTCTTTTTGTGGCTCTGTTGCTCATGTAAACCTCCAAATAACATGCTGGGTGATTTAATACACAGTTAAACTAAAGCTTTTTCTCTTATTTGGAGCTAAACTGGGTGTTTGAGGGAAGGCGTCCCAGCTGATC